>NC_133618.1:628072218-628430968 GCF_048593235.1 Sminthopsis crassicaudata
CTACTAAGTGCTGGCTATTTTCTGTGCCTGTCTTCATCTCATTCTCTTGAACTCCTAATTTTATTCAAGGCTCATTTCTGGAGTCACTTCTTCAGCTCATTTTACATATAAGGAAACTTAGGCAAACAGAGTGAAGTGATTGCCCATGGTCATACAGCTAGTAAGTTTCTGAAGTCATATTGCAACTCAGGAAATGGTTCCCAGTCTGGTACCTTGTTCAGCATATCACCTAGCTGTCCCTCATATCTCTCTATCCAAATTATTTTGTATTTCTTCCTTTCTTTATATGCAATATTTTTCCTTTCTCCCTCCCCAAGAGAATAAACTACTCAGAGCCAAGGAAAATGTTCTTATCTGGCTAGCTGGCTGTTATGGTTTTTATATATCCAGTTCCTAGAATGTCTTGAATTTGGTAGATTTATTTGTTCATTTCTTAGTTTGTTTAATTTTAAATTCCCAGGGCTCTTTATCTTATCACTGCTGGAAGTATAGTGGCCATTCACAAGGCTGATTAACAGAAGTTTTGCTATTGGTGATCAATATGGATCTTTTGACCTGTTCTATTTCCCAACTTGGGCTAATGTACCCCTTGTAGTCAACCTGGTGCCCTTCACTGAATCTTGAGGGTTCAAGTCAAAGGTACTAGACTTAGTGCTAGACATCTACTAAACCTAATCAATCCACCAGTCTCTATCTCCTCTGTAACAGAGTTTATAGTAATGAACCACCAGACTTGTCGTAGTAGATATTTAACACATATTTATTGAATTGAATCAAATAGTTATGATTTATTGACAGATGGGGTCAATAGTCTTAATCTGTAATTTCATTAAGACTGGGAAATACAAGTGTGGAAACCCTTTATCAACTACAAATCTTCTGTAATTTACAGAATTAGAGACTTAGGGCTTGGGGCACTGAGAAATTAAATTAATCAGATAATCAGCAGAAATTCATTGAGTACCTATCATGTGTCTATTATCGTGCTAGGTGCTGGGGATATAAGTTAAAAATGAAACAATCCTAGTAAAAAAAAATCTTACATTTTATTGAGAGAAAGAGACAACATGTAGATATATAAGAATGGATAATATGTATTCAAACAAGTTAAAGTATTGGGAGGGAAGGGAGGCACCTGGAAGAATCAGGAAAGCTTTCAAGTGGAAGAACTGGCAATTCTAAGAGGTAGAGGTGAGGAAGGTGTTGTGTGGGACAGGTTGGGTGGAAGACCCCCTTCCTAATTAACTAATCAGAGACATCATCAGGTACAAAGAGAAAGCATTTATTTAATCCCTGCACAGAGAGGCCTGGACACACCTGGGAGCCATTCCAACTCCACTATATGCTCCTGGAACCTGGTCAGCTTCCAGCTTGTTCAGGGTTTAAAAGCAAAAAACTTAAACCTTCTCACTGGAAGACTAAAAGGATGTAACCATCCCTGACCAATGGTCACCAATGTTGGCTGCCTCCCATAGGTCCCGTCATTTCTGGCAACTTCCTGTATCTCCAGATTCAAAGTTCATCCTCCAGAGATAAAAATGGCCTCTCCAAGGTTCCAGTTCTGGGAACAGAGATCATGTGACTCAATACTAAGAAATACTTCATCCATTCAGTCCCATTCAGAGGGCATCCACATGTGGGGAATAAAGAGGATAAAGATAGGAGATAGAGTCTTATATGTGAGAAAGGGAGAAAGTTTGAGTGGTCAAAGAAAGGCAAGAGCAGCAGGAATGAGATTATTCAAGGACAGTTTCACGGAGAATATAGAATTTGAGCTAAAAAACTGATTTAGAATTGAAGATAGTAGAGGGGAAAGTCTGAAATCTGGCAGGAACAAGAGATCATTCTAGATAGGTGACCAATTTGAGCAAGTCATGAACTCTAAATAAGAATGGGGAGGAGAGGAAGCAATGAGAAGGTTAATCTGGCTCTGGATGCATCCTAGAGTGGGGAGGTGTATATGAGAGAGAAAGGAAGATAAATTTATCACCCTTTTCAGATTAAGATTGTTAATCATGGAAATAACTATTAAATTCCATCAGAAAATCTTTCAAGACATGCTTCTACTACTCCTACATCTGTTATTTTCTTTCTCTGTTTTGGGAACATCCATGCACACCTGACAGCTCCACACTGCAACTGCCCCCAAGGCAACATGGGGACAATTGATGAAAACTCTAATCCAGCTACCCAGAGAAGGAAGGACACTTTCTGAGCACAGTTGGTTCTCAGAGCTGATCGACAATCAAGAGGCATATGTCCCTCTGAGGTTATTTTGGGATGTGTGTGCTTTGTGAGATGAATCAGACAAGCGAGTAGGATTTCATAGGGAATATTTGATCATGTCAACAATTCCATTTTGGGCTGACTGTTTTTCAGCAGAGGGAGGAGGGAGTATTGAAGATTCTCATCCTATAGACAACTTATGCTAGAACAAATTTAAAATGAGTTTGCTTCAGGCGATCATAAATGGGGAAGTAAAGAGGGTGGAGAAGGGAAGGACTAATGTCAGGAAACTCAGGATAGCTGTCATTATATCAAGCAGAGTCCCCTCAAAGCTCTGGGATTTCAAATTTCCTGTTCAAAGAAATAGTTCAAAGAAGAGAGTTCACTTTGATCATCACATTCCTAAGGTACTCAATTCTTTGGAAATGAAGCAAACGAAGAGATTTAATATGAGTTATCAGTATTATCTTTACTTTTGGACACCATCATTTAGAAGAGACTAGATTATGTCCAGAGGAAGATGACCAAGGTAGAGAAGAGCCTTGCATTTATTCCAGAGAAAATCAACTGAAGGAAGCAGGAAGATATTTAAACTAGAGAAGACTTAGGGGACATAAGCTATTATATTCAGGGACCAACATATGGAAGGATTAGGTTGGCTGCTTGGTTCCAGAAAGCATAACTAAGAGCAATGAACTTGAGTTACCTAAAAATAAATTTTGATTTAATGTAAAGAAAATGTTCTTAATAATAAGATTTATCTAAAAGTTGAATGGGAAGTTTCTGGAACAAAGCCATTTTCCTTTCTTGTAGGTCACCAAGCAAAGATTGAACAACCATTTTTGGTTATGTAATAAAGGACATTTTTATTCAGCTATGATTTGGACTGGATGGATGCTAAGATACTTTGTGTGTCTGAATTTTATAAATAAATTTAAATTTTTCAATAGCTTCAATTGATTGACAACAAGATTTTTAACTCTTACTATTGATTTTAAGTACTACTAGAATTTTGATAAAAGAAAAGTATATAACATAATTTATACCCTTAACCAGACTCTTACCATCTAACCATGAAAAGGAGACTAACATTTAGAGAATAATTATGTGCTAAATGGTGAGTTACATTCTTTAAATCCCATTGGAACTTTAGGGGTAGTTAGGAATGATAAATCCAGATCATAATCCTCTGGGAAGACTTCATGGAGGAAGTGGGATTTTGTGAGAATACACAGAGTAGAAAGAGGATTGGATTCCAGAAATCTGAGATTAACTGCTTACTCTTACAATCATTCCCTTAATGACTAGGCAAATCACTTAACCCCTTCCCATTTTCTATTTTTTCATCTGATAGATAGATATAATAATACTAACATGTCTTCTCATAGATTTATTGAAAGGATTGAGCTTTGTAAGCCTTCACATGGTACAGAAAGTTATGAATAGGGCCTAGACTGAATAATGAGCAGGCTTTGCATAGTTAAGAGAGAAAAGAACTTCCATTCAGGAGGAATAAGAAGGAGAAAATAAATGGAACCTAAATAGAATGCAAAGTGGGTTATGATGGTGGTAATAATGGTTAACATTCATAGAACACTTTAAAAGTAAAGTTCTATACCTCTATAATTTCATTTGCTCCTCACAATAACCCTGAGGAAATGGTGGTTTTATTATTCCTGTTTTACAGATGAGAAAACTGAGGTTGATAAAAGCTAAGTGACTTTCCCAGTGCTACAAGCTAGTCTATTCTTATTTACTGTACCATCTAACTACTAAAAGAGTAAGAAATTCTACATGAGTAGGATGGGCCAAAGTGAATAGAACCTTGAAAGTCAAAAAGAGGACAACAGAACTGATGTAGTAGCAAGGGAGAGGCAATGTAACTTCATGATTAGGATCTGAGCCTGAGGCTCTGACTCCAAATCCAGTACTCTTTTTTTTTTTAATTTTAATTTAATTTATTTTTTTAATTAATAGTTTTTATTTGCCAGATATATACATGGGTAATTTTACAACATTGACAATTGCCAAATCTTTTGTTCCAATTTTTCCCTTCCTCCCCACCCCCAGATGGCAGGTTGACCAATACATGTTAAATATGTTAAAGTATAAATTAAATACAATATATGTATACATGTCCAAACAGTTGTTTTGATGTACAAAATCCAGTAATCTTTTCACTACACAATATTGCATATCTGAATAATTTCTAAAGAGAGGAAGAAGAGAAATTATAGATGAAATGCCTCTAAGGTTCCCTTCAAGTAGTATAAGATGGTGAGATGGCACAGTACTTAGAACCTGAGTTCATATCTGGCCTCAAACACAAGTTAGTTAAGTATTCTCTGACTCAGTTTCCCTAACTGAAAAATGGGAAAAATAATAACATCTGTCCCTCAGGGTTGATGTGCAAATCCCATAAGATTTACAAATTACTTACTATATGACTAGGTGTTTACTAAATGCTTCCTTCCTTCCTTCTCTTTCTTCTTTTCTATGGTATCTAAGATTCTGTATTCTTAATTGCATGATACTATTCTGTTATATTCTAAGAATGAAAGACAGGGAGTACAGAGGTACCTTTGAAAATCTAAGCTTAGAGAATAATTTTTGCCCTGGGGGGTTGGTCCCCCAAGGCAATAGAAAAGAAAGAGTAAATCCCTATTTTGAATATATATATATATATATATATATATATATATATATATATATATATATATATATATATATATATATATTTATTTTTTTAAATGGCAAGGATACTAATAGCTACTCCAGACCTGCTAAAGAAAGAAACAATAGCACTTGGTGACAGATCAGATGTAAGTGTTAAAGGACAGGAAAGAATAAAGCATAACTGCTAGATATTTCAGCTTAAAAGCCTAAAAGATTGGTGATACATTTTATAGAGCTCAATCTGAAACAAGTGAAATTTGAGTTGATAAGGAGACATATGAATGGAGATATCCAGAAGGCAGCTGGAATGATGGACCTAGAGTGTAGGTAGAGCTCAAGAGAAAGAATTAACCTTCTTGCAAGAAAACAAATGATTTTCACACCACATACAAGCTACATTTGGACCATGTTCATATGAAGGATTAAGTATAGGCAAAGTCTATGTTTGTGGAAATTGTTCACTCTGAAAATGTCATTGGTCCGAGCCCATTGATGTTGCTTTGGGGGAACTTAGAGACTTCAACAAAAGAAACAATCAGCCAATGAGGCTTGAACATTCATTGGCCTTTATTAAAGGCATATAATAGCTCATATAATGGAAGACACTTAATTTAAGACACCCAGGATAAGAGAAAAAAGAAGAAAGAGAACAAAGTAATTATTATTTTACACAAAAGATGTTACAACCACATCTCTGTAGGGAACAGGAAAAATGGGGTGTGGGTCTTTGGTACAATGATCTTTGAAAGAGTAGAAAGACCAGGAAGAGTCATGATCCAGAAGGCAGAAATACTTTTGCCCGCCACACAGGTCATACCAAGCTCTTGTTCTCCAAATTATTTGGCATTTGGCACTTTAAAAATCCCCAGTGACAGGATGTAGCTTCTAGGGGAAATATAGCAATAATCCTGAGGTCTCCTGACCTTAAAGGATTATTGTTCTAACAATCTGCCTATCAATAATTCTAAAGTCTCCTGACCCTAGGAATACTGTAGTATAGTCCTGCAAAACATTGCTGATTACAGATAATCTGTTGGTTAGTGATAGCCAAGTTCCTGAGACAAACCTGAAGAAGGGACCCCGAAACTCTAAAACTCCTTGAAGGAGAAAATCGCCCCCTTCAGTTTGTAGCCAAAGCTCTTATTATAAAAAAAACAATCTAAAATCCTCTCTTTGCTGAGGTTCTAGACATGCCATACTATGCCAAGGACCACAGGAATAATATTCTCTTCCAGTATTATCCTCTCTTTACCCTCACCCATTTCTCTAACGAGACTTATGCCTCTCTGTCAGGATTTCTAACCTTACTTCCCAATCCTTATAATAAACCTCTTTTATCAATTTAGGTTTCAGGTATGTAAATTCCTTTACCGAGAATTCCTGCGCCACCAGAAGGGGGTTCCCCAAAACTCCCTATCCTTGTGCTGAATCCCAAGGGTGTGCAGGGGAGCCAAACCTCTCCATTTGGTTCCCTGAACCCCAAACCTGGCATAGACTAAATCATTTAACTCCCTGACCATCAAAAAACTCTAATCTCATTTTGTTCCCTAAATCTAGACCTTATCATTTAGTTCAGTACAAAAAGGAACTCCAAAATCTAAACCTTATCATATTTTTGGTTCTTGTACTGGGAGATCCAAAAAACTAGACTTCACTTCATCAAATCTACCTGTGAGTTATAAAATTAACAAGTAAGTAACATTAAGCTCTGGTCTCTCTAAATTTTCCTATAAATTTATTTTCTTACCCCTAGTTCTTTATTAAATCCTTTTGGAACTTAGCCTACTTCAATTGATGCTACAATTGTGGTTTCTTTCTCCTTCCCTTTCCTCATGTCATGTGGCACCTCCTCTAACTCCACCATGCTTTTCAACCCCATTTCTCTTCCTTATAGCTAACTAACTTGTTTAGGGTGAGAAGTCACTTTCAGCATATGCCAGCTAAGGATATGCCCCAACCTCATGAGTTGCTCCCTTTCTACTAGGTAATTGTGAATTCCATGAATTCCACTGAAGAGCTTGTCTTTCATATGTTCTCCTACTATATTTCATATTTACCCATGTTGGGCGCCAAAATGTGAAGGTCCGGATTTGTAAAGGTCCGGTCATCTCTAAATTGTCCTTGGGGACTGCCATCTCAACTCAAACTCCTAGTCAGTCTCTTCTTCCACCAGAATGCCATCCCAACTCTGTCCCAGAGTAGACTAACTTTTTGCCCTCCTGCCCTCCTCTTTTATCCTAGCAGAGATTGTAGTGAGAACTCAACGGGGCATGTGAGAAAACACTTCAACCAATGAACTTGCTCCTTTTAAAGGGACATGTGAGAACTCAGGGGCTTAAAGGCTTCTTTAACTCAGGCTTCTTAAAGGTGCAAATGTCTTTTAAACATATAAACTCTACCTCAGAAGATCAAAGGTGTAAACTCCCTTCAAAGGCCCGAACCAAAAGTGTGAATTCTGAGCCAGAGAACTGTCCAGACAACATGAGTTCTCACCTTATAATCCTAAAATCAGAGAACTGTCCAGACAACCTGAGTTCTCACCTTGTAATCCTAACACCCTTCCTGGTGTGTATTGTATCTCTCCATTTTGTCTGTAATCTATTCCTCTAAGTAAATCTACCTTTTGCCAAAGAGAGTGGCCATTGTGAATTCTGCACATGACTGAACCTCAACTTTTTGTGCCTGCTATCATTTGGTGAAAACCCCACATCATAGATCACATTACCTAAGAGAGTCCCAACAAGAATGAAGAGGCTACCAATTTTATAAGAAAAACGTTATTAGTACTCTGGGAGTCTACTTAGCCTTCCACTTTTGAAGTTAATGGGTAGAAAGTCTCCAATCCTTGAACTTCATAGCATAGTTAAGTTTCTAGAAAGGAAGATTTTTAAGATATGGTAGATTCAGAGAAATAGCAATAACAGTCAGTATAACAGTAGATCAGTAAGTAAAGCATTAACAGTCTACTAGAGAAAAGGTAGTTCCATTCACACAAAAACTTGATGCCCTTCTGCAGTGGCTTTCATAGTTTTGTCATCTATTAAATCTAATTTGTTACTATCTTTTTAAGTCATGTGCAAACCATTTAATCTCTCTCAGTTTCAAACTCCTTATTTTAAAATGAAGATAAATGATTATTAATTGCCTGTAGTTAGCACCTATCTCCCTTAGTTATTGTGAGAACACAGAACGCATTCTGCATATCTTAAAACACTAGATAAATGTCAGTAATTGTTATTTTTAAGTGCTAAATTATTATTACTATTGTTATTTTAAACAGATTATTTTCTACTTCCTTTGGGTTCTTTCTTACAGAGATCTAAATGAAATATTCTCTCTCTCTCTCTCTCTCTCTCTCTCTCTCTCTCTCTCTCTCTCTCTCTCTCTCTCTCTCTCTCTCTCTCTCTCTCTCTCTCTCTCTCTCTCTCTCTCTCTCTCTCTCTCTCTCTCTCTCTCTCTCTCTCTCTCTCTCTCTCTCCTCTCTCAACTCTGCAAGTAGAGTAAGATAAGAAACTAATGGAGGAAAGAATAAATGATAATTTTACCTTATATTTCTAATGATTGATACTTTAGGTAGATATATAAACAAAATTACACATATTAGTATATGTATACATATATATGTTTATATTAGTATATTGGCTGCATACATGTATACACATGTGTATATATGCACATATGCATATTTATATGTGTGTACATGGGTGTAGGTATATAATTTCCCAAAAAAAAAGTGATCAAAGGATAAAAAGAAATTATTTCATAATAAGAATTTCAACTATGTTTAAAAATTACCTAAAATGTTTGGAGGGAATGTGGAATAAAGTGGGACACTAATTCACTTTTGGGAGCTGATTAAACCACTTTAGAGAGCTATCTGGAATTATGTCCAAAGAATTATTAAACTTCCTATACCCATTGACCCAGCAATACAACTACTTGGCTTGTTTCCAAAGAAAATTAATAAAAAAAGAAAAAAAGTGTCCTAAACTATTTATAGCATTATTTTTGTGATGGCAAAGAACTGGAAATTGCAGGGATGCTCATCAGTTGGGGAATGGCTGAACAAGTATAGGATCATGATGGAATACTACTCTGCTATTAGAAATGATTAACTAAATGATTTTAAAAGAAAAAAAAAAGGAAAGACTTGCATGAAATGAAATCAGTAGAAGCAAGACAATGTTGAATATAGTAATATCAATTCGGCTTTAAAAACTAATTTGAGTAATTCTTTTTGACTATTATAGACACCCAAATTTACTACAAAGGATTTATAAAGGAAGATGCTAACTGCATGCTGAGAAAGAACTAATAAAATAGAAGTATGTATAGAATGGTTTTACATATACATACACATTTGTGTATAATGCAGGAGGTATTTAAGGCCAGTGAAATCATTTTCAAGACAACCACAGACAATGATGATCTAAAGTTAGGTACAACAACATCCCACTGCTTCTTTATGTTGATAATTTTGTGTGTTCCATGAATGATGTTATAAATACACAAATGGCCCTTGGCAGAAAAAAAGTTCCCCACCCCTGGTCCAATGGTAGCCATCTCTAGGGTGGGGAAGAGGAAGATAAAAAAGGAGAGGAAAGAAAATTATGACAATTTTGTTATATATTTTCAACGAATAGCACGTTGTTCATAATAGATTTGCAGTGTTATTAAAAAAATTCAAGTCACTAATAAGAGAAATACAAATTAAAAGAGCTCTGAAGTTTCAGCTCATTCTCATTAAAGGGTTAAGGATTACAAGCAATTAAAATATTCAGTGTGGGAAGATCTGAAGGAAACCAGGCATACTAATCCAGTGTTGGCAGAGCTGGGAATTTGTCTAAGCATTTTGGAAAACAATTTGGAATTTTGAGGGAAAAAGCGTTAAACTCTTAAGTTCATGTAATGCAGAGCTCCCATGGTTGGACATATAATCTAAGGAGGATAATGATTGAAAAAAAGCCCCATTTATATCAAAAAATTCATAGCAGTACTATGTATGATTGTAAGAAACTGGAACCAAAATTAGATTCCATCATGTAAGGGTAATGGCTTAACAAATTTTAAATATTAATATAGTGAAATACATTATGTGATAACAAATATGAGTATTAAGAATTCAGAAAAATGGGAAGATTTATATGGACTGATACAGGGAAAATAGTATTAGGATAGCAATATATATAACTATAAATTATAGACAACATGAAAGGAAGCTGTATTCTGATTTATTTTAACGATCAATCTCCGTTTTGAAGAAAAGATGATGAAATAGCTCATTCCTCTCAAGAGAGAAGTGGGGTACTATGGATTGAGTATGTGGCATACATTTTCATAAAGGGTCATTCTTATTCCTTGGTTTTTCAATATTTGATGTCTTTCATAAGAAGGGGTTCAATGGAAGGGGTATATCAAAATTAATGTATTTTTTAAAAGTTTTAATGAAATAAAAAAGCAAATATCCTTTCCCATAGCTATCAGAATCTCACATGATTTTTCCCCACAATTCCCAATATCACCCACATCTCCCCAGAGTAATTTCTCTGACTGGGTGTGAGATTGCTTTGACAGGCAAATTTGAAAGGACCAGAGTCAAATCTCACTCCCAGGAGGCCTGTTCTGTTCTGTGTCTTCCTGCGGTGATTAGAGTCTCTTCCCTGTGTCTTTCTACTGGTAATCAGATTCAAGGAATCATGGAAACACTGAAGACACATCCCTCAGGAGTACTGAACACCAGACAGATCCCACTACTCAATCACAGGGACAAGCTAGTCAAGATAACATTTGTGAAATGATACGCTGCCTGCTTCGCTTACGTGGGCTGTGCTGAAAGTAGCACCTTTCCCATCAGCAAAGGCAGAAGCAGAAAAAGAGCTTTTGCAAACAATGCTACATCCCATCAAACAGCACCAAAAGGAGCTGATGGAGTACCTTTAACTGTCCCCCAAATACATGTTTTCATCTTTTTCTAGAATTACATAAATCTAATAATACATTTTCAGGCATTGCAAAATAGAACAGTTATGACTGGAAATAGAGGACCTATGTCCAGGATGCATTTCTTAAACTGTGTCCAAGCCATTTAACCATTCGGGACCTCAATTCCTTCATTTGTATAATAGCATGGTGGCACTAGATGCTCTCTGAGGATCCTCCTAACTTTGGATTTAGGATTCTTCTGAACTCCACAACAATTCTGTGGAGAAAGTTATATAAATGTTTTTATCTAAGAGATGCTAATTGAATTAATTGCTCAGGATCACAATGATATGCCACAGTTGTCTTTTATTGTCCTGACTCAGTCTCCCTAATTATCCTGACCCAGTCCTGACTCAGTTTCTCTGCTTCAGTTTATAATAATCAGCTCAAAGCTCAGTCCTGCAAAACCTCCCCTCCCTATCAGAATACTTGTAAGGATAAAAGATCTTAGGTTTTAGAATATCAGAATGAATCTTCACATCCCAAGCTACCAGAATGTCAGATACAGTCTTATCAAGATGCCTTTCCCCATCTTTGGGTTTCCTCCCCTCATTAAGTCATCCCATCCTCCATGCCCTGTAAGAACAGGATTGTCAGAGTCCCATTCCCACTCTCAGTCCCCTGACTCTGCCCCTGCCTCAGTTTACCCTCTGAGACTGAGCCATGTGTATATATGTCATCGAGAACTCACATTGTTTACTGGATTCTTGGAGACCATAGTCTCATTCAGCCTTGGGACCAAACCATGGATCCATTTGGTCCCAGTAAATCTCTCCCAATTAATAAATTATTAAATACTCTCTAATCTCTATCTCAGTTTCTCCGGCATGACAACAAAACTACTAAATATGTGAGTTTTGAACCCGGGACTTCCTGATGTCAATGCTAGCACTTAATCCTCAAAACCATGATATTTTAATACTTTCCAGATTTATAATTGAATCAGTGTGGGGGCTCCATCTATACCATGTATTCTAAACTTTTATTGTGTATGTCACAGACTTCTTTTGTGAAGTACTTCTTTCAGAATAAGTCAAGTCAACAAGAATTTTTTTTTAATGCTTGCTATGTTCCAGGGATTATGCAAAGCAATGGAGATACAAATACAAGCAAAATGAAAGGTAGCCCCACCTTCAAGCAGCTTACACTCTAATGTGGGAAGACAATACATAAAAGGGTGTAGAAGGCCAGAGGGTCTGAGCCCATACTGGCTCACCATTTCTAATAGCTGTAGAGGTCCAGTAGATCCACGTCCATATTGGTTTACCATCTCCCTAATAATTTGTGAAGACAGGGCAGCTAGTTGGTACAGTGGACAGAGCACCAGCCCTGAAGTTAGGAGGACCTGAGTTCATACCCAGCCTCAGACATTTAACATTTCTAGCTGTATGACTTTGGGCAAGTCACTTAACCCCAGTTGCCTCAGCAAAAAAAATAAAAAATAAAAAAATTTTAAAAAGACATATTGGATAAAAATCAGGATAATCTTGATGGAGAATGCATGCAATAGAAAGAAGGCATTTTAAGTATATTATTTACCCCTTAACAATTAAGGACATAATTGAGGTAAATACATTACCTCATACATTCTGCTATTTACTACTCCTTTCCACAAATATTGATAAAACATTGCAACTATTTATAATTCTGTTAGTCTTGATGGGCATCACAACTAGGTTATTTGCAGTGTTCTGTTAATAAGTATCTTGGTATTGCTAGTTGGGATGGATACTGAAATGTCAAAGTATGGAATATGTATTAATCCTGGAGGGATAATGATGTCAACTGTAGCTAGCTAGTGAAGTTGTTACACTAGCCTAAAAGATATATTAAGCTGGCACTCAGATTAATAAAATGAAAACTGCAAAGCAGACCTTCTGCCTGGACTTGATACCCACACACTCATTTTTTACTGGAGCTGGACTCCAACAAAAAGCTCCAAGAGCTAGGAAGGGGTGGATTAGGGCAAGATCTAGAAAGTAAAAAAATAAAAAGTAGTGTAGTAACAAAGGGTGACTGGTCTTCCTCCTATTTAAAAATGGAGATTCCAGAAAGAACTCACCAATGAAAGAAAGGGGCATAGGTGGAACAATCTCTCAGGGTGAAAAGATTTCAAGAACAGAGGACACTTCTAGAGAATGATATTTTTAAAGGCATATAAGTGTAATATAAAGACCATAAACTATATAGATTTACAAAAGAAATCAATTATACTGAAATTAAGTTATTTTTTTTAAACCAAAGTTCATAAATTCTGGGTTAGGAATCATGAATATAGACCACACTCTTTTAATAAAAGTTATAAAACTGTCATAGATAGGCTTTTAGAAGTTGCTGTAGTGGAAAATGAGGTTCTCCAAACCTATATAGTCTTCTTCTCACTGTATGGCTCATATTCATCTTTACTAATTTGCAAGAGTTTACGGTCTCTTTCCATTGTCTAAAAGATTCCAGCAGTACTTTCATGCTCCAATGACAAATAGCAGTGTGGTTGATTTTTTTTTTTCCTAGAAAAAATGTGAATGTGGTAAGCCTATGTTAAGCATTATAATAAATAATAATAATAATAATAATAATAATAGAGGTTCATTGGCTGATTTTGTCCAGGAACTAATTATTCCATTGGGAAGAACTTTGTTCTGGTACCATTGTTGCCCTGCCTTCCTTCCTAAACTCTGTCCTCCTCTAAGCTTTCCAGTTTCTGATCACTCTCCTTCCTGCTATCTTGCTTTACAATCCTGACTTCATCTTTGATGTTTCCCTATTTCCTACCTTCCATATCCAATCATTTGCCAAGTTTAACTGAAGTTGTCACAGTGGCTCTCATCTTTGCTTGCTTTCTTTTCACATGAACTGCACATTTATTTAGGCCTTTTAAAAACTTGCATATATTAAAGTTTGCAAAGTGGAATATTACATATTACACACACACACACACACACACACACACACACACACACACACACACACACACACACAGTTATCCCTTCTACATTACAAATTTCCCTATTGTGGTTTTCAAGATATCCATGGGTCAGCATAAATTATTAAAAGTAAATTTTTTTTGAAGTTTTGCAGAAGGTGCAGACAGCACAGAACCTATGACCAAGCAACTACACTAAATTTTATGATAAAGTACTAAAAACACCTCATAAAAGAAAAAGAACAAATTCAGATTTTTCTCTGGCAGCAAGGAAGGGCCAAAATCTTTTATGTGGATCATTAATACTTGCACTGCAATCTCAGTTGATCTTCATATCAATAAGATAAGGAAAATACAATTATTATCTTCATTTTAATGATTGGTAGAGAGAATTTAAGTTTTGCTCAAGGTCATATGAGTAAATTATCTAATGGAAAACTCAAACTCAGTTCTTCCTGACTCCTTGTTCAACAAACACTCACCAACACCACCATCCAGCTGCCACTTACATTGTTTTCAGCCTCTTAATTGTTCCTCCATTATACGATTCTCCCATTTATAATCCATTCTCTAAATGGCCCCTAAAAAAAAATCTCTCTAAAGTACCAGTCTATGTCCAAGTTTGAGAAACTTCAAAGGTTTCTAACTATTTTAAAGATAAATTACAAGTTACTAAGTTTGGAATTTAAGGCCTTTTACTATCTAGTTTGTAAGACTTTCCCAAGTCCTAGATTTATTCCACACCAATCCCTCTTCACACATTCTCCATTCAGATAAATTGACCTCATTGATATTCCCATAATTGTCACACTAACACTGTATACATACATATAACTCAGAGATGGGGTCACCAGAATCAACCTTCTTCCCCAGATCCCTTGAAGTCTACATCAACTCACACTACCTGGAAGGGCAAAATAGCAGTTAGTTTCTCCATTTTTTTTTGCCTCAGGCCCTCACTCTAGCTTAGTCCAAGAACTTCTCTGCCTTGTCTAGTAATTTAGCATATTCCAGGGACTCCTATACTGGTTCTAGAGTCTAATCTGCTAAAGAGCCTTTGTCTTTGCCTTTTTCCTGAAGCAAATGTTCCCCTGGAGAGGACACCTGGCTGCACAGGCTTCCTTCCAGGGAACCAAGTCCATTTGTATTGGCAGGCTTCTGTTCAGCTGACCTCCCAGTCCTTGTTCTCTCTCTTGGCAGTGTTTCTCCCAGTCTGCCTACAACAGGCAAGCCTCAAGGGTAGAGATCAGGTGTGTAAGCTGACTGGCAATCAATCATCTTCAATGTTATCTCAGTGGGACTACAGGGACCCAGTATATAGCAAGAAATTCATACTTTGTCAAGGAGTAAATCCCATCAAGGGGATTTGACACCTGTTTAAGGAAAAAAGAAAAATCAGTACAATGAGCAGGGAGAATTTGTATGCCATGGAATGACAGTGAAGTTAGCTAATAACACTCATTATAGCATACTGCTATGAACATTTTGAGTTATTTTATTAATTTAGTTATTGATACTCACCTGATTATTGTTTTTATGTGATTGTTATTATCAGCCAAAAATAACACATTCTATGATAAATTATCACAGCATGATAGTGACCCTGGCTTTTCAAAAACTCTGCCATGAGAAGATTTTTTTTTAATACTATTTATTTATTTCCCCACTTACATGTTAAGAAAAACTGAAACATTCATTTATACAAAAATTTAAGTTTCAAATTTTAATCACTCTCTCCTCTCCTCTCTTTCAAAAATGGGAGGCAGTTTGGTATAGTTTATACATGTGCCATCAGATAAACATATTTCTGTAATAGTCACAGTTGGGAAAGAAGCAACAAATCAAAAAGGAAAAAACATGAGAAAGAATAGAACAAGTAACAAAATAAGTTTGATTTGTGTTCAGAGCCCATCAGTTTTTAATCTACATATGGATAGCATTTTCCTTCCTGAATCCTTTGTACTTGTCTTGAATCATCATGTTACTTCAAAGAACTAAGTCATTCATCATTGCTTATCACACAATGTTGTTGATACTACGTACAATGTTTTCCTGGTTCTGCTCATTTTATAATGCATCAGTTTGTATATGTCTACCTGTTCATCATTTCTTATTGGAAAATAGTATTTCATTTCATTCATATGGCATAGTTTCTTCAGTCATTCCCAAGATAGGTATCCCCTCAATTTCCAACATGATTTCCAACAAAATTTCCAACAAAAAAAATAAATATTTTTTTTGCACAGGTTGGCCTTTCCCCCTTTTTTATGATCTTTGAGGATATAGATCTAGAAGTAGTATTGCTAGATCAAAGATTATGAACAGTTTGCTTGCCCTTTGGGTATAGTTTCAAATTGCTCTCTAGAATGGTTTTATCAGTTCACAGCTTTAGCAATAGTGCAGTAGAGTCCCAATTTGCCCACATCATCTGCAATATTTATCATTTTCTGAGGTTTTTGTTGTTGTTTTTGTTCATATTAGCCAATCTGATATCTGAGGTAGTACCTTAGAATTGTTTTAATTTACATTTCTCTAAAAAAGAGTGGTTTAGAGTACTTCTTGTTTTCATGTACTTATAGCTTTGATTTCTTCATCTGAAAACTGCCTACTCATATTCATTAACTAATTATCAGATGGGGAATGGCTTGCATACCTATTCATTTGATTCAGTTCTCCATATATCTGAAAAATGCAGCCTTTATCAGAATGCTTGCTGGGAAGATTGTCTCCTAGCTTTCTGTTTTCCTTCTAATCTTGGTTGTACTAGGTTTGTTTATATAATTTTTTAATTTAATATAATCAAAATTACCTATTTTGCATTTTGTTATGCTTGATCTCTTGTTTGATCATGAATTAATTTCTCCATTCCCCATAGATCTAACATGCTGACTATTACTTGCTCTTCTCACATGATTATAGTGTCATACTTTATATCTAAAGAATGCACTCATTTTGAACTTATTTTGGTATACAGTGGAAGAAGTTGATCTATGATTAGTTTGTGTTCTACTGTTTTCTAGTTTTCCCAGGAAATTTTATCAAATAGTGAGTTCTTACCCCCAAAGCTGGGATCTTCAGGTTTATCAAACACTTGGTAGCAACTGTTATTGACTACTATGTCTTGTGTATCAAATCTATTCCACTAATCCATCACTCTATTTTTGATTAGTATCAGATGATTACCACTTTATAATCTATTTTGAGATGTAGTATTCTAGGAAGTCATCCTTTGGATTTTTTTTCATTAATTCCATTGATATTCTTGACCTTCTGTTCTTCCAGATAATTGTTAATATTTTTTCTAGGTCTTATCAGATAGTTTTTTGGTAGTTTCATTATAGGTCGTTTCATTGTATTATCAAAGAAGTAAATCAGTTTAGGCAGAATTTTATATTATCTCAGTCTACTCATGAGCAGTTGATATTTTTCCAATTATTTAAATCTGATTTAGTTGTATGAAGTGATTTATAATTATATTTATATTATATTTATATCAAATATTTTGGTTTTGTTCTGGTCTTTTCTTTATAGAATCTTGAAATCCTACTATTTCATTGAATAACCATTTTTCCCTTTGATTTTTCTGGTAAGTGATTCTTGGTTTTAGTCCTAGTTCCTTTGACTTCCAGAATATCACATTTCATGACCTCTGATATCTTGGTTGTTAGAGCTACCAAGTCCTGTGTGATCCTGATTGTGACTCACCAATATCTGAATTGTTTCTTTCTGTTGACTTGTAGTATTTTTTCCTTTATCTGATATTTTTAAAATTTAGGTATGATGTTGCTTGGGATTTTTTATTTTGGGATCTTTTATTTTCTGAGGTGATCTATAAATTATTTCAATGCATCTTTGCCAACTAGGTTCATAATATTAAGACAATTTTCCTTGATAATTTCTTGAAAGATGCTATCCAGGTTCTCCTTTTGTTTCAGGTAATTCAATGATTGTTATATTGTCTTTCTTGGATTTATTTTACCAGGTTATGTTGTTTCCCATGAGTTGTTGCACATTTTTTCTTACTCTTTTCAATTTGTTTGACTGATTGTTGATGCTTCATAGAGTCATTTGTTTCCACTTGCTCAATTCTAACTTTTAAGGTGTTTTTTCCCCTCAATTAGCTTTTGTACTTTCATTTCTATTTGTCCAATTCTACTTTTTAAGCAGTTGGTTTTTTTTCCAAGATTTTGAATCTCCCCCTCCATAATTCTCTTGCATCAATCTCATTCCTTTTCCCAATTTTTCTTTCACCTCTCATATGATTTTAAGCTCCTTTTTGAGTTCTTCCATGAGTTCTTTCTAAACTTGAGAACATTTCCTTTATTTTTTTTTTCTTTTGGGTTTTTGTCCATAGATGTTTTGACTGTTATTCTACCCTGAGTTTGTGTTTTGGCCTTCCCTGTCATCATAATAACTTTCTATGGTCAGATTCTTTGTTGTTGTTTTTTGCTTATCTTCTTTGGGGGGAGGTTGAGGTACTTTTTCCTTTCTATTAAATTTAAGTTCTGCTAGGCTTCTTGCCTACTGTTTAATTAGTACTACATTAATGTTGCCCTGAAGCCCATGTGGAACCTTTGTGTGTAGTACTTGTCTGAAGGATTGTTATGTGTGTAGCTGGATCTGTTGTATGCTGTAGAATCTGGCAGCTTACCTGCTACTGGTCTGGGATCCTAGTGGTGGTTTATGGATGTGCTGAAACTCTCTAAGTGTTTCTACATTTCCCCCAAGGCTACACTAAAGCAGGGACAACCTAGCCTACTTCTAGGAGCTGCCTGTTTACCTGGGGCTATGCTGAAGCACATGAGGATCTGGTCTCTGGAGAATGCTTGTTTGCCCAGAGCTGTGCAGAAACATTTAAAGGATATCTATTTGCTCAAGGTTACACTGAAGCATGGATACTTCCCAGAGCTGGAGTCCATCATCTATCCTGGTTATATCAAGGCACATGAGGAGCCTTTGTCTTGGCATTCGTTTACATTGGTACCCAAGATCTTCTGATTTGCTTCACTGAGGTTTGCTGCTGGTTCATTGGGAACCTTCCTGATTTGGACTGTATTCTCCTCCTGCCATCTTTATCAAAGGGACACAGACCCCCTCCTGCTGATCTTCTAAGTTTCCTGGGCTAAAATATTTTTTTACCCTATTTTTTTTTGATGTTTCAGTTGTTTCAGAATCTGTCTAGGAGCACAATTTTATGGTTGCCTGGAGATGAACATGGGAGAGTTACAATCATTCACTGCTTATTCTACCATCTTGGCTTCTGAAGTCGAATCCTATTATTTTTTTAAATGTTACTTCAAAAAATAAACTGCAGTTACCAGGGAATTCACTGAGGTACAGTAGTTGTGACTTTAAAAATTCTGGATAAGCAAGTTATTTGATGTTTTATATCAAGGTAAAGAGATGACTAAATCCTAATTTGATGTTTATGTGGGCAGAGACAGTTGGTATCTGATAGTCCCTGGTCAAAAATCAGGAAAGATTTTTATAGGAGCAAGAAGATGGAGCATAGAGTATTCATATATACATTCCCCCCAAGAGTTATTGAAGACCTACAGGAAGTCATTAGCTACAGAAAAATTATGAGTTTAACATTTTTTGGTGGGGATGTTTTAAGTGTAGACAGAGAGTATGCTCTCTCTCCAAAGTCCTAGTTCTAGAATAACTAACCATTACCAAATAAACTCCACCATTATTCTTAGATGTGATATGTTCTTTGTCCCCAGTGGTCCTCATTCATACCTCTAACTTTCCATTCTAAAATAATACTCCTTGGCCACCAATGCTATGTATGCTTTCACTTCTATTAGAATATAAGCTTGTTGAGGGCAGAGACTATCTTTCATTTTTGTTTTGTTTCTACAATGCTCAGGATAGTGTTTGACATATAAGCATTGTATAATTTTTTATTCATCCACTGGCAATTCATTCATTGGTATCTAGATGATGTCTTGGTTTCAGGAAGATCTGAATTTAAATATATCTTCAGACACTAATGTGTAACTTTGAGAAAACTAGTTAACTTTTTTTTTCTTCAGTTCCTTTATCTACAAAATGGGGATAATAATAATACCTACTTATAGGCTGCAGTGAGGATTATATGATATAATAATTATAAAACACTTAACATGGAGTTAAGAGTAGTTGATCAGGAGGGTAAACTCCAATTATCCTAATCTATATTGAGCCACTGGACTCAGTTCCAGAAGAGAAAGGGAGGCAAGTGACATTACATAGCCTTTTCACTCAAATCCAGTTGGCATACATGTCATAGCATCATCTCCCTCATATCATGAATGACAAACCACAGAAACAATAAGAACAACCTTTCTTCATGGATTTATTCAGAATACAGAATGTCAACCCTGGGAGAAGAAACACTTATTCCAACCAATACTTGATCAAGAATCCCTTCTACATCATATCTGAAAATTGGTCATTCCAACTTTGTTTAAAAAAAACCCTCTGGGGAAAGAGTACCATGATCTCCTGAGCCATTCTAGGAAACTTTCAGATATCTCTCATTCATGAAAATGGGCCAAAATCTATATTTTTTCCAGAGAGATTTTCTATGAGTACTCTGCCTAATAAAATATCTTTCTTAAGATATGGCAAACACAATTAAAAATTTCAAAATTAAATTTCTCCTTCTTTCATTAAAAAAAAGATATGGCAAACAAAGTAAAGCAAGATATCTTTTCCATATATATATATATATATATATATATATATATATATATATATATATATATATATATATATATATATATATATATATATATATATATATAGCTTCAGTCTTGTTCTCATAGAGAAAGGAAACAAGCATTTATTAATTACCTATTCTGTTTCAGGCACTTGTGCTAATTATTTTATGAATACATTTGTTTCTCATAATAACTTTATAAAGTAAATGCTGGTATTATCTATATTTATAATTGATTAAACTAAGGGCAACAAATATGTTGCTCAGGGTCACAGCTAGCAATTGTCTGAGGCCATATATGAACTCAGTTCTTTCTGAAGAAGTACAGCATTCTGTCCTTATAGCATGGATGAGGATAAAGTTATTGATTCACCTTGTAAACAAAAGCTCTTTACACAACAAACCTCTTGGTCCTAAGAAGCACTTATTTAATACTTGAGACTCTTAGCTCAATTTCTTACGGTTTCTAGCCCTTTTAGCAATGAAAAAAATCTGAAGATTCTGTTTGTTTGTTTTTGTTTTTTATTCTTTTGTGTTGTGGTTCTTTAACAAAAAACATTGAAAACAAATTTCCATAAAAAGAAAATCAGAACCTCTCAATTCCAAGTTTCATAGAAAATCTCTCACAGGCATAAATGCCAACCAGAGGATGCCTAAACATGAATCTTCTTGAATGGAAAATTGGTAGAGACAGACCTCAAACTATTGCCATACAACCAATATGATACAGAGTGAAAAGGAAGGAGTCAAAAGAAACACCATCCTCAGAAGCCCATATATGCTCTCCATATATCATTGTGACCCATGGATAATTTTGAATAAATATTAATCTCTTCAAAAATGCATCTTTGCGGGTGTACCCTCCAAGCCAAGTACAAATACTTGAAGTCATAGTAAAAAAGAACAGTTCATTCACATTTAAGAATTTTAGTGGACTTCAATTTAGTGGATGCAATTTCAAAGGAAAAAAAAAAAAAAAACTTAAAGCAGTATTCCTGATCTAAGTTGCTAATGTCTGCCCTTTTACATTTATTGTCCATGCCCTATATAGCTATTAGATATGTTCCTAGGTTCATGCACTTTCTTTCCTGTATTACAACATAAGCTCCTGAAATGTAAGGACCATTTTCACTTTCTTTTTGGAAGCCCAAGGCTCATTGCCTGACACTTAGTAAATGCTTAGTGAATAATTGAATACGATTATGAGACATACTTTGGATATATGTTTATAACACTGTTTCTGCTACTAGATGGTAAGATCTTTGAGGGAAGGAAAAGTCTTTTGTCTCTTTTTTGCATCCCCAGAACTTAGCACAGTTTCTAAACCATAGGAGGCACTTAATAAATGTTTGTTGAATGAGTGAGTGATTAACAAGAAGCACAGTTTCCAAGAAAAGAGAGAAAGTTGTCTTACTATCATCTACTAGTGAGACCATAGATGGCATATTATATTATGTAGAGGGATGAAACTCTGAAAAAGTGTACTTGAATCAGACAGCAGAGTACTTAAGGTTAATTACCTATTTGATGGGAGATAATGGCTCTATAACCATATACTTAGATGATATGGTAATATGATGGCTCTCTTCAAGACTGGCACTTGCTGAATGAATGGTGGTTAGGTTATCATAGACAAGGATTGGAGAGCTGAGGAGAGAGACTGGAGACTCCAGACTCCAAAATCCAGGATACATCTTGGGCAAGCCATGTGGCAGCTTGTGTCCTTCACTTCTCCCCTAAAGATCAAGGACTTTGATTGATCTGGACTCTGATCCTGAGGCCCTCCAGAGAATTAGCCCAGACCTTATAATATTATATTATGTGTCCCTGATTTAGGAAAGGCATTAATAAGCTGGAAACTAGGAGAGGATGGCAAGAGAATGGTGAAAAATCTTAAGTCCCTTGAAGAGATATTTACAGTACTTAGCTTAGAGAAGAGAAGGGTTGGAGGTCTTATATCTACTCCCAACTATTTGAAAGAGTGTTTTGTGGAGGATAGATTAGATTAGATTTATTTGTTTTTAGAGGGCAGAATTTAGAGAAATGGAAACAAGTTACAAAATGGTTTGATTTTAGAAAAAATTTAATAAAGGAAAAGAATCATGTGAAAAAGAACATTATTAAAAATAAAATGAGGTCTTTAATGAAATCATGGCTACCCTACCTCAACTTATTCTAGTCCTTCCAGATGTCTTTAAGCATAAGTTGGGGCATCATTGAATGGGATATATATTCGACTTTTGCCATAGTTTTGACACTGAGGTACCATCCTCTTAGAATCTAAAGTTCTGTGATTCTCCAATGGATGAACTTATGAATTACTGGAGAATTATTCCTTGGTCACAAACTTTCTAATGATAATCCTCTCCACACTTAGTAGGCTTGTCTTTGGATGGTGACCTAATTGCTCTTTATTCTTGTGTTTATACCCATGATTTTCTAGCTTTCTAGGGCTTCCTAGAGATTAAGATCCATTGATATGACCCAAAGGAACTGGGAGCCACATATTCATCATGCTGAAACCATAGAGGAGAAATGTTGTGGAGGAACTTTGAAGACAGACCATATCAAAGGCAGAGTTATCTTATCCCATAAACACACACCTCAGTTGCTCATTGCATTGCACTATTTAATGATGAAACTATGGTCAATAATGATGATCCAAGTATAATGATATCAACTCATTTGACCTTTCCCTACTATTATATTAAAAGAAAAGAAGCATTTACTCAGAAGGTTTTAACATATATCTACCAAGTAGTATCAATCTGAGAACTGAATCCTTAACAGGCCTCATTCCATTTTGATTCTAATGGCAGCCACAAAATAAAGGATTAATCTTTCAAATAAAGAAGGCTATTAAACAATATTTTTAGAAGAAAATGCAAAGAAAGATAAAACTTCTAAATAGCACAGATGGTCTTGCTGTTTCCAGGGTAGCACAAAAATTTCAAGCTCAGGTATGTGGTTTATAAAGAATTTCAAGTACAATATCAGACAACGATGCAGCACCAACTACATACCCTTTGAAACTTTTTTTTTGTTTATCTTTTTCTGATGTTCTCTTAACTTTGGGAATTTGTTATGGTTGCAAATAAATGGGTTCCTTTTCTTTTTTAAAAAAATAAATTCCTTTGTTTAAATAAAGAGGAGAAATAATTAGATAGTTTTAGTTCCCAGAAAGGAAATCTTTGAAATGAAAGTAAATGATAACTGAGGATGTAATGATCCTATCTTAGTAGAGATCAAGCTATCAATCAATTAAAAAGGAATTTCCTAAATGTCTGTTTTATTCAAGATGCTATTGCCTAGCCATGACAATGGAAGATATGCAGACGGTGATGAAATGATGATTCTTTTAAAGCATTTCTTTTTGTTTTGTTTTGGTTTGGGTTTTTTTGCTGAGGCAGTTGGGGTTAAGTGACTTGCCCAGGGTCACACAGCTAGGAAATGTTAAGTGTCTGAGGCCAGATTTGAACTTAAGTCTTCCTGAATTCAGGGCTGGTGTTCTATCTACTTTTTCAAAGCATTTGGTTTTACATACAAAAATACAATTGTTCCTGCCCTCAAGGAGCTTCCATTTTGTCAGAAGAGAAAACATGTTCATATTTAGGTACATATAAAATGGAAAAGAGGTAATGTTTGTGGGAGTTGGTGGCGTGGAGAGGAGATCACAGATAGTGAAAATAGAAGTAATTTTTATTTAAGTTATTTCTTAAGTGGAATTTTGAAGTAAAGGAAAGATTCTTAGACATGAAAGTAGTAATGTGTACTCCAAATATGGAGGGCAGAAAGGCATGGGGACAGGAGATGATACATTCTTATTTAGAAATGATGAAGATAGCTTGGCTGAACTGTAGAATGTTGAAAGAGAAATATACTGCGGTTATATAAAATATATAAAATCTCTTCTGTAGTTAACTCTATCTCAATGAAGTCTTAGAGTCAGGTAGTAGATTTCGGGAACTAGAGAGGAGATGCACAGGAGTGAGAAGGATTGAAATCAAGAAGGAAGAGTAAATTTAAAAGAATTGTCTTAAGAAAATTGTAAAAACCTCTCTATTATCTTACCACTTTTTATTGATGATTGCTTTGAATAATGCATAATATTTTATGAAGATTAAAAATTAGGCCTTGGTAGTTACTGATGTGTTCTCAGTCACTGTTCTCTCCAGCTCCTTTTTTAAACCATTATTCTCTGGGATTCTTTTCCTTCTTTAAAATTCTCTAAATGAAAAAAAAAAAAATTAAAAAGAATTCTCTAAATGCCTCTCAAATTGCATCACCCTCCAGGGCAAATTTTTTCTTCATGTGTATAGTGTTGATTTGCAAGAGCTGAGTGCCCTTGTCCCTTTTATCACCTGTATATCTGCCATAGAGGAAGTAAAATACAAATGTAGTTGCTTTATTCTTACAGCAAACTTCCTGGAAGATCTGTTCCATTGCATGTTAATTTGTTGTCCTCATTTGTTCATTATCCTTAGCAACTTTTTCTTTTACTTTTATTTTAAATGAGAAGTTTTTTTTTTAAATAATCTTTCATCTTCCTTCACTTTTTGGTAAATTATCTCATACTATATACATAAACTAGATGATACCAAAAAAAGGCTTTGATAGTGAGTTTGCCTGATCAACAGAAATTCATCAGAATGGGAGGAATGGAAGGAATTGTTTAGAACAGGGATTCTTAAACTTTTTTTCCACTCATGACCCTTTTAAATTAAGAAATTTTCATGTCCCATTTTGAATATGAGATGAGGTCTTTCCGTGCATGCATGCACATTGTAAAGTACACAAAACTGTGTGTTCAAAACTGAACTGCAATGAAATCATCCTATGCAATACTGGCAAGCACAGATAGAACTGACATGCACCTATTTGATTTTAATTAATTTTTGATATTGCATTCAGAAATAGTTTACTGTTTTTGTGACCCCCCCCACATTCAGTTACTCAACCTTGAATGGGATTGTGACCCACAATTTAAGAAACTTTTGTCTAGAGTATGAGAGAGGAGAGTTCTTCTGCTCTCTAGGAGTCTCTTGGGGTTCTGTGGTTGCTACGGTTGCTTCTGGTTTCCAACTTCAAGATACTGGAAGATCCTCACCATTAGTTGAAGGAAAGGACTCTGGAATGAAGCTGGCACGAGAAAAGATGGCAGTCTTCATCATTATCATGTATCCCCAAATTGCTAAACAACAGACTTGGGGAACTTCCCTTTTGCTAAGTTCTAGGACTTTTTTGATCTCCCAATGGAGAGCTCCTTCACTCTGTATTATCTAGCACACAGTCTCATGTGTGTGTGTGTGTGTGTGTGTGTGTGTGTGTGTGTGTGTGTGTGTGCGTGTGCGCGTGAATGTGTGAATGTATGTATATACAAATATAATGTGTATATTATTGATAATTTGGACTGGGAAATATTATTTAAAGAAATTGGTTCGAAACCAACTATCCCCTGCCCACCAGAAACAAAACATGGGTATAAAGAGAAGTCAAATTAATGTAGTAATTTTTGGTTTATATTCATAGACATCAATTGTTCATTTTTCTCTCAAAAAAGCATCCAATTCAAGGAATAAATAAAAAAATATTTATCTACAATATGCAAGGCATCTAAATGACCTCTAAAGTCCCTTTTAATTTTAAATTTATAAACCTTCAATCAATGCTAGTCACTTTGGAATGCAAAGAGGGAAAAAATAAAAGTTATTTCCCCTTTAAAAAAATAACATGATCTACTATAGAAATAAAATATATTTAGACCTTAAAAGGACTTATAGAGATCATTTAGCCTAAGCCCTTTCAAGGTATGGATGAGGAAAGTGATTCCAGATAGTATAATCAATATGAATCATGGTTGAATGTGATAAGGAGGAATAAATGATTCATGCAAAATTTTATACATAGATTATATAGTTGTACACATATACTTAAATAGATAAAGTTACACATGTATACATACATAGATATACACAGAGACAAATAGAACTATATAAACATATATAATATAGAGAGATATAGATAGCTATCAATATGGATAAAAATATACATATTACTATATTATTAGGGGAGAGAAAGAGAGAAAGAGAGAGAGAGAGAGAGAGAGAGAGAGAGAGAGAGAGAGAAAGAGAGAGAGAGAGAGAGAGAGAGAGAGAGAGAGAGAGAGAGAGAGAGAGAGAGAGAGAGAGAGAGAGAGAGAGAGAGAGAGAGAGAGAGAGAGAGAGAGATGAATGAATAGACAGAAAGTGAGGAAGTGAGGTTTCACCTAAGCTGCCTCTGGAAAGTGTTCCCAGAGGCAAAAACAGAGACTAGAGAGAACACTTTCCAGATACAGAGAAATGGAAAATGGTATCAGAAGCATCCAGGGTGCCAGGTTGTCTAAACTGTAAAACTAGAAAAACAGGATGGTACAAAATGGGGAAAGGCTCTAAATGAGGGATTTGTACTTTTTGGTGAAAGTCACAAGGAACCATTAAAGGCTTTTGAACAGGTGGTAATTCCATTTCCATGGAATCATAGATTTAGACCTGGGAGAGAGCTTAGAAAGAATCTAATCAACTCCCCTCATTTAACAGAGGAGGATCCAAGGAGCAAAAAGTATGTATAGGAGAAGGGACATTAAAACATCCTTGAGTCCATGGTACATGTAAAGAGGTGGAAGGGAAGAAAAGAATGGGCCAATTATGTGGGAAGGATGAGAAAAAAAATAGATGAATTGCCAAATTATTACTTGAATATTCTCAAGCCTCTAAATGAACCAAGGGAAGACTTACATTATATTTGCTAGATTATTGATGAAGGTATTATGAAAGAATCAACCAATAAGCACTTAATAAGTGCTCATCTTTTGCTAGCACTGGACAAATAATTTTTAAAATAAAATATCACCTACCCTCAAGGATCTTACTATTTTTATTATTAAAGCTTTTTTCAAAACACATGCATGAACAATTTTTAACATTAGCCCTTGCAAAATCTTGCGTTTCAATTTTCCCTCCCTTCCCCCACACCCTCCCCAAGATGGCAAGTCCAATATATGTTAAACATGGTAGAAATATGTTAAATCCAATGTATACATACATATTTATACAATTTTGTGCTACTTAAGAAAATCAAATCAAACTAGTAAAAAAAGAAGCAGAAGGAGCAAAAGAAGAAGCAGAAGAAGCAGAAGTAGAAGCAGAAGAAGCAGAAGGAGAAAATGAAGAAGACGAAGAAGAAGAAGACGAAGAAGACGAAGAAGACGAAGAAGAAGAAGAAGAAGAAGAAGAAGAAGAAGAAGAAGAAGAAGAAGAAGAAGAAGAAGAAGAAGAAGAAGAAGAAGAAGAAGAAGAAGAAGAAGAAGAAGAAGAAGAAGAAGAAGAAGAAGAAGAAGAAGAAGAAATCAACAACAAAAAGATTGGAAATGCTGTGTTGTGAACCACATTCAGTTCCTTCAGGCCTCTCTGTGGGTTAGATGCTTTCTTTATCACTGGACAAGTGGCACTGGTTTGAATCCTCTCATTGTTGAAGAGAGAGACATCCATCAGAATTGATCATCATATAGTTTTGTTGCCATGAACAATGATCTCCTGGTTCTGCTCACTTCACTCAGCATCAGTTCCTGTAAGTCTCAAGGAGCTTACATTCTTTCAGCAGAGACAATGTGTGCTTAAATGAATCTCTACAAAATGAATGCAGTCATTTTTGGAGAGGCAGCACCAGCACCTGAGGTGCTCAGGAAAGGCTTGGTGTAGAAGCTCTCCCTTGAGTTGAATTTTGAAGTAGTTAACATAGTGTCCAGAACAGATGATAATCTTTTCAGAAAATAAAGCATGATTTTACATACATAACGATAGGCAACACTAGGGGGAAGTGAAAAAGAAGAAAAGGGAGGGTTAAGAAATTTACATGATAATATTATTATATATTTAAAAGGAACAGGCATTTGTACATAAAAGATTGGCAGTTTCATGTGATATCTTTTTTGTTATATTGTTATTGAAATGTTTGTTTTGTTCCATAAATTAAAAATAAAATAAACATTTTTTTTTTTAAGAGAACAGTATTCTAAGAAGCAGTGCAGGGGAAAGAAAGGATTCTGGGAAAGAGGGACAGCCAATGCAAACATACAGAGACTGGAGGTGGAAAGTCTTGTAGGAAGATCAGCTGAACAAATGAAGGAGATTAATGCAGAGAAGAGGAAGGAGCATGCATGACAATATCACAGCATGAGGAATAGCAAACTTTCCATCTGCACCAGCAGAGGACAGTGTATGCTCACCGATGAGCTCAAATCTACATCACCCTGCCAACTCAGGCATTGGCTGCTATAAAAGAGCTCTTGGAACACCTGGGGAACTTGAAGAGATTCTCATAGAACCATTGGGGTCTTTTAAAAAGCACCGCCCAGAAGAGCAAGATATAGGTCTGTGTTTTAATCTAACTTGATTCCTATTTCTATTCCACAAAGGCACACACACACATGTACTTACACACACTCACAAACCACATGTACACACACACATATACACTCACAAAGGCATACATACTCTCATACACAGTCACAAACACACACACTCACATACTCACAAAGGCACATATACTTAACACACGCTCACAAACACACATGTTCACACACATACACACTCACAAAGGCATACATACTCTCATACATAGTCACAAATACACACATACACACTCAAAAATGAACACACACACACACACACACACACACACACACACACGCACACACACCCTTTCAATCCTGAAGAAGAAACCTTTACTAGGATGGTCTCTTTATCCCCCACAGCACTCTTTGTCCAATTTACCTCTACATTTTCCCATCTTAGAATTTTAAAGCTAGGAGAGACCTCAAAGGTCAATCCTTAAAAGAAAGTCATTTGTACCTGAACCAAGTTTCCAACTTTATAGCCATTGAAAAGGGAACCAGCTGAGAAGCATTTAATCTGTAAAGTTACCACATGTCAAATTCAGTTTATACCATCTTGTTAGACCAGAAAAGGCTACACAGAGGAAAAGGGATTTAAAGCCTTTTCAGATATGATAAACAGAGAAATCCATGTCTGGGCAAAATTCTCACATAACGAAGACCATCCTTCTCAATCGAGTTCAAAATAACAGTAACCTTTTATTTAGCATTTACTGTAAACGAAATAGTATGATAGGAGTTAGATATACAAAGAAACAAATGACAGAGTCTATACACTCATGGTAACTACCATATATTAGTCTCCTATAATTTAGCAGCAAGGTTGGACTTTGAATTTGAATCTGAAGATCTGCATTAAATTTCTAGTTCTATTATATATCAGATTTATGATCTTAGACATTTAAACAACTCTCTCCATCTCTGTCTAGCTGTCTCTGTCTATCTCTGTCTCTATCTCTCTTTCTGTCTCTGTCCCTGTCTGTCTCTCTGTCTCTGTCTCTCTCTCACACATACACACATAGACACAATTTCTCTCCTTTCCATCTGCCCTCCCCATTTCATTTGTAAAATTAAGAAATTGTACCAGATGACCTCTGAGATTTCTCCCAGGTCTAGACATTCTGAACTGTGCAATTTGACATATGAGGAACTTGAGACACAATAGTTAAATGCATTGTTCAAAGTCACAGCTATTTAATGACAAAGCTGTATCAAAAACTGACTTATCCAAACTAAATTCTGCTATTCATTTTTTTTTAAATTAAAGCTTTTTATTTTCAAAGCAAAATTTTGCAAAAACCTTTGGTGATTATTAAATGGGAATGATGAGGATTATCTGATCTTTCATGTTTGATAACTTTAGAAGGAAAGACCATGCTTTAGGCTACAAAGAATTAATTTAAAATTCAAAAAATAATAATAACCCCATAAAAGTATTAAAAGTAAAATGAAAACTACAGTGAATATTGGAAAGCTTAAAGAACTCACAATTAAATAGTAAATAATTAAGTATTAAATATAATTACATTAAAAAATAACTCATTGAAACAATGTTTTTTATCAAAAAAATGAGAAAACGTGAAAACTTGTGAGTTTGTATCCAAAATAATCTTTACTAGAAAAATAATATTTCTAACTATATTCATCAACAGAAGGAAAAGGAATCAATAAATAAAGTATATAACAAAGTTGGAAACAAATTCATGAAATAAACACAAAAATAGTATATTTGAAAAGAAAGTTGAGATAAAATTGAAAGCAATTATTGTGTTGACAAATGAAATTAAGATTTTTTTAAAGACTAAAATAAATTAGCTAATTTTATTTTTATAAGGGAAAAAAAACAAATTATAAAAATAAAGAAGGGGAAATCCATAATGCATGGGGAAGAAACAAAGGACTTTATCAGAAACTATTATACACAATTACAGACAATAGAACTAAAAACTTTAAAAGCAGATGAATATTTATAGAAATATATAATACATAAATTAATAAAACAAAAATAGAGAATTTAACAGATTAATCTCAGGGGAAAAAAAGAATTGAACAAACCATAAATGAGTATTTTTTTTAAATCAAGAAGCAGATGAAGTTAAAACAATTCCCATTAAGTAGTCAAAGTGAACTATTATGTTTGTGCAAATTGTTTGAACTTGTAAAGATAAAAGAAATATTAATAACTACCTTCTATGAGGCAACTAAAACAGATAGGTGGCACGCCAAGTGGATAGTGTTTTTTTTTTGTTGTTGTTGTTTGTCCTTTTTTTTTCCTCAAATGACCAAGACATAAGAGAGGTGATATTATGACATGTAAGTGAATGGAATTTAGGTGAAGGAGGGCTGTGCAAAGTCACCTGCCTCACTTTACCCTCCAGAGACATCTGGGACCAGTGTCCAGATACTGATCAGGATGACTGGAGACCTTGGCCTTTTTAAGCTTAAGTTTTCAACAGGGTTCAGTTTGACTAAAGCCACACCCATTCAGTGATTGAGGCTGGGTAGCAATTGAGGCAAAGAATCATAGCTTTCACCTAATCCAAAATAAACAAATAAATAAATAAATAAATCTAAATAAATAAATAAACAAATCTGGGAGGGCAAGACCTTCAAAGTCCTGGTCAAAGCATAAATGATTGTTATTTACTTTCAATCTAAGTCAATCAAATCTAAACAATGACCAAATGGGGCTTGGACTGTGTTCTATTGGTGACCAATCAATGAGAATCAGATTGATTTTGATCAGGTTAAGGCCTGATCCTTAAGAAAGAAATCTAGTTAGTAAATATCTATCTTGGGAGTATTCAGAAGTACAAAAAAAGAAAAAAAAAAGTTTTTAAGAAAATTTGTAGGTAAGGGTATGATAACCTATGTGAGGACCTGAGTTCAAATGTAGCCTCAGACACTTACTGTGTGAACCTGGGCAAATTGCTTAATCCTGTTTGCCTCAGTTTCCTCATCTGCCAAATGAGATGGAGAAGAAATAGCAACCACTCCTGTATCTTTGCCAAGAAAATTCCAAGTGGGGTCATAAAGAGTCAGACATATCTGAAACAACTAAACAAAAAGGCAAATGCCATCTAGTAACCCAAACTGGAAAATGTAAGGTTGAAAAAATATCTATAATCACCTTTGCTAATAAATATTGATGCAAAATTACTTAATAAACTTAATGAACACTATAACTGTATTTGTATAATAATTGACTGTTCCATGGATTAAATTGATTCAATCTATACCATGTTTATGCTAAGAATTCCAGCAATAAAAGATGAATCAATCTTACAGAAACTACAAACAAAGCAAATTACATTAATAATATAATAGTATACATCTCATGATTAAATCAATCTATGAAGAAAAAAGATTTGAAAAAATAGACTTCAGTTGTGTTTTTAAAAATCCACTAAAACATAATAATAAATATATTTCACCTTAATACTATAAATAAGAGCTATCTAAAACAAAGAACTTGCCTCATTAATATTTTAATTTCTGTACTTATTTATTCATTTATCTATTTATTATATTTCCTTCCCAATATACACACAACTGGACAATTAAAACAAAATAGGAAATTATCATATTGAATTATTCAAACTTTACAAAATACATTCCACATTAGCAATATTCAAAAACCTGTGTCTAGCTCTGTATTTTAAAACCTACCTCTATGACACAGCCTTAATATTTAATACAGAAGCACTAGAAGTTTTCTCAATAAAATAAAGTACAAAACAATGGCTTCCATCGTTCCCATTATTATTTGATGGGGTTCTAGAAATACTGAGTATAGGAATAAAACAAAAAAGAAAAAAAAAAGAAATTGAGATTAAGTATAAATGATTAGAAGGTTAAAAAAATCAGCATATGATATTTCAATTCAGAGAGTCCTATACCCACGTATGTGTGTGTATATACAATCAATAACTTCACTCAAATAGCAAGATATAAAATAAAACTACAAAGTTGTCAGCCTCTACCTTATGGAAAAAAAAAAAAAACAGTAGAAGGAAAATGTAAAAGAAATCATATTTAAAATAACTAGAAAATAAATAAGATATTCAAGTTAAAAAATCTAAGATTAATGATGCATATTTTTATGAGAATGAGAACTATAGAAAATCCTATAACTGACTCTAAAATGTAAATTTTAATGCACATAGGGTATAAAGGACTCATTTTGTTTTCCAATTAGTGATAAAGAAGAAATTGTCTGAAAACTACTCACACTGATTTGATGAACCAAATATGTTCTCACAAAACAATAATTAATTGTAAAGGTTTAAGGCATTTTGATATTGTATGTCAGAAAAGTAAATTAAGCTGGTCAAAATGTACAAATTAATGTATTACCTTTGTTGAGCTGTCATCAAAATTATTTAGTATCTTTAAAACAAAGTTTCATTTTGATTATTTTAAGTTATACAAAAAGTAGGTATGAAATTTATAATGAATAACTCTAAAAGGTCATTTAAAAATCCTCTGAGAATTCCCCCCCCCACTGGTTATTCTTTGCTTATTTATGCTGTTGAGTTACTTTAAAATGTGATTTAAGGGCATAATGTGCAAGAATTTCATTTTTTTAAAGGTAAACAGAGAAGTTATTTATTAAAAAAAAAAATACATCTCTATGCAGTAAAGGTTTTAAAAGAAAATTTGTACTGTAATTTTATTTGATTGAATTTGTTTATGGTTTTATTGTATTAATGTATGTTTTATATATTTTGATATATGTTATCAAGGCACATAGAGTACTTACATGACTACAAGTAGAAAACACTTTATTTTAATAAGAGACTATAAATAAAATGAGAGAAATTTATTGCTCATGCTTGGGCTGCACCAATATAATAATGATGATGAAATTAAATAATGATAATAGTAATAGAATTGATTCATAGTATTTTAAATTTAGTTCCTAATTAATCAAACTACTAAAAAGTTTCTTAAACAATTAGAAAAAAATTACAAATTATTCATTTAGATTTTTTTTAATATCCTTTGCAGAAAACTCAGAATTTAAGGAAGGGCTTAACATTCAGTTAATTAAAATATTTATTTTTCCCCTTCCAAATTTTTAGATTTGCTGAAAACCATCTGTGGACTGGAGAAAAGAACACTGATCTAAAGGAACAAAAGGTTTAGAATCCCTCAATAATAATGAAAAATTTAGATATAAAAGGATAATCAGATATCCAACTATGCTTTAAAATAATAAGCAAATTGATATTATTTAAGCAAAAAACAGAAAAATCATCAATGGAAGAGATTAAATCTGTGATAAACAAAAGCAATCAAGCAGTAACCTAACTAACCAAACTAACAGTTTGATTAAAATATAAACATGAATTTTGGGGAAGATTCTGGGAAAATGTCAGAATAGGTCAAAAAATTCCAAGCTTTCCAAATTTTCCCCATGAGCCAAAGAAATCACACCCCAGAGCAAATGTAGATTGGTTAAAAACAAATAAGAATTGGGATAGAGGGCAGCTAAATAGTACCAGTGGATAGAGCACCAGCCCTGAAGTCAGGAAACTTGAATTCAAATTTGGCCTGAGACTCTTAACATTTCCTAGTTGTGTGACCCTGGGCAAGTCACTCAACCCCAATTGCCCCAGCAAAAAAAAAAAAAGAAAAAGAAATTGGGGTGGAACTGTGGTTTTCCTGTGACAAAGGAAACTTAAAAGCTGTGCCCAACTAGATACTTAATGAGGTTGAAGTGTAAAAACCTTCAATCTACTTCCATTGAAACAGCAAGTGATGATACCTGGGAATATCTGGGTTGAAGATAGCCTAATCCCTATCCTCAGAACTTTCATCTCCCAGACAGTGAGCAGAGTTGGGGTTCTGAGTTTGAGAAGACTGAAGGAACCACTGGGGATAAGGAAGACTAGGCCTAGCTTTGCTGCTAAGATATAGCCTTGGGAGAAGAAACCAGCACACCCTGTGAGTGCAAAAGCAAAGGGGTAGGAAAACTGTTGGCTTCTGGGAGTTACAAAAGGGTGGAGTTCTTCGTTTTGGTTACCGGTCTGAGGGGATAACTGAAGTGAAAGCAAAAGTACTTTCCCTCACTGCCCCCAGGACTAAAAGTGAATATGTGAATATACTAACAAGCTTTTTTTTTTTTTTTTTTTTTTTTTTTTTGAGAAAGGAGCAGACAAGAACAAAGAACCCAACTATAGAAAATTATTATGAAATCAGGAAAGATTAGGGTTTATCTTAAGAAGAGGGTACTAAAGTTTAAAAAAAAAATCACCTCATAGGAATGGATGTGGGAAAACTAGGACACTAATGCATTGTTGGTGGAGTTGTGAAATGATCCAGCCATTCTGGAGAGCAATATGGAACTATGCCCACAGGGCTATCAAACTGTGTATACCCTTTGACCCAGCAATGCCATTACTGAGTCTGTATCCCAAAGAAATCATAAAGGAGGGAAAAGGACCCACATATGCAAAAATATTTGTACCAGTTCTTTTTGTGGTAGTAAAGAACTGGAAAGTGAATGGATGCCCATCAATTGGGGAATAGCTGAACAAGTTTGGTACATGAAGATAATGAAATATCGTTCTATAAAAATGATGAACAAGCTGATGGAAAGATTTACATAAAGTGATGCTGAACAAAACAAGCAGAACCAGGAATACATTGTACGTAGTAACAGCAAGAATGTGTGATGATCAACTATGAAAGGCTACATTCTTAATGGTTCAGTGATCCAAGGCATTCCCAATACACTTTGGATAAGAAATGCAATCTGCATCCAGAAGAAGACTGAATGTAAATAAACACATGCAATGTTTACTTCTTTTTTCTATTTTTTTTAATCTCTCCCATGATTTTTCCCTTTTACTTTCTCTCCCAACATGATTCATAAATAAATGTGTATTAAAAATAAATTTACTACAATAAAAAAAATAAAAATAAAATTTAAAAATTGCCTCTCCTACCCCCAAAGAGTAACGTTAAATAGTTACCTGCCCAAAAAGAATTCATAGAAATAATCAAATGAGAAAGACTAAGGAAAAATTTAAATAAGAGCAGAAAGGAAGGAAAGAAGGAAGGAAATGAAGTGTGTGAAGTCAGATTTGAGCTCAGGTCCTCCTGACTTCAGGGCTGGTGCTCTATCCACTGCACCACTTAGCTGCCCCAAGATTTAAATTTTAAGGAAGAAAATCACTCTTTGAAAATTAGAGAATTGGGAAAAGCCAATGAAGTTATAAGAGACCAAGAAGTAGTAAAAACACAATATGACAATTGAAAAAAATAGAAGCTAATGTGAGGCAACTCATAAGAAAAACAGATATGGAAAGCAGATAAACAAGAGAAAACATAAGAATAACTAGACTACCTGAAAGCTATGACCAACAGGAAAATTTCTTTGATATAATAATTTAAGAAATGATTTTTTAAAATTATACTGGAGTGATAGAACAATGGGGGAAAGTAGGGGAAAAAATCAATCACCATCTGAAAGAAATTCTTCAACATTCAGGAACATTATTGCATTTGAACTCCTCAGATCAAAGAGAAAATTTTACAAGCAACAACAAAAACAAAAACAATTCAAATATGCTGGAGCTATAACTAGAATCATATAAGAACCTATCATCTGGAATACTGTATATCAATAATCAAAAGAATTAGGGTTGCAGAAAAATATTATATCCAGCAAAATTGAGTATGATATTGAATTATTTTTAAAAAGTATATTTAATGAATTCACAGATTTTCAGCATTTTGTTTCAATCAAACCTGAACTCAATAGAAAATTTAACATATAAGAGCCAACATCAAAGACTAATTTTAAGGCACTCAATAAGGACAAATTGTTTATGTGTTACACATGGAAATGTAAACCATATGTCTAAAAATGTCATTAGTAATTGGGCAATTTGAAAGAAAGATTGAAGTAGAGCTCAATATGATGTGATTCTAAAAAAAAAAAAAACTATGTAGGAAAAGGTAAAAACAGTTATTATCCTATTCAAATGAGGTGTGAGAGCAAGAACCAACACAAAGGAATTAGATGGGGGAGGAAGGCTGGTAGTTCTGAAATCCTACTCACTTTGGAAATGGGTTAAAGAGGAAGTGTGTGTGTGTGTGTGTGTGTGTGTGTGTGTGTGTGTGTGTGTGTGTGTGTGTACACTCACGTGCACATATATAGGTAGAGAGAGGACAAAAGGGAAGAATCCTTGAGGAGAGAGGGGGGGATGAAATTAAATAATAGGAAGGCAAGTTAATGAGTAGGAGAGAAAAGAAAACATCAAATTCACAGACCAAGTCAAAGTTTAAAAATATTCAATCAAAAGGGAAATTTATATTATGTCACCCATATTAATAATGTATATATATATATATATATATATATATATACATATATATATGTTTATGCACACATAAATGTAGGGGATATATATATGTGTGTATGTGTGTGCATATATGTGTGTATATGTATTTAACTGTAACTTGCTTAATGGAGGTGAAGAGGAGAAAAGGGGGGAAGAGAGATTAAAGTAAAAAGTGCACAGCAGAAAACAAAAGAGAAAACAAAGATGGAAAGTTAGAAAAACAATGTCTTCTATTATTAAATATGCCCTCTTTTTATAATATTGCTGCAAAACTTTATGTTTATAAAGCTTTTTATTTTCAAAACATATGTGTGAATAGTTTTCCACATTCACCCTTGCAAAACCTTATGTTCCATTTTTTTTCTCTCTCTCTTACCCTATACATTAAATATGCTTTCTTGAAATGGAAACTTGTTACATACTTTGAATCCTCCCTTATACTCTGCTAGAGCTTTCTCCTTCTCCATATTTTTTCTTTTTCTGTCTTTTTTTTTTCTTCTCTATTTTCTATTTAAGTTTAAATAAATAAATAACAAAATAAAGTATACTAGCCATTAGGGTAACATCTTCCAATTAATAGCTATTATGAGAAAAACTAGAGGCCAGTTAGCAGAAATTCAGTATAGACACTTTATACAATGTACCACACTAAGCTACAAAGAAATACAAAATATACATAAAACAAGGGAGAAAGAAGAGAAAAAAGAAGATGATGATGATAAGGGGTACTTTTTCAAGACTCTGAGGAAGGGAAGACTTTTTATTAAATATCTATTGAGGTGATTTTTAAAAAAAAAAGCAATTTCAAATATAAAATGTTGAAAAAACCTAAACAAAATCAATGTATTTAGAACAAGAAAAAAGCAGTTAATTGGAGTAGAAGAGGATTAAATTTCTTATATCCAAGATATATAGAAAATTATTGCATAGATAATAGATATAGAATTTATATTTAAAGAACTGTACTCCAATTAATAATTTTAAAAGATATGAACAGTTTTCAAAAAAAAGAAAAGAAATATAAATTGTCATATGAGAGAAAGCTCCAAATTACTACTAATAAAAGAAGTAAATTTTTAAAGTCTTGTTTTTAGTTCAAATCTATCATTTTGACAAAATTGAGGAAAAAAAGAAAAGAAAGAAAAAACTAAAAGAAAAGCCTTGGAAAGATTGGGAAATGATGGTTCTATTGCCAGACCAGATTCATCAGCTGAGCCACAAATCTAGAAAACAATTTGGAACTAGACTAAAACATCACTAAATTGGGTACATATTTTTCCCCAATAATATCAGTATTAAAGATGTATGGGAATTACAGCTCTAGAAGATTTTGCATAACAAAGTATGCATAATGTCACATCTGCAGTAGCAAATGATTGAAAGGTAGGTGGATATGCATATTTTGAGAAATAGTCCAACTTTATTCCCTTCAGCATACTTATCAATCTATTGACATTAGCCTCTTCTTTCATGACATTCCTTTTTCTATCCTGACCATTATTCCTGACCATCCCTCTTACCTCAAAAACTCCTACATATTCTCAATTTCTACCTTTCCATAGCTTCCTTTAAGTCTCAGCTAACGTCTCACTAGGCCTCAATCTCAATATCTTCCCTTTGAGACAGCCTCCAATGTAACCTGAATATATTTTATTTGTACATAGTTGTTTCCATACTGACCCCTCATTAGACTCTGAGCTCCCCCAAAGCAAAGGTTGTCTTTTGCCTTTCTTTGTATCCCTAATATTTAGCACAAGGCCTGGCACATTAATGCTGAACAAATGCTTGTTGATTGACCAATTATATGAACAGAGTTGAATATTATTATAGTTTAAGAAAAGGTAAATTAAAAAAAATAGAGAGAAACTTGAGAAATGTTTATGAACAGATACAGAACAAAATAAGCAGAACCAGGAAACCAATTTCCATGATGATTACAATAATATAAAGACTGTTGTTTGTTCTTCGTTCTCAACGAGAACCATGACATCAGAGAGGTGATGCTATGACATGCAAATGAATTGGATTTGAGTGAGAAAGGGCTGAGCAAGGTCATCTGCCTCACTTTCCCCAAAACTATGTAGGTCCACTGACAAGGTATAGATCAAGAAGACAGGGATGTCCCTTGATGCAATGGGAGATCTTGGTCTTAAGCTAAGGTCTTCAACAGATCTCAGTTAAAACAACATGGAAAGAAGCCAGAATATTGATCACTGTAATGACAAATCATGATTTTTTTGATATTCAAAATGAAGCATTCCTGACAGACATGATAAAATATGAAAGCATAATGAAGCATCCATGTTGAGATGTGTTAAATATTGTTTTCTATCCGTTTGTCCTTATTTCTTAAAAGAAAAGCTTTTGGGGGAAAGAGGAATGGTCATCAGGAAGAGAAGTAATTTTTTTAAAAAGAGTAACCATAAAGCATTAAAAATACAATAACAAGATAAAATAAAATGGCATGAATGGATCTGAAAATGTGTAATTTTGAGCTCTAATGTTCTAAGAAATGTATGCTCCTATTATTACTGTCATCCTCATCATCTTTATCATTGTCATCATCATTATTATTATTGAATTTGTGATTTCATTAGTTCTAGGATTTTTCTAGAAGGAACTTCTACCAATTCAGATGGGTAACTTTTCTACAATTTATCCTCTTAGAGAGTTTTCCTATTGCAAATTGGAATACGAATTCCTATTGGAATATTCATCAGAATATTGGGGGATTTGCTCCACAGATAGTATGTGTCAGGGATGGGACTTGTTTCTAGTTGTTATTGAGGCCTTCATGATTCTTGAAACAACTCTCTGTGCACTCCTGCCCATTTATGCTATATACTATTGTTACTGAGGGGTAGTTTTGCATAATGTTAGAGAACATACTTCTATTTTTGTTGTCGTTGTTGTAGTTGTTGAGGCAATTGGGATTAAGTGACTTGCCCAGGGTCACACAGCTAGGAAGTGTTAAGTGTCTGAGACCACATTTGAACTCAGGTCCTCCTGACTTCAGGGTTGGTGCTCTATCCATCCACTGCATCACCTAGCTGCCCCCTAGAGACCATACTTCTAAATCAGAAAAACATGGGGTTAATTTCCACCTTTACACACTAGCTACTAGAATGTTGAGCAAGCCACTTAACATTCAAGTCAATAGTCCTAAAAACAGACTGCAGAATAGGTGCTTATATGCTTTAGTAGAGGGTATTTACCTACTGGGATTTTCCTACACTAATGAAATCATAAGTATAAATCAAAACCAAGCCAAAAACTTTAGTGGGAAGGGTGCTAAGTAGGAAGCTGTGGATGGTTCTGTTACCCACAGTCATGAAGATGGGTCAGGTATACAGTATTCCCATACAAAAGGCAAGAGATTCCAAATGAGCAAGAATCCCAAATCTCTAAGTGCTCCAAGTTCCAGGCTAATACTTAGGACACATATCTTTACCTTTGCTGTTAACACCAAAAGAAACAGCAAATTAGGGTGACTGGGAAGAAACCTAGGTGCTGGAGGAATTAAATCTTCCTTCCCCCTTTATTTCTCCCTCCCACCCTCTATCCCAACCCCTGGGGGCAATTTGTCTTGAAATAATGAAACCCACCCACAGAGTCTGATTCTACATTTCCTTAGGGCACCTCTGTACTTGCAAACAGAATGCTTTAAATAGAGAGACACTCAAGGCCACCTGATTAGGACAAAGATATGCTCTAAATTTGGGTGGGGACAAGTGAGCCTGAGACTGAAATAGACCGAAACTCCCTGCATTTCTGTCCCTACCTCTGTGCCTTCCATATTTGGGGAGCTGACAGGGCTCACAGCATTAAGATTCCTCTCAGCATTTCCAGAAGGAATTATTGAACAAAGCTCTGGGTTTATTTTTAACCTGCTGTTAACATAGAGTTTGCTCGTCACTTTTAGCAGCACACTTATGTTCCTCAGTTTGGGGCTGGTTCCCATTTCAGGTACCAATGAATTGGGGATGCTAATGATGGGGATCTGCCAACCAGTGGTCTTGGAAGAAGGTTGTTTACAAAAAGCCAAAGGAACTCTGGGGTTTGTTTCTTGCTGAACACATTTGTGACTTATCAGCAGTGATGCTACATAGGAAAGCAGTATGGGAGAAGAGAGTGGTCTAACAGAGTACAGAGAAAAGAGAAATATCCAGAGAGCAGGAGCGGAGTACAGAGAAGAGTTTGCAGACAGATGATAGAGTTTGAATTTATTACCGCTATTCCTTATTCAGTTTCTTCATCTCTAAAATGAAGCCTAGATGACATCAAAGGTTCCTTCCAGGTTCCAATAGACAACCCTATCTCTTTAACTTGGAGTCTTCCTCTTTTCTGAATTTTAAATTGCTTCTTTAATGTAGAAGATTGACCAATATATGAGTAGGACTAACTAATTCTCAGTTTGGGTTTTTTTGGCTCTTGGTATTCTAATCCAGGAAAAGAGCACCGGGTTAATGATAATAGATCTATTGTAAACCCTTGGAACCAGCTGATAACAAGAGATCTTTGTGAGAAAGTTGGGGGAAAAAAACATGAAAAGAATCTTAAACTAGAAGACATAAAGAAAATGTGGTAATGTTGATAACATATTTGTTCAGTGCTTTGCAGTTTCAAGCAATGCCACTTATTTGATCTGACTCTATTCTTACAACAATTCTTATGGCTAAATGAGAAAATGGAAACTGAGAAGAGTTTAAAACTTTGTGTAAAGTCACACAGCTAGACTAGAGAAGAATAAGGATTCTATCCAGATCTGATTCTACTTCCTTTTCCTATTTTATACTCAATTGAAAAACAAAATCATGAGCTCTCATCTCTTTAATGTTACCAAATAATTCTCTCACATCTTTCTATGAAATTGTTTGTGTAAATATTATATTTCTTGGCTCCATTTTTCAGAAGAAGAGGCTCTGAGAAAAGTAGCTTGTCCATGGTCAACCAGCTAGTACATCATCCAAGCCTCATGCTATTTCAAAATCCTGCCAATTAAAGAGATGAGTCCTCAGAGTCTGGGATCCTAAATGATTCAGAGGCTCCCAAGACTAGATATATCTCATCCTGTCAACTATGAAGTAGCTCCCACTTTGAGGACTTGACAGTCATTTCCATTTCCAGAGTCCTTGTCAATAGCCTGGCTCCCAGCAGAGCCCTAGGAAAGAATGTTAGATGTGCAGTGCTCAGGGACATGTGGGCTTCTGGTATATATTTCAGGAAAACAAGAAAAGAATATTGCACCATTTGAGGGTTAAAAGTGAGCCTTTTTTTTGAGCAATGAGAAACATGAGGTTAATGTCAGATATGCATCAAGCTATAAGCACCCAGAAATACAGTGAGTAAGGAGAGGTCAAGATCTCTCTAGTCCTATTCCATGAGTGTAAGACAGATTGAAGCAATCTAACCATTATGAATTTTACATTTACTGGATGCCTCCCTCCTACTATTCTCTGGCATCCAAATCAAGTTCTGAATTTCCACACACTGAGGAACACAGTTTTGTAGGAGTCAAAGAAAAAGTGAAGGGCCAGGAAAAGCCATTCAGTCAATACAGGGTCAAGAATAAGATGATAGAATAAGAAACCAGTGCCCTGCTGATTGTTCAGTGGGTTTGTCTGTTATCATACATGCCATCCAGACTCAATATCCCCAGAATATTGTAAGCATCATCTGAATCGCAGTGTTAAAATCAATCACAATCCAAGAAGTCTACTGAGTTCCAGTTTGAATGATGGTCATGGATAAAGCAAAACAAAATGCAATATTTGCAATCTTTCTTTGTAAAACTAAGGCAAGATCCAGAGTGACAAATGTAGAGGGCATTCTAATAGCATTTTCAGGCCTTCAGTAGTTTAAGACTAGTGCCTCATTGAGAGGCAAATTAATTAAAACAGGAAGCTTCTAAATGGCATCCTCTCTTGCCCTGCTAACTCTAAATCCCATCTGAACTGTAGAGCTTAACCTAAGGCTCCAGGATCCCTTCTTTCCTCACTCAATTGAGGGGACCTTTAATTGCCCCAGAACTGATTTGGGACATTTTTCTGAAGTGCCAAAATTCCTGATCAGAACTAGATTAGAAATGCTGCTGTTATAGGAAAACACCAGAATTTTTACTGTGACATAGGAGGGTAAATAAACACAAGATTGAAAGTCATCAGCTCTTGATCCATGTCCTAACTGGGACATGACTGAACCATAGGCCAAAACAAGTTTCTTGAATTTTCCAAGCCTCAATTTCCTTACCTGCAAAATGCAGACAATCTTAGTGTTGTTCAGTCATCTCAGTTATATCTAACTCTTTGTGACCCCATTTGGAGTTTTCTTGGCAAAAATATTGGAGTAGTTGGCCATTTTCTTCTCCAGCTCATTCTATAAATGAAACAACTAGGGTAAAGTGACTTGTCTAAGGTCACACAGCTAAGTATCTGAATCCAGATTTGAACTCAGAATGAGGAAAGAGTCTTTCTGACTCCAGGGCAAATATGACATCCAGCATTCCACCTACATGCAGACTTCAAAAGCCACAAGTTGTAAGAAAATTTATCATGATTCTGAGACAGCAAATGGAGCACCACTCTTAGAATCAGGAATGTTTGGATTCAAATATGGGTTCAGACATCTACTGTCTGTGCCATCTTGGAAAAGCAGTTAAGCTTTCTGTCCCTCAGTTTTTTTCATCTACAAAATGAGAAAATTGAACTTAATAGTCTCTAAGATCTCTTCCAGTTGAATACCTAAAATCCTGTGAACTTCTGATTAGCATATGGTTTTTATGTGGGGGTTACACAATTATGATTTAATATCAATAAATGTTTAATTTGTATACCTATTTTATATATCTAAATATCTGAGGCCACACAAAAATTTCTTGAGCAAAAAGAGGTCATGAGTGGAAAAAGCTTAAGAAGCCTTTATGTAAAGGATAAAAACTGATCTTACAGCTCGCAAGTTCTGGGTTCAAATGTCACTTAGGACATCTACTGATTATTTTACTTTTCACAAATCACTTACCCTCTCAATTCAATTCAATAAATATTTATTAAGCGCTTGCTATGTGCCAGACACCATGGCGTCTGGGCTCTCATTGCTCTAGGCAACTGGTTAAAGTTGCAGAAAAGGTACTGACCTGGATTGGAAAAAAAAAAAAATTTCTTATCTGACAGTTTCCTATATCAATGAAATCACATGTCAAATACTTATCCCTATGCCTTTAGCTTCATGATCTGACAGGTTTACAGGTTCTCCTCTAGCCAATTCTTTAAAAGTAAAAAAAATTCTCATTACCACACATTTCAGAATCTGATTTATTCCAAGACACATGCATGTAGTAGCAGATTGAGGATCATTTTAGCTACTCTTCTGTCTGGGATCAACGAATCTAGAAAAGCATATGAATCCAATCTAGAAAAAGCACATGTGCAGAGCCTAAAGAAAAACACAGACATATTAGAACGAGCAAAGTATGGAAGAGATGGGGATAGTTATAGATGCATATTTTGTGTGAAAGATATTTGGGAGTTTAAGTGGACCCCACTCAAAATAGATCAGTGGTGATATATTACTTATTGTTAGTTTGTCAGTCAAAAATTTTATATGATCTTAATCTTTGTGTTAATGAAAACATGATCAAGAAAACAGGAAGTGATAGGTGCACTGAATTGTTCCCTGTCTGAACTGCATCCTGGATCCTTGTGTTCCATTCTTGGTGCCATCTGTTTAAAAGGATGTTGACAAACAACTATGTGCCTTAAGAAAGTTCACTGGGCTAGGAAAAGGACAAAAATCATATTATAGGAGGATAATAATAATAGTAGGAATTAGGGATATTTAGTCTAGAGAAAAATTTTGAGCAAGAGGGAAATATAAGAACTGGTTTCAATATACAAAGGGTTGTTATGTGGGAAAGCTCACTTGACTCCAGTCTGAGCCATCAGGAATATAGAGGGAAGTTTTAATGAGACTAATCTGGGTTCAAAATAAGGGGGGGAAGGAATTGAGGAGGCCCAAAATCAGTTTTCCCATGGAACAGTAAATGTCCTGTCACTAAAGGTAGCAAAGAAGAGATCAGAAGCTCTAGTTTTATTTTTTTTTTTCTTTCTCTTTTTTTTTCCTGGATATACCTTCAACTCTAAGATACTCTAAACCATTATTTCTGATTTTTGTTCTTTCCTGTAAAAACATGAGTGTAGCAATAACAGATTTCTTGGAAACTGTTCAATAGGGAGGGATTCACTACAATGAACTAAAAATGGATATTAAGGAGATACATTAAAAAAAAACATACAAGTTATTGTTGTTGTTGTTGTAGTTATTGTACATGGCAATTAGGCAATCCCTTTAATGATTTTACTAAATTTAATTTTTGCTTCCTGCCCAAACCCTGCCATGATCTGAATGTTCTTAGTGGGTTTAATGATATTAGTTGAAATGTCCCAATTTGGGGAGTAAGAGAAGCTCATGAACTGAATTATCCCATGAATCTAAGAGCCATAAGAATAATGCAACACATGAGAGATGATAACTAGGATTTGGGCACTAAACCAAAGAGCCACAAGAACCAAATAATCTCTATGGTGGAAATTCAATATTAACATCAAGAATAGAATTCTGGCCTAGCTGTGATGCTATACCAATAGCCCCCTATTGTTGGAAAGGCCATGAGCAATGGATGTCTTAATTTGAGAGTTCTAAGCTATATCATGGCTAAAGTTGATCAAATCTGAAGAAAATTCATTTACTTTACCTTTTTTTCTTTGTTAAAGGTGAAGGTTTGCTGACCATGGAGGCTTATGGAGGAAGCAAAGTATAGTGAGAGAGTGCTAAAATTATATGACCCAGGTTAAAATCATGGCTCTGCCATCTAATAAAGATATGACCTTGAGCAAATTCTTTAAACTCTGTCTCAAGGGATTGAACTAGATAGCCACTAACAACTTTCTGTTTAACTATCTATGATGCTGTGATCTGGAAATGCTTATCATTTCCAAACAAAGGAAAAGAGCATCAAGAGAATGTTTTGTTTTGTTTTTTAAATAAGTATAATAATATTTGCACTGTTTACCTCACAAGTTGTTGTAAGGCTCAGTTGAGACAACACTGATTTTGTACAATACTCTGAAAACATGAAATTACATTATTGTGAGGCTGTGCTGGAGTCACCTGCAACTGGTTCTCAAAGACCAGGTTGTTAAATTTTCATTGTGAGCATTTATACCTTACAGAGGGCCAAATCAAAGTTTTATTTATTGAATTGTTCATGGAGAAAGTAATGGAAAAAATGTTAATAATCCACATTAAACTTAAAAGTGGGTTTTATGCACATTTTTTGGAGAGCTGATTGTTAAACATTTGCCAATATACTCTTGACCATATGTGTCAATCATTATTTTTTCTAATAAGAAGAAAATAAAAAAAAAAAAAGGAAACTGTAAAGAGACATATCCTGGAGTTAAGTTATAAGTATCATACTTAGACCTGAATTCTATAGACATTTTCCTCAGTTTACTGCACTAAGGCTTTTTTAAGGATATTATGTCCTTGTTTTTTGTTTAATTTTGTTTTGTTTTGATCATTTAAAGACACTGAAGAGCATGCAGCAGTTTAACCCACCCTGATTCTCTCATAACTTTTTATACAAGTATAGCCCAAACTTCTATCTCCCTAGTATCTCCTACAACAATCGCTGTCTTTAAGGAGTTAGAGGTTAAAAATACTTGTTAAAAATGACCCTGAAATTGGAAAAAAGGAGGTCAGAAACTGAAAATTCGAGTCTCATCAATGTACTATATTAGAGCCATTTGCAAGGTGCCCTTGTTGATCAATTCAGTGCAATGTATATCAAAGGAAACGTTCCATTAATAAATGAATTGAGATCACAAATGACTTCTCATTAAACTTTGGAAGGCACCAAGTTTGCATTAATTGTGCCCTTCAGGTAGCATCCACATAGTAAAAGTATGATGAGCTTGTGCTTTTTCATACTAGCTTAGAGGTGTCTAGGAAGCTCACTATTTATTTGATAAATTCTCTCCTTTAGATTTAAAAATAATAATAATAATAATAAACTTTAGCATGGCAGATTTAAATTTAAGAGGGACAATAATCATGTAGTCAAATATTATCATTTACAGATGAGAAAATTGATCCCAAATTCTCTCTCTCTCTCTCTCTCTGTCTCTCTCTCTCTCTGTCTCTCTCTCTCTCTCTCTCTGTCTCTCTCTCTCTCTCTCTCTCTGTCTCTCTCTCTCTCTCTCTCTTTCTCTCTCTTTCTGTTTCTGTCTTTCTCTTACTCTCACTTCTCCTTCGCTTTCTATTTTTCTCTTTAATTCTCTTTTGTCTTTTTTTCTATGTTCTTACATTATTATTTGTTTTTAAAGGAAAAAAATCTAGAAAATGAAGTATGATTGTTTACTGTAATCAATTACGCAGACTTAAGGTTTAAGCCCCTAAGAACTGGAAGATAGATGTGAATATGATTATTACAGTGTTCTGAGACCCCAGTTATGAGAAGTTAGCATAGTAATGAATCCCTTGTCCATAGCCATTAACTTTTAGCAAGTGTCTGCCTCAGAACTTCCCTATATGAACAATTCAGCATATATCTGTCCTCTTGTTTTACAGAGAAAGAAACAAAGGCTCAATGAGATTAAGCTATTTGGATATAAACACAATGACATTGTCAGAACTGAGGCTTGTACCAAGGTGTGCTGCTCCAAGTCTGGAACTCTAGTCTCTTTATCACATAGCCAATATGTTAAGATGAATGAGCTGTTCAATAAATGGAAGCAAGGGAAAATCTAGGAACCTCTGTGATTCCTTTCAGACGATATGGATAGCCATTCCATGTAGAGTCCCTACTATTCCACGTGTAGCCCCTGAAAGTGATTGTTTGCTATCAAGGGCTGATTGTCTCCTGTGGGAGGGTCTCATGTTAACACAGTAAGCTTCTGAGCAATGGCAAATGCAAGCTACCATCTCTTCAAAACTCTTCCTCTGCTTTGCCCCAGTTATGGGGTTAGAGTCTTGAGTAATCTTGTCCCTATATGACTTCAGGATGTCGCACCTGTTCTGAAGTGTCGAGCAGAAGTGTGCGTAGGTTTGATGAAATCAATCTCAATTTGTATCATTTCTCTGCCTTCAAACACTTCATATTGGGGGATCAGGATGCTGTTTTTCCTGGACTAATTCCTTTCATACTTAAAAGATATCAGAGCTTTTCATGTTCCTTTAGCAAGTAGGCAGTCACTGTTGCAAGATAATTTTTTTCCTCCCGGTACTTAAGTCTTGAGCTTTCATGTAGACTGAGGTTCTAAGAATTTTTTATTACTGTGAATTAATTCCAGCTCATTAAATAGATTGAGGCATGGGCAGAGGAAAGATGATTCTTAAAAGAATAGAGCATCACCTGTTTGCAGGAGGCACACTCATCAGTCATTAAAATTTCTTGGCCATATGGAGAGAGGACTAAATGACTTCCAAGGTGCTTTCCAGTGCTGATATTCTGTAATTCTTTTAGAGGAGTGGTGTCATATGCTGAAGAGACAGCTACATTTGGAGTATAAGGAAATCTGAAATATAATCATGTCCCTAGACACAGACTGTGGGAAATTTAGGCAAATTATTTATCCCCTCAATTTCAGTTTCCTAATTTGTGAAAGGAGGGGGAGATAGTAAACCTAGTAACATATATTGTAGTATCATTGAGACCATCAATTCAGATATTTATAAAGTGTTTGATAAACAAATGACTATAGCAACTACTGTGCTCCAGTTCTTATTTCAGGACTCTTCCTTCCATTTTCCATTCTCAGTTAAACCCTGCCTCCTGGCAATTTTATGTTTTTGTGAGAGTAAGATGGAGAAGAAATATGGCTATGTAGGTAGCTGTCCCCAGTGTCAAGAGGACCTGAATTCAAATTCCAGGTTTAATTCTTATTGACTATGTGGCCATGGATAACCATTTCACCAATCAGTGTCCTATTGTTATTTATACCATCTTATTTCCCAAGTCGTAGTTGCAGATATTGTCTTCTTTCTTCAAGAACTTTCAAATCTATATGTATTATAACATGTAATTTATCTCCATGGGAAAACTCAGACTCATCCAAGAGCTCTTGTTATTCCCTTTCTTCATGTACAAGATTTCTTTGCACTATTATACACATTTTTCCTCTTCTGTCTCAGAAATATCTTTTGTCTTCACTTCAGTACATATTTCTATTTATGCAATAGTAAAGTCCAACCTTTCTCACCTTCTGCAGTACCTTAGTCTAGTATTCATCCTATCTTCCTCTTGTATCTTCTATCTCCACATCTTCGCTGATTCCTTCCCATCAGTCTATAAATATACTAAGAATTCTCCATTGTTTGAAAGCTTTCCTTTGACCGTTTTACCCCATCTAACTATTATACTATGTCTCTAAACATCAATCAATGAATCCATAAAAATTTATAATGTTCTATTCCCCCCTTACATTTTTCATATCTTCACTATTTCACCAATCATTATCTCTTCAATCCCTTGAAATGTGTATTCCACCCCATGCTATCCATCCCTTTAAAATTGCTACCTCAATGATCACCAATGACTTTTGTGTTGATTCCAGTATTCTTTTTTTAAAGTTCTATTCCTCCCTGTATCCTGTGCAGTATTTGTCACTGATAGAAAAAAAAAATGCTCTTTCTCCCTTGATTTTTGAAGGTATAACCTGGCATTCCACTGATGACTCCACTTATTTCCTTCAGTACTTCTTTATTTTTTTATCATCCCTTAAGTAGGATTTTCTCTAAAATTCTGTTTTTAATTCCCTTCCAAACTTTCTGTTTCTATCTGTCTGTTCATCTCTCAATCTTTCTGTCTCTCTGTTTTATCTTGTCTCTCCCTGTTTCTTTAGCTCTGTCTCTGTCTCTGCCTAGGTTTATCAGGGAACTAAATCATAGCTATTTAATCGAAACCATTCTTTGAAAGGAATCTCCATATAACATATAAGTGGTCATAGAACTTCTGCTTGAAGAACTCCAAAGTACTCCTGAGACATGTCATCCATTTGGGGGCATTTTTTTTTGTTTACAAGCTTTTTTATGATGTCTGACTAAATGTGCCTCTTTGCAACATCAACCAGATGTTGAAAAAAATCATTTTGACCTTTTTTAGACTATCTGCTATCTAACCACACTGTTATACTAGTAAAGTTCATTTTTTGAACCAAAGTGTAACATTCTTCTCTATACAACTTCATCTTTATTTATTTAGCCTAACATTATCTTGACTGTCCAGATTAATTTGGAATTTTATTTTGTCACATAATGTGACAGCTATTTCTCCCAGATTTCTATAATTGATCTATTTCAGAAGAAACCTCAAAGTTTTGCATGTCAAATCCATACCTGAGCTCTCTCCCTCCCTGCTGTCAACAAGTCATCATCAAGCTTCAATTAGAGGCTTCATCTCCACTTCTGGGTAAGTCATTATTTTCAGTTTATCCATTCTGTTATAATAGTTATTAAGTCTATTCTAGATTTCAAAAAACTGTGACCAAATCATGGAGAAAGCTACTAGTTCCTTCATTACTCTGACCAAATCATGGAGAAAGCTACTAGTTCCTTCATTGCTCTATCTTTCATTTTGGTCTTCTTTCTATTTCCATAGTTTTCACTCCAATTGGATGTTCTTATGAACCAACATTGTAATACTGCCCCTAAATTAATTTTTCCTTTCTACTTTTTTCCATCCTAATCCATATTTCACATTGCTATAACAGACTTAAATATGAATTAGTGGTGTCTTTGAAAAATATTTCTCCCAATTGTCTACCCAGTAAAGTTCAAAATCCCTAACCTAACCATGAAGATTTTCTGTTATCTGGCAGGACTCTACTTTCTAACTTTTTCAAAAGACTGAATTTGCATTTACCTATATATGTTATGCATATATATACCACCATCTTCCTGGAACAGCCAGTCTCTCTATCACCATCATCACCAACATTTCTACCCATTTCAATCTATCTTTTAAATCTTAACTTAAAGCCAGTTATTTCATAAAACCTCTTATTCCTTCAAAAGCCAGACTGTTGAAATTCACGGGAGCTGTTAGAAAAATGGGAGCTACCTGACAATGGCTGCTGGAGGTCAGTAGCTGTTCTCTGACCTCTCTGATCAAGAGGTTGTTGCATTGTTTGATCTTCCTCCTCTGCCCTCTGCCTCTAATTTATCTCATTCCCAGTCCACAACACCTCTGTCAGCAAAGGCTCCCTTGCAACTCCTTATCATCCACAGCTGAGGAGGCTTTTGGAGAACTGACCTATCTGTCTCTTAACAATTCCCAGTTTTTTGTTTGTTTGTTTGTTTGTTTGTTTTTATGCTGTTATTCCCCCCCTCCCCTCCACAGCTTAGTCTGCACACTGAGGAATGCAAGCAGCACTATCACTTCTGGATGGTTGTAGCAGGTGTTGATCAAGGCAAACTCTCAAAGGGAGAAGAGGACTATAGTCAGAACAGGCATTTAAGTCTCTTCTTATTAGTCTCCTGGCTCAGCCCTTTGATGTGTTGCCCCATTTAATTACCCCCTCTAGCCAAGCTCTTCTTCCTTTCCTTCCTTATTAAAGGAACTCTGAAAGGATCCTTCTCATGAATAGCTTTGTTTCTTCTTGTAATTCTTATGCTTCTTATTATACCCCACATTCAGGTGCCATAACCATGAATTCCAACAAAAGACCTTTCTTCCATCTAAACTCATATATCATCATGTTTGTACCTTCCTTTCCCCCCCCCCATTTATATATCATTTTGTATTTCAGTTGTCCAAACATAAAAATTAATCTTCTTAATGCTAACTTTGGTATAGTACGGTAGTATCAAACTGGAAAACAATATTGATATGGAGCTACTAAATCATGCATAAGAATCAGTATAGGCTATATAGTGACTTAGAAAATCACATATAAATATTACCTGTATTTTATTATATTTTGATTTATTTTGAGAAATCTTTTCCAATTATATTTTAATATGGTTCTGACTGTAGTGGGGAGTGTTGCACTAAGGCAGGCCTTATGACAACTCTGGTAAAATAGATGAAAACTAGATAGATGGTTTTTGAGTCATCTAGGAAAATGACTTAGATTCAAACCTAATTTTTGACATATTTTCTCTGTGGGTCTTTAAGCAAGTTATTTCATCTTTTATCCCAAAGCATAGAAAGTTCTGAACAGATGTTAATTTGGTTGTTTTTATTCAAATCGTGCAGTCCTATCTGATGAAACCATTTGGGGTTTTCTTAGAAAAAATATGGGAAAAGTTTCCAATGCCCTTCACTAGTTCATTTTACAGATAGGTAAACTGAGGCAAAGAGGATTAGGTGACTTGCTAAGAATCATACAACCATTTGAGGTCAGATTTGAATTCAAGTCTTTGTAACTCTAGGCCTGGTGCTCTATCCATTGTGCTATCTAGCTGACCTCCAAATGCCAATAAATCTCGATAAATAGGGTAGCCTCCTCTGAAGATAGCTATCATCACAAATCCCAGCAAAAATGACAAATGATCCTCCTCTGAATGTCATACAGCTTCCATTGATCAGTGGAAAACCATGTTCCCAGAAGAACCAAAAATCTGCAGGTATCAAAGAGGAAAGACAGGGATGCATATGTAATGTCATTTATAGCATATTCACAACAAGTAATGTAAAAAAATCATCAAAAGTAGTCAAAGCATACAAAGGATATGAACAAATCATTCTCCAAAAAAAGTACAATCAGCAACCACATGAAAGATTGCTCCTAATCACTAATAAGAGGAGAAATGCAAATTAGAATAACTCAGAGGTTTTACCTCACACCCAATAAATTTGCAAAAATGATAGAGATATAAATAGACAATGCTGAAAGAGCTTCACAGAGATAGGCCCGCAAATATACTGGTGATGAGGCTATGAAATTGGTCCAACCATTCTGGAAAATAATTTGGAAGGAAGCAAAAATAAGTAATGAAACTATTCATAGCCTTTGACCTAGAGATGCTACTGTAAGACATATACTCTAAGGAGGTCACACATATATAAAAAAGAATATGCAATGTCAGTATAGCAACAATTTTCATAGTATTTTAAAATGCATAAAAATATGGTGTCTGCATATTGATAAGGGAACTGGCTTATTTACTATAACTTTGATAAGAGAAGCCTAAATAATCACACTGGTTTTAACTATTACTCCTACTGGATTTTTCACCTCGGTCTTGATACCTCTGTTCAAATTGTCTCCCAAGCCTGGAATTGAAAAAAATTGACAGAATCTCTAGTGTCTTTATAACATTTATACTGCTTCCTGAAGAAATTCTTTCTTGATTCCCCCCACCTGATTGCCCTACCCCCAACAGATATATTTTGTGTTCATATTTTTATTTTTACTGATATTTACACACAATGATTTTCTTGAGAAATGGTAAGCTCCTAGAAATCAGGGATTGAGGCATTTTGGTCTTTGTGGGCCCAGTAACTTTTCTGGAATTCGTGGGCACTGAAATAATTATAAAGGAGACCTTTGAATCTAATGATACTATTGTTCTATAAGAAATGGCAAACAGTGTTGAAAACTATCATTGTATATATATTGAAAATAAAAAAAACTATTTAAAAAAAGAAATGTTAAATATGAAGGATTCTGAGAAATAGAGGAAATTTTGAGAACCTCTGATGAGCCTTTAATAAAGCAAGAGTTAGGGATAACAGGAGATCCGAGTGTCATATTCAGACTACACTATGACATATTAAATGAGTCTGCAGGACATATACTCTCCATGGAAAATTATCTGGAAGTCTATAAAAAGTAATTGCAAAGGATACATGGTTTTCCAGTTGTATACATGAAACAGGACCCATGAAAAAACCGTGCATCTTAGAGGCAGAATTTCTTTTTGTAGGTGTCATATTTCCCTGATGAACCATAATTTCTATAGATATGCAAAGTATGCCTTATACTTGACATGGTTTGACCTATGTATTAGAAAGTCCATTTTATCGGCTTATAGAGAATAGATTGGAGAAAAAAAAAAAGATTTGAAGGTGGGAAACCGATAATAGAATGCCATTGCCTCATAGACAAGAAGTGATGAGAATCTTAAGAAAACCCCCAAAGGGGTCACAAAGAGTCAATCATGACTTCAAATGACAAAATAACAATAAAGCTCCCCTCTGTAAGCCTCAGTTTTGTCATCTGTCAAATGAGGAGGCAGAACTCAAGGTCCTTAAGAGAACAGTAGGAAGAGACTTTGCAAAGGTAGAAACAACTAGACTTAGTAACTAATTGGGTATATGGTGTATTGGAAAATTAGCAGTCAAAGATAATATCAATGGGGCAGCTAGGTGGCATAATAGGTAGAGCATCAGCCCTGACGTCAGGAGGACCTAAGTTCAAATGTGATCTCAGATACTTTTAGTACTCCCTAGATGTGTGACCCTGGGCAAGTCACTTAACCCCAATTGCCTCAAGGGGAAAAAAAAAGATATCAATATTTCAAGTCTGTGTCCCTAGAAGTATAGGAATTTCAGAATAAAATAAAGTTCAGAAAAAAGAGCAATGGCAGGGAATGGAGGATAGTCAACAAGTTCTATTTGGACATGTTGAATTCGAGTGTTCCATCACATACAGCTTTTCTACCAATACTTAGCTAATTATAATGGCGGCAGTGGCGGCAGCAGCAACATTATTATCATCATCAATTTTCTTTATGTAGAACTTGATTTCCAAAGTGCTTTACACATTTGTTTTCTTTTGATCTTCACAATAACTCTCAGAAGTGAATACCAGAATAATATGTAGTATAGAATATAAAGTAATAGCATTTACTTTCTCCATTTAACAGAGAAATAAACTGGGACCAATAAAGTTAAGTAACTTGTTCACCGTCACCTAGATGAGGACTTTTTAACCTTTTTCCATTGGGTTTTTATGTCTCAAACCTGAGATAAGGTATTTCTGGAAGCTTTCATCGATGCACAGTAAACCATGTGCATATTGTGTGTTCAGAACCAAAGCTGCAGTGAAGTTACACAATGCAACATGGATAAGCACAATCAGAAATACTTTAGATTCATTACGCATTTGATTTTGAATTAATTCTTAGCCAGTGCATTCAAAACATTTCACTATTGCCAAAATTTCTGTGACCCCACATTCAGTTACATGATGCCTTATGGGGTCATGACATACAGTTTAAGAAGCTTTGACTTAGATAATAAATGTCTGAGACAGTATCAAAATTACAAATCTGATATGTGGTCTACAATACCTAAACATCTATTGTCTTTAACTTTTCACATGTACAATCATCCCTTATCTCTAGAAAAGACTCTGTTTCCCCAATATCTCTCAAAGCCACTCCATATCTTTCAATTCTATTCAATAAAAAATTAATAAGTTCCTGTCAGATATGAGGCACTAGTTTTATATTATCAGATATTAACAATCAGTCTACAGACTCATCTCCTACAAAAAATATATATTTGTTTGCAAATGACAAGCAAATCTTCCTGAATCACTTGACATGGAAATTCTGTAGATTGCAGTGATCTGTGTAATTTCATCTTTGGATGGAGAGAGGTGTGAGAAGAAAGCCAATAGGGAAATTGTCAATGGCCAGCCTTTGCCTGGGTCTTTCCAGAAATATATGAGCTCCAGTAGGATCCATGGCCAATCTTAGAAGAACCCTGAAGGGTCTGGATACTTCTGAAAGCTGCCAAGGGGAACAGATGTTCATTGTCAGAGACCATCTCACTATGGTGAAATGGAAATATGTCTGGTGGCTAAAATCTGAGGAGCAGAAGGCGTGGGGGTGGAGGGACATGTTTAAGATGCAAAATGATACACTTTGTCGAGGAGAAATCAACATATTCATTATGGCCTCATTTCAGAAATTAATGTAAAACACTCAGCTTACCTCCCCTGTGAAGGACATTCCCTGACAGACAGAAACATTTGTCTCCCATCTCTACTAATAATAATAGCTGACATTTCTGTCGTAGTTTAAGGTTACCAACAGGACTCCCTTTGGTCTTCATAACAAAGCTGGGAGGTAGGAATTGTAAGTATTATTTACAAATTAGGAAACTGAGATTTAGAGCAATGGCACAGCACAGTGGAAAGAATGCTGGATTTTAAGAATGAGGTCTTCTGGGTAAATCTTACCTCCATTATTTATCAACTACATGACTTTAGACATAAATTCACTTACCTAAAGTCATGTCTGGGTAGCATAATTGAAAGAATGCCAGGAAATCAGGAAGACTCATCTTCATGAGTTCAAATCTGACCTCAGACACTTACAAGCTACGTGTCTCTGAATAAGTCACTTCACTCTGCCTCACTTTCCTCATCTGTAAAATGAGCTGGGGAAGTAAATGGCAAATCATTCCACTAGCTTTGTTAAAAGAACCCCAAGTGGGGTCATTGAGAGTTTGATAAAATGGAAAAATGACTAACTACCACCAACATTCTGCTCTCTAGGTCTCAACTTTACCATTTGTCAAATAAGTGAACCAGTGTCCCTAGTCTCTAAGATCTCTTGGGGCTAAGATCCAGAAAGTAACTTGCTGAGCTAGTGAAGGTCAGACAAAGCATTCAAAATCAAATCTTCCTGATTTCAAATCCAGAGCTGTATTGTGCCAGCTAGAGGGCACAGTGGATTGAATATGGGCCATGGAATCAGGAAAATGTGATCAGATCCAGGCTCAGATGCTGACAAGCTGTATGACCTTGGACATTTCTACCTACCTCGTGTTTCTTAACTATAAAATGGAGACCATAATAATATCTACTTCCTATCATTGGGAAGATCAAATGGAATATTTTAAAGTGCTTAACACAATGGCACATAAATGCTTAATAAAGGCTTGTTTCTTTCCTTCCTATTCTACTCTATGCCTTCTTTCTTTACATAATAGAAAGAAGATATACAATCTCTCTTGTGATCAAAATAAGACAAAGGAATTGGGCATGGACAGAGCGAACCTCAAAAGATCTGAGCTTAAGGATATGTCCTTATTCAGGCAGTACTAGCATGCTCTATCTCTTTTCTTCCTTTACAGACACATTGTGACATTTAGGAGGCTGTAATGAAGCCTGTTTAGGATCTCTGAATGCAACAGCTAGTTGGTAAGGTGGATAGGGCTTGGAGTCAGGAAGACCTGAATTCAAATTCAACTTTAGATACTAGCTAATCACTTTATCCTGTTCGCCTCAGTTTCCACATAGGTGAAATGAACTGGAGAAGGAAATGGCAAACCACTCTACTATCTTTGCCAAGAAAATCTCAAATGGGGTCACTAAGGAATCAGAAATGAATGAAAGAACTGAACAATAACACATTCAAAAGTGAAGGGCTACAACCCCCTGGGCTTCAGGGTCTTGAGGCTTCAATATGATAGGGAACATGTGTAATTAGCCTATAATTTTTAAAAGAAATTCAGGCTTGTAGCAGGCCTGAAGAACCTCCAAATTCCCTCTCTCTAGCATTGGCTTAAGGTCACAGGCATATGTGCTTTTATGTCAGTTTTCATACAAAAGAAGGATTTAAAAAACACTTCTCTGTCCAGAGTGAATATCTTCTTCACAGTATCCATGATACTCAATTCTGTATCCACAAAAAGCTCAAAACAGTAAATGGTAGCAGGGATGATCCCTGAATTCAGAGAGTGTGCCAGGACACAGGCTACACACCTTAGTCTACAGGAAGTAGATATAGAAATATGAGAGGAAAACATGAGAGATAGATGGTAGATGGTACTAGAATGAGCTCTTTTCTTGGAGTTGAAAGATCTGAGTTGAAGATCTATCTCATATGTTAACCATTAGTGTGTTTTTGGATAAGTAACTTAACTCTGACCCTCAGTTTCTTCATCTCTTGGCTAGATGTGATTTAACCAGAATGCAATTCCTCTCATTAGGAAGATGAAGGAGTTAGAGGCTGAAGCTGGAAGAGACAAAAGACTAGCAGCAAGAGCTCTCAGGAATCAAGGAGAGAGGAAGGCCTCCAGAAAACTAGCCAACCCCCAAGTGAAGGAGATAAGATTTAGAAAGAGACAGTAAAGGACTTTAACTCTTGGATGCATCTTGGGATTATTGAACTGAAGTGAAACTAAGTCTGCCTCCAGAAGCTCCCCAAGAAACCTGCCTCTAAGAGAACAATTATATTTTAGAGAAAACAGAACATCTACTGCCTTCACCAATACAAAACCAGACCTATAAAACTTTTAAGATAATCATCTTAGAGAAAAACCTAAGGAGCAAAGAAATTAAGTATTTTTGTACAAGGTCTTACAGCTAATAATTATACCCAGATTTTCCTTACTGTGGAAACTGGGCTCTTTCTACCATATCTCACTCTTCAATTTGCAAAATGATCAGAGTGGTCCTTCCCCAGCATTCCTTGCAATGTGCTTGGGAAGAAACTATTTTGCAAACCCAAGCACCACAGAAATGCCCACCATTATCATTTAATTGGAAAAGGCCAGACACATGCACTACTGCCCATTCACCACTCTACCCAATGGGACAGCATGGGGAATCCTACCTATCTGGAGTGAAGGATAAGCTAGGGCTGTCATTCTTAGGACATGGCTCCTAATCTCAGCTCTAGCCCAGGATTTATTTTATGAGTCTCCAGAGAAGAAATTTCCTCATCAGCAAAGAGAGGATGAAAATTACATAGCATGAAAGTCAGATGGGGAAGCAATAAGTTCACATATATAAAAAATAATTATAAATGTAAAATACATAAATATCTGATTGGAATTGCTAGAATACATTCCAATGAATCCTAGTAATTTGAATCAACATCCCCACAAATCAATTTAGGAAAGTAGAAAACAGGTCTATCATCATAAAGGGGAAAACTGCAAAATCACTATTTTTTGTCTTACATTTTACACATGTAAAGATATGAGGCTAAGTTACTTGCTCATGGTCACATAGCTTTGAGATTAAAAATAGGATATAAAGCTAAGTCTCTGAGAACAGAAGTCTGTCTAACACAATGTATCGCTGCTCATTCATCATCATTTGACTTTCAAATCTGATACACTTTTCCATTGCCAAAATCAACCCAATGATCCATCAAGATTTTGGACTGATGCTCCAGTGAGTACGCTAGGTAAGTTTTCAGAGTCCTCCATGCAATATCCTAGAGGCATTTTCCAAAAGCTTAACTGTCTAGATGCAGAGAAGAATTACTTTAGAAAAAAAAAGTATGGGTATTTGTGACTAATAGATGCTTGTTATGAATGTTATTGTTGTGTGGTTGTTGCTAAGCTATTTCAGTTGTGACTGATTCTTCATGATCCCATTTGGAATTTTCTTATCAAAGATACTAAAAAGATTTGTCATTTCCTCCTCCAGCTCATTTTATATATGAGGAAACTGAGGAAAACAAGGTTAAATAGCTTGCCTAAGGTCCCACAAATACTAAGTGTCAGAGGCCAAACATGAACTCAGGAAGATGAGTTTTCTGATTGCAGACCTGGAGCTCTATCCACTGTTGCACCTGGCTGCCCCTGTATCCTACCACTAGAGAATGAGGTCAACTTTTAAATTCTCATTTTTTTTCACTTGAGATGTCTCTAGCTCACTATAGCAACTTTTTGATCTATAAAGATCTCAAGAATCAATTCCAAGATATCCACCCTCTCAAGAAAGAGAAAGGATGAATAAGTAACTACTGATTCCCCCAAAAAGAAACCAGAGGAGTCACATAAGAGTCACACACCATGTAAAAGAAAAGGGAAAGAACTAATATTCCCATGGATGTAGAAAAATATTTTGACTTGCCAATATCGACTCCAATGTCAATTTTTGACAAAATGAACCCTGATGATGATCATATATCTGTTGTTGTTCAATTGTGCCCAACTCTTCATGACCCATTTGAAAATTTCTTGGCCAAGATAATGAAATTATTTGCCATTTCTTTCTCCAGCTCATTTTATAGATGAGGAAACTAAGGCAAACAGACTTGCCTAGGATCATACATCTAGTGAATATCTAAATCTGGATTTGAATTCAAGTCTTTTTTACTCTAGGCAAGGAACTATCCACTCTTATCTTATATCTATGGGACCCTGAGTATGCTATTTAACACTGTTTGCTTCAGTTTCCTCATCTATAAAATGAGCTGGAGAAAAAAAAATGACAAATCATTTTAGTATCTTTGATAAGAAAACTACCCACCCAATCATATAGTGACTAATCTTAACAAACAACAGTGTCAAAAGAATTTGGGAACTTCTTTCAAAATGCTGTGTACTATGATACCCAAAGGGAATACTTAAAGAAAGAGGCTTTTAGGACACTGGTCTATGTTTATATTTGTCTGTGTACCTTCAATTCTGGATGATAGCTCCCATAATAACACAGAGAGAGTGTTCTGTGGCCTTCACATAGCTCTGGTTATCTGTGCTTCCTGACATTCTGAAGACAACTTCACTATAGGACACATTATAAATAATGGCAGTATTTGATGAAACCTGGGAAGTCTCCAATAATGTCCCTGAAATTAGCTCTGTTTGAATCAAGTGGACCAGTGGAATTATAGCATCCTGCCTGCTGTAACTTCATGTTTCTTTGCTATCCCAAGAGTACTTTGGGTAGTAGATAGCCTCATGCTGGCCCACTCTTCCTGCTGACTTGAAATCTAATCTCTAATAGCTCAGTTCCATAAAATATGAACCTTGTTTGTAACACCTGTATCTCTGAACTTATAGGGCCAGATGACTATTCTCAGGCAATTCAAAATTGACAAGGAAGGACACCAGAGAATCCAATAAGTTGCCTACAACAAAACTATTATCAGAGTTTTGGGGATACTACCATGGTCACTCTTTAATATTGCAAGGATTAGCTCAGGTTTCATCTCTTACACAAGGCTTTTCTCAGTGATTACAGTAGCCAAAGTACTCTATTCTATATATTTATTTTGAGGATGCTATATTTACCTATGTAAGCATTGTTTCTTAGAATGTAAGTTCTTAGTAATGTAAGTTTCTTAGAATGCCATTTCATTATAGTTAAGGATTTTAACTTTTTTTCATCTTTATATACTTAGCAACTAGAACAGGATCTGACACACAGGAAGAGTTTAATAAATGCTCATTACTTGGATGGATGGATGAAAAAAATGAATGTTATTCACAGCAACGTCATTAACCTTTTAAAACTCATCCATATCGTATTGTTTCCAAATCTCATTATTTCATTTGAACAATTGGCCAAGATATAAATTAGATGGTGTTTACCTTCCACATCTGTCTCTGAGGAGCTCTTTCATTGGTGGACAGAATCAACTATCTTGTTTGGGAACATTTAATACGTGTGCGGATCAGAAAAGGCCTAAAGCAGCTCTAGCAAAAATCACTTAGGGGTTTGGTGGTTAGGTAGATTCTCTCACTACTGCTACTAATAATTAATATTTCTATTTCTATAGCATTCTAAGGTTTACAAAAACCTTTACATATAATCTTATTAGATCCTCACCATAAAGCTATAAAAGTAGGTGCTACATTAATCCCATTTTGCAGATGAGGAAACAGTGGCTAAGAAAGGTGAAGTGACTTAATCAGCATCTTTAATAGCTAGTAAAATCCAAGTTCTGTATTCAGATCTTTCTTTTATTAGTTCTAATGTTCTGTATCTTATTTCCACTTAGCTGCTTTATACCTAGTGAGTATAACCCTCTTAGTAGTTTTAACGTAATGGAAACTATTGCTGACCAGATGCAGAAGGGAGAGGTAATGGGAAGGCACTCTGAGTTATTGTCTCTATCTATGGCTAAATTTCAGTAAGTGACACATCTGTCTCCTCAGGATGGGCTTATTTTATGGACTTCCTACCAAGGAGATCACTGTGGTAAAAGAGGTAGAGAGAAAGGAAGAAAAAAATATGAGTATGTAACAAAAGTAATCAGCTTGTCTCACAGGGCCATTGTGCAAAAGTCTTTTGTCAACTATATAATGCACTAGTTTAATATCAGTTATTATTTATTATTATTGCCATTATAAAGATTACAGAATCTTAGGTCCTATAAAAATTCTATTTTTAAGCTTTTATTGTCCACATTCTGGCTACCTAGGAATGTCCCTCCTACTCTCAACAATATTCCTATGGAACTAACTTCCCCCTGTAATATTATTTCTCCTAATATCATGTTTTCACAGAACCAATTAACCACGTTAGCTAAAGGTATTCCTGAATATATAATACATACTTCATAAAAAGTACTATGTGGAAAAATCCATCTCTTTTTAAAGATCTTATTTTTAATTGATGCAGCCTACTGAATCTGTATTCCCAAGGGCAAAGCATGGGTGTTGGGAACAGGGACAAACCATTTTTCCTTTTGGGGAAAAGAATGTGGTGCAAATCATGAAATAAGTTAGTTGAATAGTAATGAAGATGCTGTGTTTGATAAGGTCAGTGTTCACATTGTTTCTCAAATCAAGGGGCTAAGAAGGGCCTCTTAGATGGAGAAGTAAGGGACCATGTACCATGAAAGGAGGCAGCTGCCATTGATAGGATCAGAGCATGCCTTTTGCAGCTTATCCAGCCAGTTACAGATGGCTCCAGTACACCCTCCCAATAATGTAATTTCGTGTTTTCAAAGTGTTTTTTTTTCCTACAGGAGTTTGTTGAGTGGGTCACTCCCTTGTTCTTCCATGTCCAAATCCCAACTGAACCTATTACATCCTATCTGTTATGCATCCACACACTTCAGTCCTAATCCAAGACAGAGTAACTCCTTAAATCTTACCAATAAATCCTAACTTCAAAAATCCACTGTGTACATGTGTGAAACAGGTTACCAGTAGAAGGAATAGAGAGAAACTACCTGACTCCTTGAAAATCCATTTGCACAGGGATAATGTTGTAAAAAATTACCCATGCATATGTTCTGTCAATAAAAAGTTATAATAAAAAAAAAAAAGAAAACCCATTTGCACTAGAATTACCTTATCAATTTTGCCTAAGTTATAGGGGTTTCCTTTTGCTTTTTTCCTCTAATGATTTTAGGGGGGAATGAATAAATAATATTCATTTAAAAATAAATTATTTTAATTAAAAGAATCATAATTTCCCCCCTTTGTTTTTTAAAGTTGGAAGAGACTTCAGATAAAATGTAGGTCAATCCTTACTTTATTCCCCCATATCTAGAAAAACTGATCTATCATAACGCGGATCTGGCTTGATTCAGTGAGAAAAACACTAGCTCCAGAATCAAAGGACTAGATTTCCATTCCCCATCCTGCAACTTATAAATAGTATCTATGTAATTTTGGACCAGTCATTAACCTTGCTGTTTCTTTTTCTCTAAAATGAAGGGTTTGAACTAGAGGGATTCTGAGGTGAGTTTTGGCTCTAAATATATAATTACACATTTCTCTGAGAGAATGGTAGCATTTCTAGTTTTCCCAAAATCTCAACTCAGAGCCGATATCTTCCAAACCATGAAAGTCCAGAGGGAAAAAAATCAATATTTATAAATGTTTTAAAGTTTGCAAAGTGCTCTATAATAATACCTAGGTGGGCCCCTAACATTCTACTATTCACATTTTATAGACAAGGAAACAGGAACGCAGAAAAGTGGGTGTATTGCTTAGAGTCATATTACTAGTAAATGCCCAAGGTGGGATTTGAACTCAACTCCAAGGCCAGAGTTCTATGCATTTCACTGAGCTGTATAATGATGGTGATGGGTTAGAAAGGCAAGTAGCCCTCTTCATACAAGAAAGATGACACATTAATAAATCAGCAAACTATCTACAATAGACACAAGAAGAAGGATATGATGACTCTTACTATCAACTACATTGCCAAGAATAAGAGGAGGGAGGAGGTCTAGACCTGGAGGTTTCCATTGTGGATCACAGTGTACAGAACAGGCAGAACATGGCTTGCTGCCTGACTAGCAATGGCTTGTGCTGACATCAGAGCCCCTGTCCCCAACTCAAAAAAGCAAAGATGAGTCACTAAGGACACAGAATTATGGGATACAATGACTCAGGTTCGGAAGAGTCATTCTTTTGATCACAATTGCCATTCACCTACAGGCTAAGTGGCCATAAGTGATCTGCAAAGTCTTGAGAGGATTTTTTTTTCTTTTCAAACCACAAATTGAATGCACTTTGGGGAAAAGCATTTTGAAAAAATGCCAGCTTACCCATTTCCTCCAAGACTTCATATTCCTTTTGACAAAGCCAGACTTACTCAGAGCAGCCAAGAACCATGAGACCCACATAAAGTACAGCTGAAATCAGTCTCTTCTGGTAAAAAAAAATAAAGGGTCTACAGAAAAAACCCAGAATCTCCTCATATCCTAGAATGCAGGAGAAGCCACAAAAGACAAAAATCAGTAATGTCAGCTGGACATCTCCAGTTACCCAGGAGTTTCTAAAAGCTGCTTTTCCTTCTCATCAACCTTCAAATAAAGGCACACACACACACACACACACACACACACACACACACACACACACACACATATATATCATCATATAAACACTAGCAGGCACTCACACTTTCACATACTCGGTATATAGACATTGACATATTCTCTCTCACATACACACATACATATACTATTCCATTATCACCTATATATTCATATGAAGATACATACAGAAAGGATCAGAGCTTTAGAATGGAGAGGAATTCCAAGGCAATCTCCCTGTTGTACAGACAAGAAAACAAAAATTCAGAGACAAAGTTAAAGTAATTTGTTCAATGTCACAGAGTAGTGAGTGACAGAGTTGAATGATACCTTGTAGATCACCCAGCCTATCTTTGCAATTCATATATGAAGGAATTAGGCCTAGAAAAGTTAGTGACTTGGCCAGAATCATATAAGAATTAAGCAGAACAGCTGGATTTTAAACCATTGAAATGTTCACCACATGATCACATGTTATATACTATATGTGTGTATGTATATATACATATATGTGTGTATCTACACTTACACATACACACATGTATATTCATTTAAAAGCACAAATATATATGCAATATTCCCATGTATATGCACAATCATGCATAGTCCCACTATTTTTTTTTCCTATTGAGGGATTAAGGAAGGGTATTATACCTTTGATTTAATTAGTCTAGGATATAGGCTCCAAAGTAAGGAACTGCCCTCTGCCAATAAAGGTCAGCATCTGTTCTGTTATTATCTTAGACAGTTATCTGGAGGCAAAGAGAAATAAAGTGACTTCTCTAGGAGCATGTAGTATGTCTGAGAAGAGATCTCAACCCAGGTCCTCCTGACATCAAAGAATAAGTTCTATGGACTCCCCTCCATTGCTTCTTCAGTTCCACTCCCACAAGCCAAAAAGAAGAAGCCGATGTTTGAAGGTATTCATTGGGCTAAATGCGGCCCCCCTCACCCCCAATTGCCATCCAGAAATAATGAGCTTTGTTTGCGTGAAGAAAACGATCGATAAGGATGAAGAAGGCACACCACTGACAAATAGTCCAGAAAGTGAAATTCGAAGCAGCTAATTAGGCTATGAGGGAAAGCTGTGCAGCTTCCTTAAGTCATCATTAACCATAAGCAAGAAAGTGATCGAGGACTCATGGAGCTATTTCCCAATGTATTTTGCTGCCCACACACAACTCTTTAGGTTGCTTATGGCAGAAGAACTGATAATTACCTTGTGTGCTCCCAGAGCCCCAATAGGAAGCTCCAGCAGTGGCTGTAGGACCATGTTCCTCTGAAAAATTGAGAGCAGAAGAAATGGAGCCCCAAGGCAGGAAAGAAGTTCATTCCCCTACTTCTCCCCAGCATCAAGGGGAATGTAAAGGGTGTCACTGGAAAATGGCTTGCAATTAAGTATAGTGTACTACCCCCTACCACTTCTCTATAGTAGCTTTCCAACCCATCAGAACTATAAGGGAAGCAGTGCCAACCTACGCTCGTTTTTAAGCATGAACTCTTTCTCCACCCTGGTTGAGAGACTTCTCTTGTACCAAAGTATCAGGCTACAAACTGAATTGAATTCAGTTACTTAATTTAATAATCCAGGGTACAAATGACCCAAGGTTCCATTTGCTGCCATTGTCTTACATAACCTCCAGACATTTCTTGATTTATTAGAAGCACGAGTTGCAGGGAGTGCTAAAGGAGTAGGGGGTTGGGAACCTAGCATTATTCAGAAAGTAAGTGAAAGGGAAAGAGTAGTGGGTAGAAAGTTGAGGCCAGGATCAAGAAAAATCTCTTCTGGTCCAAGAAAAAGCATTAAATGATCAGCAGTAAAAGTTCTGGAGTCAGGAGGCCTGGTTTGTAATTTGGGCTCTGTTATTGTGAAATTTTGGCATTTATTGAAGGAAGGAAGGAAGGAAGGAAGGAAGGAAGGAAGGAAGGAAGGAAGGAAGGAAGGAAGGAAGGAAGGAAGGAAGGAAGGAAGGAAGGAAGAAAAGAAAGAAAGAAAGGAAGGAAGGAAGAAAAGAAAGAAGAAAGAAAGGAAGGAAGGAAGAAAAGAAAGAAAGAAAGAAAGAAAGAAAGAAAGAAAGAAAGAAAGAAAGAAAGAAAGAAAGAAAGAAAGAAAGAAAGAAAGAAAGAAAGAAAGAAAGAAAGAAAGAAAGAAAGAAAGAAAGAAAGAAAGAAAGAAAGAAAAAGAAAAAGGAAGGAAGGAAGGAGGGAGGGAGGAAGGAAGCAAAGGAAAAAAGGTTATTTTGCATAATAAAAAAAGAAAAAAATTGATGGGAGATGGACTCTCTAATCTCTTAGTTGCTTTCAAGATTAAAATCTAATATCATGTGAACTTCCTACAGAGCCCAGGTAATTCTCAATTTGCAGCTGCTCCTGTAGTGAGGGGGTGAGGCTGGCCCCTGCTGGTGAAAGCAAGGCTTAAGGAGAAAGATGTGCATTTCTATTACTCCTGGCTTCCCTGGCCCAATTAAAAGGCAATTGGGAGTTGACTAATAGAATTTCCTTTATAGTCCTCCCTCATTGTTAGAAAGTAACCAGAACTAAAGGAGAACTGTCAGATACCAAAAATAATTAAAATACCTCCCTTGTGTCTATATTTTTAACCTGCATTTCTTCATGATTGACTCCCACAGTTTCAGGAATGATGGAGAAAACTGCAAGCATAGAGAATGAGGACAGTTGGGTTTCCCTGTATTTCATGACTTCAAATTTAACATTTCCAGTGGATGAAGTGAAATCTCTCCAGGGAAACACCCACACAGATTAGCAGCCTTTGTAGCAAGGAATACAGAGACATCTGGTAACATCACAAGGGCCCCCTTCCTAGTGTTGTTTATGAAAGAGCCTCTACAGACCTCAGCAGAAGCCCAGGTTCTCAGACCCTTCTCAAACACAGTCAGTGAGCCTCCTGATTGCTGTACTTGGCTCTCATTGTTATTAACAGGTTGGTTTGGCTCCATCCCTGAAGGATGGGCCACTTTCTGACTACATTCAAATCCTTCTGGAGGTCTCCAAAGGGAGGTGCAGCTTCCCTCTCTTTTTCTGTTATTGATTGATATTTATTCAGTTCTTCTTTTGATTCTCTGCCCTTCTCTCTTAGGCCTTCAATTTGGGAGAGGTTCAACTAAGGATGTCTAAGGCCATTTTTATAGTGATCTTCAACTTATTAGCAAGAGTGAGGCAATGTACTGCTATAACATTACACTATTTTAAGATCATTATTTTCCTGAAGCAAATTATCTCTAGTTGAAGCCTTTTGATCCTCCTTTCATTATAGATTTCTCTTGCATCCACTCTATGTGCACCCTTGACTTTGAATAAGCCTTTCTGAACTCAAACCACGTTCTTTTGCCAGGGTTCCCTTCTGCAGCTCTGTGTAGTTTTAACCTGGGGGTCTTTCTTAGCAGCTCTTTCTTTAGATTCCTAGAAAGAAGCATGGTACTTGGGTCATCAACTGCTCCCATTTCAACAACAAATCTTTTCTTTTTTTAATAGCTTATTATTTGCCAAGTACTTGCATGTATCACAACAATCTTATTCCAAAAAAAAACATACTTAAAAGGAAATCATATTGTCATAGGAAAGGAAACAAAGCTTGCTAACTCTCGCCCAATAATGTCCAGTATATTGCTTAATCTTCCTCCCTCATTGGATTGGGATCACTAATCAAAACAGTGATTCAGATCTTATGAAGGGTTTCTCCAAACTATGGTCTACCTTTTAGGAAAAGAACTCCACATAGATATTTGGAGTTACTTAACAATAGCAACGTGTGGAAAAGAAACCTATGTTCTTTAAATCAAGCCTTTACCAATGAAGTAATGGGGAGGAGGGAGACGAAGAGAGAACATGGCACTTTTGCAGCTCCCTTAACAATGCTTTAAATTTTTCCCTGGCATTTTCTTCCAAGCACAGGTATCACTGAACCAATTAAGTAATTAAAGCCGAAACCACTAAACTTAAGTGGGGCTGAGTGCCTAATGAGGGAATAGCATCCTTAGCCAAGGAAAGATGAAATCCAGCAAGGAAGGTAAGTAGTGTTACAGCTAAGATATCTAGGTTCAGATCCAAATAGTAATATTTGTTCCTTTTATGAGTTTCTTCATTGATAACATTAGAATAATAATACTCATGCTATTTAGTTCACAGGGATGAAGTACTTGCAGACTTTAAAGCACTGGTTAGATGTAAGTTGTTGATTATAAATTCCTCCACTTGATTGCAGTCTCTTTGAGGGCAAGATCTGTCTTCCCTCATTTTGTACTTTTTGAAACTTAACCCTAGAACATAATTGCCATTTAATAAATGTTTTTTGATGAATTAATTGAGATTTTCATTATCATTATAATCCCCAGCAGTTTCCAGACTAACAGAGCTCCCAGGGATGGAAGATTAGTCAATACAAATAGATATTTATAAGGTACTTTGAAAGCCACAAGGTATGTATAATATATTATCTCCTCTGATCATCAAAATAGTCTTAAGAAATAGCCACATCATGGCCTTATCTTTTGTTTTTAGAAAAGGAAATTGAGGTGTAGATGTTAAATGACTTGATTTTATTTCAGAACTGATAAATGTACCAGGCAAGTTTGAACCCAAGGCTTCCTGAGTCAAAGTTCAAATCACATCTACCCGTTTCACACTGCCTTTTGTGGAGTTTGTAACCTAGGAAAGACAAAGAACACCCATATAACTAACCTCAGTGCAAAATAATACAACATAACTATATAGAATGGGGAAGAATGAAGTGTGATATGCACTCGGAGTGAGGAAAAGGCTACCAGGAGGATCCTGGATGTGAGATAAAATGTCCTGTTGAGTTTTCAAAAGACCATTTTTGATTTGGTTTCTTTCTCTTTTTAAATAAAGCTTTTATTTTCAAAACAAATGCACAGATAATTTTCAACATTCATCCTTACAAAACCTTGTGTTGCAAAATTTTCCCTCCCTTCCCCTTATCCCCTCTCCTAGATAACAAGTAATCCAATATATGTTAAATACGTGCAATTCTTCTATATATATTTCTACAATTATCATTCTGTACAAAGAAAAATCAGATTAAAAAGGGAAAAAAGGAGAAAGAAAACAAAATTCAAACAAACAACAAAAAAAAGTGAAAATATTATGTGGTGATCCACACTCAGTTCTCAATTTGGTTTGTTTGTTTGCTTTTCATGCTGCGCTCAATGTTGCCCTCTTCTCTAAATGAGATTATATTTCTGATTGTATTTCTAGTTAGATGATGAAGAAACTGAAATCAGCAATAGTGGCAAGTATGTGACTTTCATTTCTGACCTGTGTACTAAAACCAGTTTCCTCGGGGATCAAAAGAGATAGAAGGAAGCCAAAAGAACCCAATTCGAATACCAAAAGATCAATATAGTTCTTTTTTAGAACTAGAAGGAAACAGAGCTGATCTAGTACAAACTACTCATTTTGCAAATGATGTAGCCAACTTTTGGAAGTGAAGGGACTTACCTGAGGCCCCAATGATAGGAAATGAGTCAGACTTCAAACCTAAATCTTTGATTAAAAAACAATTAAACAATTTCACTCCACTTCAGATAATGTTAAAGCTGCAAATATTCTAAACCTGTATCTTAAGGAGAAAATTAACACAGGGGCACAATTTTAATCACATTCAACAGAAGTAATGTCCTCTGAATATTAAGAAAAAAAAATCTTCTCTCTTCTCTCCTATAGTAATTGGCAGGCAATTAAAATACTTAATAAATGCTTATTGACTAATTGATTGGTCTGTTGGTTTCAGGACGAGAGAAAAATATAATAACCTCTTTTCACCAAGCTGTTTAGAAAGTTTTAGTCTCCATCCCACCCCCCAACGTGTACCAAGAATTCAGATGACCTTTGATGTATATAACATAAGTTATCTCCTGTTTTGGTTCCTAAGCTACCAAAAATCACCAAATAACATTCAGTGAGTGAATGCCACAGCTTGCAGTGAAACTGGAATCACATGAACTGTTTGGAATCTCAACTGTGCTGCCTACTATTTGCATGATTTTGGAAAATATTTAATGTCACTAGGCAGGAATTTACTCCTATCTAAAATGAAAGAGCAAATCTCATTCATTGTGCCTTCCAGGGGATGTAAATCTATTGTCCCATGATCTTGTGATCTTTAACAATCCTTCATCCATAACGCTTCCAGATTCATGCTTTGTTTTCTAGACCTGAAAGGAGTCATTGGCAGCTTAATGAGGACAGCAAAAGAGTTACATTTGTAAGGAGAAGAAGAGGAAGAAGAGGGAAAGAATAAGGTGGTGGAGGAGGAGGAGGAAGAATAGGAGAAGGAGGAGGAGGAGAAAGAAAAGAAGGAGAAGTGAAGAAGGAGGAGGAGGAGGAGGAGGAGGAGGAGGAGGAGGAGGAGGAGGAGGAGGAGGAGGAGGAGGAGGAGGAGGAGGAGGAGGAGGAGGAGGAGGAGGAGGAGGAGGAGGAGGAGGAGGAGGAGAGAAGAAGAAGAAGAAGAAGAAGAAGAAGAAGAAGAAGAAGAAGAAGAAGAAGAAGAAGAAGAAGAAGAAGAAGAAGAAGAAGAAGAAGAAGAAGAAGAAGAAGAAGAAGAAGAAGAAGAATGTTTTATAATCCTTTTCAGAACCATAATGAAATGCCTCTCTTGGTCACTCTCATGCCTCCATCCCTCTAGATATCCAAGAGTGTTATGAAATCTTTTGCTTCTTACATTAAAGTGCAGATTGGATGAGACCAATTGAAAATGATCCCAGTCCTCAGAAAGACTGTTAGGTCATCCAGTCTGGTTATAGAAACCAGTCCAGAGCCCATTTTTTGTGCCTAACTAAAATTAGAATATAGAATTGTAGGCCTAGAAGAGACCTTAGAAATCATTGAATCTCCCCTCACTTTTATTTTATAAATGAGAAAACTGAGCTACAGAGAATTTAAGGGACTTTTTCAAGGTTATATGCAGCAGGAGAAAAAGCCTAGGTCTCCTGTATCCTAGCATTTGCTGGACCCAAACATTGATTAATGCACTGTCAATCTGGAGAAGAATCTCTGCTAAGAAGTTGTTGGGCTCTGTCCTTGAACGGCTCCCCCCAGCATTTTTACTGATGACTTGGATGAAGGTGTAGATGATATATTTGACAAATTCATGAATTATACAAAGCTGAAATGGACAGTCCAAATGCTTCAGATGACAGAGTTGTGATCCCAAAGGAACTTGACAGGCTAGAATAATAGGGTAAATTTAATAAGATGACATTAAATGGGAATGAATATAAAGTCATATGCTTAGGTTCAAAAAATCAATTCCACAAGTACAGGGTAGGAGAGTAATGGCAAGACTATTGCTTTGGGAGGGAGGAGGAGAGAAGATTGCTAAAGATTTTAAAGGACTGCAAGTCATATATGATTTAGTACGACAAGAGGTTTTTTTTTTTTTTTTTTTTTTTTTTTTTTTTTTTTTTAAGTACTCATGGGCTGCACTAATAGAAAAAATATTATCCAAAATATGGAAAGTGATAGTCATTATTTGTTCTGATCAGACTCCATTTGGACTATTGTCTTCAGTTCTGGGCACTACATTATGAGAGGAACATTATCTGGAGACCATCCAAAGGGTAACCAGAATACAGAGGGGACTTAAACTATGACATGCAAGGATTAGCTTCAAGGATTGTAGATGACTAGCCTGAAAAAAGAGAGGAAAAATTCATATATTTGAATGTCTATTACATAAAATAGGGATGTAACCTATTTTATCTTGCCCTCAAGAGAAGAATTAAGAGGGTTTGGTAGTCTTATGTAATCAATTAATCCTGTTTGAAATCTCAGAGGCCAACTGGGTAAAAAGTTCTGAACCTTTTTTAATGGACCCTTTTGGCAATCTGTTCATGCCTGATTCCTTTCTCCAAATTATGTTTTTAAATACATAAAATAAAATTCATAAGATTACAAAGGAAATAGATCAGACTGAAATGTAGTTATTTATTCACTTTTAAAATTCTCAGATCCCAGATTAAGAACCTTTGATCTAGCTAACCTGTCCTTGGATAAATAAATATACAGCATATCTGTTCTATGGCCATTCAGTCTATACTCAAGTGAGGGAGAAGTCACCTTACCCTCCCCCCCCCCCAAAAGGAGATTCAATTGAATTCAAATGAAAAATTTTCAGGTTATTAGAACTGTCTAAAAATAGAATGATATTCCTCAACAGTTTTCCTCAAGATTTACATCACTGCAAATCTTCAAATAAGGACTAAATGTCTACCAGGTAGTATCATAAAGAGGTAAGTGCTCTACTTTTTGAAGTAGGCATCTTTTTTACCTCATTTTTATCTTATCTGAGTACCTCTAAATCTAAATTCTTTGGAGGAATGAAAGCGCATTTCTACCTAATGTCCTTTCTTAAGATGTCATATCTAAGAGTACAGGGCAGGAAGGCTTAAGGAAACCATATAGATTAAAATAAATTGAAAATTTATATACAAATGTTTTTAATTGTGCCATCTTAAATTGTTACCTGTTGCTATAAATTCAAGGTCAGTGGTTCAGAAGAGGAGAAAACTGAGTCTCATTGATTTGTATCCTTTTCAAGTGAGTTATATTTCCTACTTCTTCAATTATTTTTTGGAACCCAAGGGTAGAATTTTATATTTATCCCAACTGAAAGTCTTATTGATATATTTTATTTCATTTGAGTTGATTTTTCATGTGTAATTTTATTTGAAAGAAAAGCCTTACAAGGTAGGGAGAAATTTAACATGCTAACTAAAAGACTTTTATATCCCTATGCAGACCATCTGGATTTGGGAACCAGGATATTTGGATTATACTCCCAGGCTTGTGTGCTGCCTTAAGGAGAAAAAAAAAATATCTTGACTTCTTTATATCTCATTTTCTCCTTAGGTAGAACATTCTCACAACCCATAAAATAGATTTTTAAAAACTGCCCTCCATAGTTTAGATTAAAAAAATAAAAATAAAATGAGATGATACTTTGTATATCTTTAAGATACCTCCTATAAGATTGTTTTATGTGAAACTGTTTCATAAAAAGGACCCCCTGAGTCCTTAAGTAACTAAGACCTCTTGGATGGGATTCAACCTGAGCATTCCTTAGATAGAAATAAGCTCTACAAGAAATAATGTAGAAAGGAAATTCCAATGTATATGGAACATATAGACTGGTTTGAACAATAAAATGCTACATGATCACAGGGGGTTATTGTTATTGTTATTGTTAGTGTGCTTATTATTCCTGGTGCTGCTGTATTATAGTCTCTTAGCAAGATAATCCAGGGAATAATAGAAACAGTAGTTAACACGTCAAAATCACAAAGGGTTTGGGAGCCAATAAGAATAGAATAATGCATCAAACAGAGACTTTGGGGCAGAGCAGTTTTATATGGCAATTATACAGGTTGATTTGGCCCATCCTCAAAAGATAGTTGCTTATCAGTCTCCACTGATATTCAGGGTTTCTTAACCTGAGTCAGAATATGTTTCCAATGGATTTTATTACACTCAACTCTGTACAGTATAAAGTAATACTTTACTCCTCTTGTCTTATCTTTGCCAGAGTTGGAGACAGGCAGATCAGTAAAAACAATTCCAGGACTACTTCAAAAATAGACTCCAAGGAATTCCCTTCCTGACTCAATGTATCCATTTGAAAACCAGGATATAATGACCCAACCAGGTCAGGAATGCTTAATGATGGCATAATAGCCAGGAGACATGGGTTCAAAATCTAATCTTTAATATAGCTCTGGAACAATGGGGAAAGTACTTTGTATGTTCCTAGGAAGTTAATCAAGAACTAGAAGGACTATAAACCGTGTAATCTAACACCTTATTCTACAGATGAGAAAAATTCAGTCTAGAGACAATAAATGACTTACCCAGCATCATATGGATAGTAAGAATCAGAGCAATTCCTAGAAATGTCTCTTGTTACATGGCAAATGTTTTAAGGTTGTTAGAGAAGTGTGCTCTATTTCTTCCATCAGCCCTTGGACCTATTTTTTTAATCTTACCTACCAAGTTAGAAGGCTACAATCTAAACTCCCCCAGACACTGATCAGCTACAATGAGGTCTAATTTAACAGTAGTTGAAAAGAAAACTGAAAGAAAATGAAGCTGTCTCTGACTGTGTGTCTTAAAGGAAATTGCCTTTAGATCGCAAGAGTAGAACACTTCCAAATGAGATGCCCTGGGAAAGATTCCTTGGTGGGATGTGAGGCAGTCAGGTCAGGAAGAGAGAAAAAAAAGTTGTTGTCTGAGATATTTGTCTCTTCAGTCTGTTGGGGAAATAACATTAGCAATGGAGATGAGCTTGACAAAGCTGGGCAAAGCAGCAAACAATAAATCAGGATAAATAAAGCATGCTAGACAAGCAAGCTGAGCATCATAGCCAAAACCCCCATGGTCATCAAGGATTCTTCCAGAGCTTCTAGGAGGCAGAACCATTCCCCCAAAGCCAAGATGGGCTTTTGACATGGTGAAGAGGTAGGCAGATATGGCTGGTCAAAGGCTAGAGCATCAAGTCAAATGGAGGAAAGTGGGCAAGATCCATAGAGTGACTGAGGACTTATAACAGGGATGGGGTAAAGGAATGTCAGACTGAAAGATATGGTAATCTTCACCTCCTAAAAACATACTCATTCCTCAAGCCACCAGCCTAGGCTCTGCTCTCTGACTTTAATCAACTGCATGAGCTCCACTTGAGACATACCACTGGCAGAGACAACTTCTTGCCAAAATTATAATTATAGCCTTGGGACTAATTAAGCCTAAAAATGTCTTATTTCTCAGTCCTCCTGTTCTGTAGCTGGCAAATTCCTACAACCTAATGCTCTAATCCCTATGATTCAGAAATTATGACTACTTTTCCCCCTTTTACCTTTTCCAACATTCTCAACCCACGAAACAAGTATTTATTAAGGGATTACTGTGTTTCACTCACAGTATTGAGTGTTTTGGGATAAAAATACAAGTTCAATTAACTTATTAAATAACTACTTACAATTTCTTATAATAACTTATTAACTGACTACTATGTGCTCAGCAATGTGCTGGGAATAATTCAGTTCAGTATCTGTTTTAGTACCTATGTTCTTAATTTCTTCCCTTCTGAATGTTTGATAAGTGAATGAGTGGGTGAATGGATGAATGAAAAAGGCATTTGTGAGAAACTTACTATATTCTAAGCACTGTGCCTGCTAGAATCTGGAGTGTTTCCTAGAATTGCAAGGTAGTAGCATGGAAGAGGATACAAGATGAAGAATTTGGAGTCATGAACTCTGGAAATTTTTCTTAGAGTTTGTGAAAGGAATTCAGGTGAAAGATTTGTGACTTTTTGAGACATTTTGATGGGAAGATTTGGACACTAGTGCCATAGCCCAAAAACACTCCTCCTAACAAGACTGAAAGAAATATAGGCCCAGAGAATCTGAAGAAGCTTGTGAAGATACTGCCATTTTCCTGTAATTATGCAAAAAGTACTATAACTCAGTTTTTTATGGAAAAGTTTTTGTCTCATTCACTGATCAGGGCCAATATCCCAGAGTTGAGAGTCTACAAGCTACTCACAAACTAACTCATCATAAGGATCATATATTTTAAAAAGGAGGAGATAGCCCCAGAAATTGAGCAAGGTATCTTCTCAGAAAGAGATCTGAGATTCAAAGTGGAGTAGGGATGATAGCTGTTTTCAAGAATTTGAAGGCTGCCCTGTAAAGAAGGGATTAAGTCTAATCTCTTTGGCTTCAGAGGGAAAAACAAAGATCAATAGGTGAAAGCTACAATGATAACATTGTGAGCTTAATATCAAGGAAAAATATCCTAATAACTAATATGCTCCAAATGCAAGGTGGACGCAACTGAGAGTTGGTTAAATTGCAGAATAGCAGTGGATCAAAAATCAGAATCCTATGTTTTTTGTTTTTGTTTTTGTTTTTGTTTTTTTACAGCAGACACATTTGAAGAAGAGAGATACATACAGATTTAAGGTGAAAGGCTGGAGCAGAATCTATTATGCTTTAGCTGAAATTAAAAAATAAAAAAGAATGGTAGCAATTCTGATCTTAGAAGAAACAAAAGCAAAAATAGATCTAATTAATAGAGATAAATAGGAAAACTATCTTACTAAAAGGTACCATAATTAATGAAAAATACCAATATTAAATATATATGCAACAAGTTGTATACCATCCAAATTCTTAAATGGAAGTTAAATGACTTACAGGAAGAGACAGACAATGGAACTATATTAGTGGAGGACCTCAAATGACCCCTCTCAGAACTTTATAAATAAAAAAAAAAAAGGAAACTAAGGAGACAAATAGTATATTAGAAAAGTTAAATATTACAGACCTTTAGAGAAGACTGAATGGGAATATAAAGGAAAATACAGATCAATACATGCAAATTAATGGAGGAAAAAATAGAAAAGGATCAAATTAAGAATTTCCAATTGAACACCAAATTGGAAATTCTGAAAATTAAAAGCAAGATTAATAAAATTGAAAGTTAAAAAGTTATTGAGCTAATAAATAAACCTAGGATTTGGTTTTATGAAAAAATAATATGATAGTTAGACAATTAGTTAATTTGATTGTTTTAAAGAAAAACCTAACTATCCAATAACAAAAATGAAAAGTAAAAAAAAAAAAAAAAAAAGGAAGCAACCATTAGGAAATATTTAACCCATTTATATACTGATAAATCTGACAATCTGAGTGAGTGAAATCAACGAATATTAATGAAAATACAAATACCTACATTAATGGATCAAGAAATAGAATGCCTAAATAACCCCATCTTAGAAAAAATGAATTGAAAAACCCATTAATGAACTCCCCAGTTTAGAAAAAAATGTCCAGGACCACATAGGTATCACAAATGAATTCTACCAAACATTTAAAAATCAATTAATTCTAATTTGTGAGACAAATCATATAAACAGTTCAGAAAAATATGTGGAGATCTACCAAATTCCTTTTGTTATACAAATATGGTGCTGATACCTACACTAGGAAAACTTAAAACAAAGAAAGAAAATTATAGACCAATCTCCCCAATGAATATCAATTCATTGTTAAACAAATGTTGAACAAAATACTAGCAAGGCAATTACAGAAATATATTTCAAGTAGTATACATTATGTAAGAATGCAGGATTGGTTCAATATTAGGAAAACTATAAACATAATTAACCATATCAATAACAAAACCAACAGAAATCATATGAATACTCAATAGATGTTGAAAAAGATTTTGACCAAATCCAGCATATATTCCTAATACAGAACATAGGAATAAAGGGGATATTCCTTAAAAGGATAAATAGTATCATCAAAAGTCATCAGCAACCATTATCTGTAATGGAGGAAAGTAAGAAGTCTTCCCAATAAGATAATGGGTAAAGCAAGGATGCCCATTATCACTATTAATATTCTATACAGAACTAGAAATGTTAACTATATCAATAAAAAGAAATTGAAGGAATTAGACAAGGGAATAAGGAAACAAAACTATCACTTTGCAGATGATGGGATGGTATAATTAGAAGATCCTATAAAAACAACTAAAAAAACTATCTGAAATATTAGTAAGTCTAGCAAACTTGCAGAATATAAGATAAAATTCTTATAAATTATAAGTATTTATTTTTTATGACCAGCAAAGCTCAGCAACAAGAAATTAAAAGAGAAATTCCATTTAAAATAACTATAAATAAAGATAAATGCAGCAACTATAGAAAAAGCATAGTTACAAAACATTTTTCTTTTTTTATTAATTTTTATAATTATAACATTTTATTTGACAGTACATATGCATAGGTAATTTTTTTTTACAACATTATCCCTTGTACTCCCTTCTGTTCCAAATTTTTCCCCTCCTTCCTTCCACCCCCTCCCCTAGATGGCAGGCATTCCCATACATATTGAATATCTTATAGCATATCCTAGGTACAATATATATGTGCAGAACCGAATTTTGTTGTTGTTGTTGTTGCAAAGGAAGGATTGTATTCAGATACAAAACATTTTTTACAAATTAAAATTAGATCTAAACAAGTGGAAAATTAGATCTAAAACAATTGCTCATGGGTAGGCTGAGATAATATAAGGAAAATGATAATTCTAGCTAAATTAATCCATTTATCCAGTGCCATACCAATCTATGGAAAAATAAATTTATGAAGCTAGAAAAAAATAGCAAAATTCATCTAGAAGAACAAATATAATATCAAGGGAATTAATGAAAAAATGAAAAGGAAGGTGACTTAGCTGTATCATACCTAAAACAACATTATAAAGTGACAATCAAAAGCCTTTGGTCCTGTCTAAGAAATAAAGTGATGGATCAGTGGAATATATTGGTATACAAGACACAGTAGTCAATGACTATAGGAATCTACTCTTTGGTAAATACAAAAATACCCGCTTCTTGGATAGGAACTCACTACTTGATAAATTGCTGGGAAAACTGGAAAATAGTATGGCAGAAACTAGGCATAGACCAATACTTCACATCCCATACTAAGATAAGGTTGAAATGGGTACATGATTTTGATATAAAGGATGATACTATAAGAAAATCAGAAGAGCAAAGGAATAGTTTATTTGTCAGATTTTTGGGAGGGAAAATAAAAACTCTTCAATCTGGCATTTAAAGTACTCCCTAGACTACTTCCAACCTAATATTCCCATTCTTTAAACACTCTATAATTTGTTTGTTTTGAGGGAGGAAGAGAACTAGACTGCTGGTTATTCACCAATTTCTCAGGTGTAAAGGAGTCACAAGTGAAAAAGGTGAAAAATACCTGGATCAGCTGATAACCTAAGAAAACAAGTAAATGTTCTCAGGTCATATTGAATCTTACCTAAAGGTAAAAAATTACCTAAAAGTCCTGTAGTTGAGAAATGTTGCTCAAGAAGCTAAAACCTCTAATGTCATACAGGCAGTCAAAATCAGCTATATTTGAATTCAGAGCCCTGGACTGTAAGTCTAGTACTCTTTTTAAAAGCATTCTGCTCTTACTCCATGCCAAACACCATCCTCCAACCCAGATTTCCTTTCAGTATTCTTGGATTGGGGAAAAGCTAAACAAATTTAGAAGAGATCAATGTTTACAAGACCATTGTAAGTGTGCAAAAAAGCTAATATATGCTCATTAAAGTTATTGAGAGCCTGACAGGAAGCACAAAGATTCATTTTTAATCCCCCAGTATTTTCCCTGCCATTTACAATTTTGCATCAGAGAAAACTAATTGATCCATACAAACCAGAAAAGCCAGAGCGCTGCTCTCAGCCAATAAAGCAGCGTGTATCTCCCCAATTGCCCTGTCCAATAGCATCAGGTCACTGAGATGCTGTGGATGCTGGGCCTCTTTATGAGGCTTTGTTAACTGAACAGAAGCTGCCGAGACATCAGTGAAGCATGAATAACAGCAGTTCCACCTATAAAGGTTATTTAACAAGATGCTCAGGAACTTTATGAAAGTGTATCATCATAAAATTACCAACAGCCCTCCACAAGACAGCTTTGCCTCTGGTCTAAATGACAACAGAGATGAGACCTCTCACTTTGAGCACCCAGACAGGCCATCTAATGATGGCAGCAGCTGCTAATATAGTACAAAGGATCCTGCTGCGATGGGCCCCTGATCCTATAGATGCTATTTTCTATCAAACTCAGTTAGGAGATATCTAAGAAGCCAATCTTTCAGGGCCCAGAATAAAACACTCATAGTAACCTTAAGAAAAAAATTCAGGCTAACTTCTACAGACACTATCGTTTTAAAGAGATTATTTTGGATTTGTGTAAAAATAATATTTCCCCATTGGTTCCCTTGCCATTGTAGAGATGCTATGTTTTCATGGAAAATAGTTCAACTCCTATATAAAAGAGACATATAAAGAAACAATGAAAAAAAGAAATATATCCTTCAAAACTGAAAAATTATCTAGTGAAAAGAATAGTGAGCCTGGACTATGAAAGACCCAAGTTTAAACTCAGCCTTGGATCCTGATTAGTTATTAAGAGGCGCCCTTTGACAGTGGAGTATTCAGGACTTTTAATTTCTTGTCATGCCAGTTTTTCCCTGTAACCCATTTTATATCATTGAAAACTTCACAAAATTCTAATCCAATTCCAACCAGATACAAATGTAATTGGAAAGTATTTAACAAAATAATGAAAAAATACACTGATTTGAGGTTTTCCAAAATCAATGTGTACCACAAAGATCTGTTATTTTTTTTTGAGTTTGATGACACTAATTTCCATGACCTAACTCAGTTTCCGCTTCTCTAAAATGGGGTTAAAGTGTTCTAATGTATATAAAGTAGTTTCCAGACTTTAAAAATTGTACATGATAGATTTTCAGTTTCATATGCAATTGTGTTTTTTTAATTATACTATGTTATGGAAATGCATGTTTTATTCCACATATTAAAAAATGAATATTTTTAAAAGATGATTAAATGGAAAGTAAATCCAAATGGCCTTTGCACAGATATTAGCAATACCTTAGAAGTATACAGTAATTTACAGCTCCTGTACGCTAACCAAATTGCCTGACCTCTAGAACACATTGATAGCAGTGCTATGGTGTTTTATCAAAGCCAGAGTATCACCACTTGGAGCGGAAGGGGGCAAGATGCCCACTTTATATAAAAGCAGATTTTAGTCCACCATAACTGTCTCCTGGTTTGCTGCTGGGTCTATACTGAGATGCCACTGAAAATCTTCTTTTCCCTTCCCATTTCCTGGCACCCATTTTTGTCAGCCACAATTCTTCCCCTTATTTTTCAAGTCCTCTTGTGACTAAGCAATCTATTGGAGGTTAGAAAGTTAGAGCTTTAGTTGTTTATATTCTCACTTTAGAAGCTAAGTACAAATCCTTTGCAGAAAAAAAAGATCTCTGTCCCAGAAGGCTCAGTGAACACTATTGTCTACACCGCTTCAAACCCAGAGCTGAATCCTTTTTTTTTTTCAAACAACTTTCCACCTCTTCCAAATTAAAAAGAAAAATCCACGATCATAAGATTCAATGGGTAATATTCTCTTCTCAAGTTGCCTTGAATTAGAATTACCTAATTCTATAGGTACCTGTATTCAAGATGGTACCTATAGAGAATATTATAGAGAGTAGAGTTATAGAGAGTAGAACCTACTCTACTCTCTATAGAGAATAGAACCACTACATATCCTTTGTTTAGAATCAGTAAAACTTTGATTTCAATCCACCATTGACATTTAATAGCTATATAACAAGGAGGAAGTCTTTTGCCTTTTCTAAAATTTAAACAACACTTCAAGACTGTAAATTATAAACAGATATTAGAGTCTACATCTCTTCCCCCAGGAGAATGAAAACTTTTTGAGGACAGTTTTTTTAAAAACATAATCTATAGGTAATTTCATTTCTCTATCCCCACCACCTTGTGCCTAGTACACCATAAATCCTTAAGTTTGGTATAATGAAATTCTAAAGTGCTGACCTCATTGGATCATCATCGAAATGACTGTGAAATAGGCAGATGCAATACATTAAAGAAAAATGTTGTGGACATTTAGTGATTTATTTATATTATCATATTGCTAATATATAGTATGCAGAACTTCTCATTTATTTTTAAGGCTGGGGTTAAGTGACTTGCCCAGGGTCACACAGCTAGGAAGTGTTAAGTGTCTGAGACCAGATTTGACCTCGGGTCCTCCTGAATTCAAGGCTGGAACTCTATCCACTGCGCCACCTGGCTGCCCCCCAGAACTTCTCATTTCTTATGTTAGCTTTCTCTGGACTCTATAGCATCTCATTAATAGCAGGCATAAATTATAATAGGCCCTAAATCTGTTACAAGAAGAACTCTCAAATACTGTTTAAAACAACCAGGCCATTTCAAAACAATCACAATAGAAGAAATGAAGCTATATCTGAAAGTTTTTTTTTTTTTCAGTAAAGACTAGGCCTTCATTGGAAAACTGACTCCCTCTTCCATCCCCACAATAGGAGGTTGCAAGCAAAACACATGCTGGATGCAATAGAAGAATTGAAGACACCCAGAAGAGGGAAAGACATAGAACACACACATTGTTCTCCAGGCTTTTGTTCTACTGTTTTTCATACTAGAAAACACACAATTGGAAAACCCAGGCAATGTGACCTCACTCTTCTCATAAGACTTAACCAGGTTTATCCCTTTCTCCCCTTCCAATCAAAACTATTTCCAAAACTGTATCCAGTCTAAGATATGTACCAACAATAATAATGGTCTTTTCCCCTCAAGTTCCCTGATTAATGCTCAGTTATTTGTGTTGTTTTGTAGTTGATGAATCATTTCAGTCCAACTCTTTGTGACCTCATTTAGAGTTTTCTTGGCAGAAATACTAGTGGTTTGCCTATTTTTTCTCCAGGTCATTTTGCAGATGAGGAAACTGAGAGAAGCTGGGAGAAGTGACTTGCCTGAGGACACACAGTAAATAAATATCTCTGATAGATTTGAACTCAGGTCCTCTTGACCCCAATCCCAGTTTCTATTCACTGTGTCACCCTGATGCCTCCAATTATTTATAATTTATTTCATCTCGAATCAGCCAGAATTTTCTTTTATAATAATTACAAAGTATAACTATCCATTTTAATACAGTCAATATGTTATTGAAAGGCAAATACAGGTGGAAAAAGATGATAATAATAACTAACACTTATATAGCTTTTAATATATGCTGGGTACTATTCTAAGCACTTTACAATTATTATGTCATTTCATCTCACAACTACCTGGAAGTAGTTATTATTATCCCTATTTTACTGATGAGGAAACTGAAATAAATAGGGTAAAGTGACTTGCTCAGGATCACACAGCTAGTAAGTATTTGAACTCAGATCTTCCTGACTCCAGGTCTGGTGTTCTATTCAGAAGAAGAAGGAGGAAGAGAAGGAAGAAGTGAAGAAGAAAGAGGAGAAGGATGAGGAGAAGAAAGAGAAGAAGGAGGAAGAGAAAAAAGAGAAGAAGGAGGAGGAGGAGAAGGAGGAGAAATAGGCTGGTTCAATTGTAGTATGCCACTTTCACTAGGAGAACGTGTGAAAAAAAATTACTATTTTGGGAAGAATAATATTAGGAAGAACTTTCAGAGACAGGATTTTTAGTGCATTTTAACTTTGGATGAAAATTTAGGTGTGATGAAATGAGCTTTTTTCAATATCAGTTGAATAAGATTCCGATATCTCAACTAATCTCAAATTCTGTGACTGGGATGTTCATATTCAGAGAAATAAAATCTATAGTACTAATTCAGGTGCATGAGTTATCTGTGGCTCCATGAAGCTACCACAAGTAAAGATCAGTTTTGTCTTTCTCTAACAAGCCATCATATATTTATGACTGATATCTGATGTATCATTCCAAGAGTTGACATATACCCAGTTATCTTTGTCTTCTCGTACAACTGAGTCAAATCATCTGAGTCAGTTCAAGAAATATTTACTAGAATTGCTTGGTAGATTCATGACACTAGGTAAGCACTGGTCACTAAATTTAGGATGTGCAACTTGAAAATCTATGATTTTATGGAAGCCTCAAAAAGATCAGGTATTTGTCCACATAGGAAGATAGTGACACAATTGTGATTTTGATTCAAGTCCATTGAAAATCAATCCAGTGCTACATTGTTTTCAATACTCCCTTTATTTAAAAAAAAAAAAAAAACATTTCCCACACATTTATCCAGAAAATTATTGCTAGGACCATAAGATTAGAATTGAATGTGACAGGGGCAGCTAGGTGGAGCAGTAGATAGAGCACCAGCCCTGAATTCAGGAAGACCCAATTTCAAATCTGGTCTCAGACACTTAACACTTCCTAGCTGTGTGACCCTGGGCAAGTCACTTAACCCCAGCCTCAGGGAAAAAAAAAAAAAAAAGAATTGAATGTGACCTTGGAGGCCATTGATTCCAATTCCCTCATTTTATATATGAGGAACTTGAAATTCAGAGAGATCGTAATTTTCCCAATTTCACACAGCTAGTTTATATTGCAGGATTTGAACGCAAATACTCCTGACACTAAATCTGCTTCTTCTGCTACTTTATTTCTCATTCCTATAATATATAAATTGTGCCCTACCCTTCCTTGGGGATTCCCCCTTACAAAATTATAGGTTTCCAGTTTTTTAAAAAAATGGTACACTTCTAGTTTTATCAATGAGAAAAGTCTAGACTATATTAGTACATTAGGTACCAGAATAAGAAATGGCCAACATTCTCTTTATCTGATATTCCGTATAAGATATGCATAGATGGAAACATTATCACACCTGTGTGGGTATTTCTTCTGTTGCAAAATGCAACCTATAAATCTGCCACATAATTTTATCATATGAAATTCTCACCCAAGTAATTCTGAAAATTGTCTAATGAGGAGCTATCCAAGGTCTAGATTTTTCTTTGTTTCTGATAAGATATTTAAGAAAATTCTGAAGCTAATCAAGAAAAACATTAAATGATTATATGAGATGGATTTCTAAGCAATGGCTCAGAGAAGTGATGATATGTTCCCAAGCTGGGAGAGCTATGTGTTCATGTAATACTTTGTGGAAAAGACATTAGACCTCATTGCAAGTTGACTAAACAATGGCACTGTCCCTTCTTCACCACTATTACTCCCACTTTGCCTTTCTTGATGATTATTTATAAATCAAGGTAATTCTCTGAGGTTTGACACCTGGTAGGTAGATGTCCACATTTCCTACAGCCTTCCAGGGAACCTTTGGGGACATCTTGCTTTCTGTCTATTCCTAATTCTGTCAGAATACACTGTAGGACCCTCAGATTACTAAGAGTGTTCACTTCAAGTAACTCAAAAATAGAAATGAAATGAAAATAATTCCAATGGTTTCACCAGCTCCAGGGGATGAGTTTCATGGTGAGTGAGTAAAAGCACATTTTGAAAAACAAGGCCAGGCAAAGAAAGTACTTATTAGACATCTCAGAGTGTCAACCTCCACATGTCCCTGATAGGGAGGGAAGGCTGGAACCCAAATTCAATCATCTAAAAATGTCCCCAAAACCATCTTCCAAGTTTTCCTCTGTTTTTAATGAAAGATAGACAAGGAATGTTGATGCCTCAAGGTGGAAAAGTCCCATTCAGGTGGGTATTGAACACGGGAGATAAACTTTTTTAATTTATAGGAGCAACTATTTCTTGTCCAATGAGTTGAAAAATTGAGCCCCAGTGGGGAACAGTGGCCTTTGATAATTATATTGTAATTGCTCATTACTTTATTTTTAACCTGTGGGAATAACCTTCCAGAGTCATTGAGCCCAAATCTTTAAATTGAATCTTTAATAGAAAATCATTGTTGGGTTCTCCTCGAGAGGAGGGCCAGAAGAGTCAATCAAAGTGCTAACAGGGACAAGAGACTACCTACTGAATAATGCTCAATATCAGTATGACTCATTTTATATACTAGATTGCTCTTTAAAAAGATCCAAAGGTTTATTTAAATATTTCAAGGTTGAAAATCCCTTTTTAAAAAAGACATACATATGACAGGAGAGTGCAGAAAGGAAGTTTATGGGAAAATCCTTCTCCCTTAAAAGAAATTGGATCACTTCTCCTGATCCCTATATTTATCAGTTTAATTCAACATAGGTTTTTGTATCAAAGTTTGCTTAAAGTATGATATACTTTGTCTGTCTCTATCTATTAGCACAGTTGTGGAGGGATGACAGAAGCACAGTAGGATAGGTAACATCTGTATATAATCATAAATCCTGAGCATAAAAATGAAGCTTGTCATTCCAACCTCCTGGTCCTTTTGGAGACTGAAGCTTTTGACTTCTTGTCTCCATTATTCTTTTGCTTTATTTTTATGATTTCCCATATTATAACATCCCACTTTGAGTTATTGGTTTCAGCAATTTTTTTGGTATGACAGCTACTAGGATGGCATCTCTACTACTTGAATTATAGAGATGCCTTCCAGACACTTGGCTCTGGCTTTACCATTCTCCCCATTATCTGAAACATGCTTTTTGTATTCTTCCAGTTAATACTGAGAGATTGAACAAACAGAATATCTTCAAAGCTCTTAACATGCTTCCTGACATATCACAGACATTATAAAAATACTTATTCTTTTCTCTTTCCTCCCCTGAGATAAAAAGATGTTGACTCACCTAGACTCTTTGACTATATTCTTTCCCTCCTCTTCTTTATATTGTTATTGAACAGAGGTCTATAGACCCAAAGATGAGTTTAAACAATATAGCCTAGGGACATAATCAAGAGTTTTACTTTTTGAAACCACAGAATCTACATATTATGCATCACAGAATCCATATATCATAAAATCTTATGTAACCCATGTTAGAATGGGACCATTATAGATGTCACAGGTATAAAGAAAGTGCCTTCCCTAAATACATGCTGGGGCGGCTATAAATTGACGCAAACTATCTGGATATCATTCCAAAATTATGCAAGAAATGTATTTAAAAATTCATATCCCATAATCTTTCTTCTTGTTATGCATTCCAAATCAAAGGACCAATATTTCATAGCAGTATTTTTTGGGATAGCAAAGGTCAATATTATACAAATATATTTTTTTGTGCTGTGGATTATGACAAAATGAGTGCTTATGAATGGTGGTATAGTTAAAAAATACATTACCATTACATTAGATGTTACCATTAAATTGCTTTGATTTCTTATCATAGCAGATGCATGGAGAGTAGAAAAAATATTTCCAAAATTTGCCGTGATAAAGTAAAAATAAAATGAAATAAATAAAAATTTAATGATAGAAATGATCTCTTAAATGTTAAGAATGAACACATAACCTCTACATATGACCAATGGGAAATATGATATTAATCTGGAAATTTGATATTGAGAATATTTGGCTGACCAGACCAAAGCTTCTCAAGAGTACAATAGGGACTTCCCATCATGACACTGAATGACCCTGACTTTTTACATCTGTTCCAGGTAGAGAAATAGCAGCAATGACCTGAACTGAGAAATCTGATCAATAATTGGGTCAGGAAAGAAGAAGGAGCACAGTTTGGTACAGAAAAAAAAATCAGTGGTCTGAGATTCAAAACATCTTGGTATGTAGGAATAAGAGTGACACTGAGGATTTGAGGAAGTGACAATCTCCCTAGGTCTTAATTTCCTCATTATTTCATTCAAGAGAGATTAATAGCTGAAGTTCAAATTCCCTTCTTTTTCTACATGAAAATCTAAGACAAAAGCTTGCATCCTTTGGGTCCTGGGATATGAAGACTTTGGAAAACCTACACAGCTCCCTTAAACAGATGATTCCCCTAATTACCTACATTTTCATTTAAGATATTTTGTAGATGAACTTTTCATATTCCTTAAAAATGAAGCATTTTTTCCTTATTTGGAAGACTAAGTAAGTAAAGGCTACAATTTTTAAAAAGTCCCAGCTATGTTGTGGGGGGGGGAGGATTTTGTCAAAATTAGTACATTAGTATGTCTTTTGTCCTAAGCACAACTTAGAGCATAATGAGCCTGAAGGAAGAACGGAGAAAGACAGATGTGTAACCTATATTAGTCCTAAACAGGCCAACCTGAGTTCAAATTCATCTTTTTCCCCTCAGGTAATTGGGGTTAAGTGACTTGTCCAGGGTAACACAGCTAGGAAGTGTTAAGTGCCTGAGGTCAGATTTGAACTCAGGTCCTCCTGACTTCAGGGCTGGTGTTCCATCTACTGTGCCATCTAGCTGCCCCTTCATCTTTAAGACCTCACTAGGCAATCACTGTTGAACAGATCTATTTTTTTCTCTGTCTCTTTTCAGACATCTAAACAGATCTTTCCTCTCCCTCTGTACTTTTTCTTAGAGTGAACATCTTAAGTTTTCTTCCCAAAGGTGGCCATATGGTACGGCTTATATCCCCATCCCCACCTTTGTCCCTTTCTCTAATTTGTCAACATCCTTCCTAGAATGTGTGCAGAGGTGATCTGATAAAGAATGTAACAGGAAAATTAGCTTTTCATTCCCGGAACTGATGCCTCTTTAAATGAATGTAGCCTAAGATAAAGAATATAAGTATGACTCTCCACAATGAATTCCAAGCCTGTTGACCTATTTGTTGCAAAGCAAAGAATATCCACAGGAAAAATTTAAATTATGCATTTATCAATGAAAAAGAAGTCCAATGCAAATCAATTTAGGAAACATTTAATAAATGTCTTCACTGTACTGTATGCTGAATTGGACACTGGAAATATAACATTAATGACAACAACAACAATATCAATAACTACAGAAAAAATAAACTGCCTGGATCTTCATGCACCTTACATTTTACCAGGATGATCCACATCAACTCCTCAGCCATAAGACAGAGATAAGTATCCTCTAACTTACTGAACTGGGACATGTGTTTCAGGTTGGCCTATCATTCAATGATAATAATTGATTAAAATCTCCCCCTGCTCTAAAGCTTTGTTCTGCTGCAATGCTGATTCACTCTTTGATGACAAAATCAAATCTTATACTGAATTGTGCTTAAAGATAAGTTCAGTAAGACAGGTCAAAATAACCTCATGAACAAAATGACTAGTCTCCCCGAAAAACCAATCCACTTTTGATGACCAGGTTCCAAGGGGCCTCTTTGGGGAAATTGGATCTCTGCCCCAGGTCTTGGCAGATTTGGTGAGCTCACCCATTGTCAGCAGACGGAGAATGTTTACTGCAGTAGAGGCTTTAAATGGCCTGCCCCATCTGACCCTTATTGAACCAGTATTCTGCAGTAAGTTTCCTTGCTGGCATCCTAGAGTGAGATAAGTGGGGATTTAAATGGGAAGAGAGCAGCAGAGCCTTGTCCTCGGCTTATTTATGTGTCCCTCCATTAGGGGGAAGAGTGAGTTGTATGAGAAAAGAGCCTTGATGGTGAAAGTTAATGCTGAAATCTAGCTATGGCATCAGGAAATGAAATGGCATCTAATCAGACTGCCTCCTAAAAGCTAAGGTATGTCCAATTGTTTCTGGGTTAAAAAAAGAATGGTGGAGTTGGATAATTGGAATTTTATTGGACAAATAAAGTGGTGTGCAATAAAGAAAACATCACCAGTGCTAAGAAGTAAGAAAAAAAAATATATAACTGCATGAAGAGGCAAGACTTCTTTTATTTTTTTAACAATGTATTTTATTCATTATTGGTATTATTCTTCAAGTGGTTGTTATTGTTTGTCCTTTGTTCTTGAAAAGGACCATGCCATCAAGGAGATAATGCTATGACATGCAAATGGATTGGATGTAAGTGAGGGAGAGTCTATGCCAGTTCACCTGCCTCACTTTCCCCTTCAGAGTCTTTGGGTCCTGTAGCAAGATATAAATCAAGATAACTAGAGATGATCCTGGCTAAAATGAGAGACCTTGGTGTTTTTAAGCTAAGATCTTCAACAGGTCTCAATTTGACTGAGACCACACCCATTCAGTGCTTAAAGCTAGATAAGAATTGAGGCAAAAAAAATTCTCCTTTTTTGCCTAACCCCACCCCCCAAAACCAAAACAAAACAACAACAAAACAGCAACAAAAAAAACAACAACTAAATAAATAAATCTGGGAGGGGAATACCTTCAGGTTTTCTGACTAAAGCAGAAATGATTGCTATTTAAGGTTACTCTCTTCACAAAGATTCACTGGAGTCTTTCAGTACAGGTATTTCATAGAAGTAAAGAATACACAATATCTTTTCTGCAATGATTATATAGTCCCTTCCTTTGCCTCTAGGGAGGAAACTCACTTCAATAAAGTATTGGCAGGGAAACAGGTTTCAGAACTAACTTAAACTAATATTGCGTCAATGAGATTTGGAGTCAGAGAAACTGAATTCAGATCCTAAATCCCTTGCTTATGACTTAGATAGACTTAGGCAAGTTGTAGAATGGGGGGAGGGGGGGCTTAGTTTGCTCATCTGTTACATAACAAGGATGGATTATGTGATTTCAACATTCCCTTCCAGCTTTAAAGCTAAAGAACCCATTCTAATGGCAAATGAATTTTTTTTTTTTTTTAATTCTTGATGCCATGGGTAGCTCTGTATACAAGTTCAAATTCTATATCTGATGTTTGTTGCCACAGTGACAATGGCCAAACTATTTCTCTGCTTGGGGAATGAATTCCTCCCCTGAGAAAAGTATTAGATATCTATGAGAGGCTTCAGGCCTACTACTCTTCATGACCCCATTTGAGGTTTCCTTGGCAGAGACCAAGAACTCTATTCACCTAGTGGCCCTCAGGGACCCCTGCAGTTCTAAACCCCAGAAAAAAGTAAAGCAATACAGAGCTAGATTTCCGGGATCTGAGTTCAAATGTTCCTTGGCCAGTTACTACATGTGCAATCTTCAGAAAGTCATTTATCTTTTCTGGTTTGGGCCTTTTTTCCAGCTTTAAAATGAGGAGGTTAACTGTATGAATGAAGATTCCTTCTGGCTTAAAAACTATGATTCCATGATTCTCTGGCCATTCCTTTCCTGTAAAATGAACCATTGGGACTACATTATCTTTAAAAGTTCTTCTTGACTCTAACATTCGATGTCTCTCTGAGGCACATGTTCTGGTTTTCTAGTGACATGCATTTCCCTTTACCTTCTCCCACAGCTAATAACATCCTCATTCACAACATAGACACAACCTATAATTTGAAGTCTTCAAAGATGCTGGATGATCATTTCCAATTCGAAGTCATTTATTTTGATCAAAGAAATTGGACCTGGAGTTTAAGAATCATTTGGTTTTTCTTTGCTTGCAACCTGATCTTGGGGGAAATCTCAGGGAAATTTCAAAGTGGATGAAAACTATCTCTTTAGGATTTTATAGGAGTTGGAGGGGTGGTGGGTAAATAGGAATAGATACCTATAAAAAACCAGCAACTTCTAGTCTATCTTTTTTATGGGGCTCCATTGTTGCACTAATATTTCAACCCTATATTTGGTCACCAAATAAACATCGCAATCCTTCCATCATACACACATACACTGTCTGGCCAGCATTTTGCTTCAAAATTGACTCAGCTTTGGACCTCTTGTGTTCATTCCCCAGTATTTCTTCCTGACAGTTACTATTTAGTTTCCTCCCCAACCTTGGCCTGCATCCACAGCTCTGGGCAGCCCCAGATCCTTTAGCCACCAGATCTAGTTCAGAACCTGCCTCAGGCAAGACAAAAATAAGTATTTACTGGCTTGTAGAAGAGATAGTGACGGGGGAATTGAACTTGGAATTACAGGTGGTGCCCTAAATAGGGGGATCTGGAGTGGGTCTGTGGCCTTACAATTGTTCAAAGAGAAATTCAAAATGTATTCTCACATTGCTGAGTATACATATATACATGTTATGTTTGCCACTGACCTTTAGATTGATCATGAGAAAACTTTGCTCCCTTCCCTGATTCAATAAAACTTAAAATCAACAAAAACTTCCTTTTGTCCTCTCATATAATACAGCCCACTGGGGGCTGAAGGCTGAAGATTCGCATTTCAATTGACTAAAGGCAATATGTATCCCATTGTATGAGTGTAAGGGCCCTTTAAATGGGTGGCACAGCGCAACAGGAGATTTGAGTGGCCCAGAAGTAATCTCTGTGGATATAGGATTGCCCTATGGGTGGGATCCTGGCCATATTGAGATAGCTTCGTAATGGGTGATGACTCTCTCGCTGGTTGGCTGTGTGCGTGACCTCAAAGGCCCTTTATAGGCCCACTGCAGACAGCAGTCGCTCTCTTTAACCTGGCTCCCTAGCCTGAGGTAGCCGAGCCAAGCTGATGCATAGCCGAGAGGTAAGGAGTTTGGTAGTGAACACGTGGGTCTTCAGACCAGGTGTTCACTAAGAAGTTAACAAGTCAGGGCATCAGTCAAGGCATTATGTGAGTAGGTATAATAAAGGCTTTTAAGATTACACGTGGCTGTTCTTGAGTGCGCTACCGGTTATTAAACTATAGATTCAAAGATCATGGCCAGAGACCTTTGAAGGCCTCAGAGGAGGCAAGCTGGGTAGAGTTGACACTGCAAAGGTCAATGGTCAAAGGTGCTCTGTTAGGCCTAGGGCAGATTAGTAATTGTAACTGCCAGGAGGGCATGTTACATATGAGTATGAGATTATTGGATCAGGAAGAAAACTTTCATTAAGGGAATACAGGGAGACTTCATGGAGGAGGTGGTACCTGAGTTTACAAACTAAGAGAGACAAGATAAAGAAGAAACATTTAAACAAAAAAGCTAGGCATGGGGTATGAGAGGTTAAAAGCCTGCTATGATGCAGTATATTAGTTAAAGGAAAACATCAGAAATCCAGGGCAGATCCTCTAGCAGGGGTTTTCAAACTACAGCCTGCCACGGCCCACTGAGGACATTGATGTGGCCTGCTAGGTTACGAAAAGTGGGCTGAGGGGCGGAACCAGAGGATGAGCTTTTGTTTTTACTATAGTCCGGCCCTCCAACAGTCTGAGGGACAGTGAACTGGCCCCCTATTTAAAAAGTTTGAGGACCACTCTTCTAGAGCAATTCTTTTTTGACATCTTCAGTAAAACATTCTATGTGTTCAATGGTCTCCAATGATTATACTTCTAACCATTTTATTTTGATGATGGCAAACACAGGTTTTAGAAAACTTCTCTGCCTCCTGGTACCAGGTTGCCCCACTTCCCTAGACTTCTCTAAGCATGCTCTTTTGGAGAAGACTGGTTACTTGGAGTAACCTTAGCTGATGGGTTTCAGACATCCAATACTAGATGGACAGATTGGTATGATAGAAGACAGATGCTGAACTTTAAGTCAGAAAGACGAATTCAAATCCTGCCTTGGACACTTATTGGCTGTGTAATGTTGAACAAGCTAAACCTTTAATGCTCTGCCAGAATGGGATGCACACTGCGGAGAGAAAATAAGGGTCATGGGATTAACCTTCTTGAGCTTAGAGATCACCCAACCTAATGCCCTCTGTTTCCAAATGAGGCAATAGAGGCTCCAAGAGAATGACTTGTCAAAAGCCACATTGCTAGTAGTTATTTCCAAAATTTCTAGAGATAACCTTAGTCAGGCAGATACCCCTAAAGATGGTCACCTTTCTTCACTAGGCAATCTCAAGCAATTTTTTACTTGAAGAAAAAAGAAGGAAACAAAAGGTTAAGACTGATGATGGACATTATTTAGATCCTTAGGATGTCATATCCTTGAGGACAGAGATTATTTCTTTTTTGATTTTGTTTCCCCAGTGCTGACACAGAAGGTATTTAATAAATATTAATTGAATGATTTACTGATGGACAGCCAGAAGTTCATTTGAAAGTATCCACTCCAATCCTTTCATTTTACAGATAAGAAAACTGAGGCTCAGGCAATGACTTGTCCAAAGTAAGTAATGGCAGAACCAGGATTTAAGGCCAAATTCTCCAAATCAATATCCAACATTGTTCATGCAGAAGTTCAAGAATGGTATCTTAGAATAAAATAGAAAGGTCTCTTCTCATCCTCCCAAATTGTTGGGAAGACCAAGTTGAATGGAAGAAAAGACCTTTGAAAGTAACCTGGTCATCTTGTTTCACTCTTCCATAGACTAGTGATGCTTTTGTCCATCTATGCTATCCTTAGAGGGGATCTTATCACAGAACCATCTGATTGCCTTATGTGAGCTGCAGCTATCCCCCATCTTTTTCCAGGTCTGCCGAATGTCCATTTTCTGAATCTAGCTGCCATGCTAAACAAACATATTCTTCTAGCAAATAAAAGCTATGACTTTATATTTTTGTGGGCTCTGGTACATTTCCAGTGCTAGAGTATAATACTGGTTCCTCCATCCTCCAGAAGTTCATGATTTGGTGGGAGTAACAAGTTGGAGAAAGTGAAACAATCAGATAAATATGAAGGTACAATCATAGAGGCAGCATGGAGGAGTCAGACTCAAATTGGAGAAAAAGGGTCTTGGATTCAAATCTTGATTCTGATACATACTGATGATGTGGCCACTATGGGCAAACCAGTTAACAGCCCAAGGCGCTAAGCTAAATGTGTATCACACACTGCATACAGAAAACATCAGGCAAAACTTAAAAGCCCTCAGGAATAAAGTTAAACTATAAATGGGAAGCTTTTAACAAAATGAATAAAAGTACATTACAATATAAATAATGGTAGTTTGTGATTGTCTAAATCATTTTGCAGCCCTTATGGATTTCTATCTAAGTTTAACACTACTCTTCTAATCAGTTCTTTAAGGCTATGAATTAAAGAAGATAATCATGATCATGATCATAGTAACAGCATTTATATGGTATTTAAGCTTCGAGAAGCACTTGATAAAATATCAACTCATCTTTTCCTTAAAAGACAGATGCTATTATCATCCCCATTTTAAGGATAAGAAAACTGAGGCAGAAGTTAATTGACTTGCATAGGATCATGCATGTTTGAGGTAACATTTGAACACTTTTGAATTCAGGTCCACTCTAATATTTGGCTGTCTGCCTGCAGAAGTAGTTGAGATTTCTTCCCCAGGAGTTCTGTCACACTTTAGCATTCACAGATCTGGACACCTAACAATTAGTCCTGTGCCAGCCTCCCCCTGGTGCTTGAATTTGACCTAAAATGGTATCACATGAAGCATCATTCTTGGCACCAAATAAATTCCTGTCACAACATCAAGTCATTCCAGTTATCCCAGACTCAGCACTGGAGAGTCTGGGATTATTAAGAAACCTGTATACCCTGCCACAGCTGCCTGCTCAACCATTTAAATAGGATTTTATCCTTTACCTTATTTCAAAGTCCAATTCTTCTTGTGCAGCAAAATAGCTGTATGGATATGTATACATATATTGCATTTAACATATATTTTAACATATTTAACATGTATTGGACTACCTGCTATCTAGGGAAGGGGGTGGGGAGAATCTGGAGGGGAAAAGTTGGAACAGAAAGTTTTGCAAGGATTAATGCTGAAAAATTACCCATGCATATATCCTGTAAATAAAAAGCTATAATAAAAAAAAAAACAAATAAATAGGATTTTATTTTTAGGAACTGCTGCAAGAACTTGCTTTTTCTAATAATACTGTGTGTTCTGTCAAGGAACATGACCTTCTCTGAACAGCCATGGTCTGAGTCTCATTGGTCTCAAGCAAGCTTGCTTTGTTTTGTACAAAGGGGATCCTAATGTGATGATGAGGGTCGAGAGGAGAGCCTGAGATATTATTGAGAGAAGTAGGTTTAAGATTTGCATAGAGATGCCCTTTGATTTTTAGTCAATTTAGTTAAGTACTAAACTTAAAGATCTGGCACAGAATCAGAGACACAGAGAGACAGAGAAAGAGAATGAGACATAGAGACATAGGGAGACAGAGAGTAAAAAAGAGATGGAAACAGAAAGAGACAGAGAGATAGAGACAGAAAGATAGCTAATATATATGCAGTGTTTATGACAACATGACAAAGCCAAGCTGGCAAGATATTCCCTGTCCTCAAGATATTTATATTCAAGTTGGGGAAGATAGTACTCAGAAAAGAAAGGGAATAATAGAACAGAGAAGGGGAGATCCACAGAATGGCTTGGTGAGAAGGCATCTGGGAAGTACCTTGAAAGTCTAGACTCCCCAGGAAGATGAGATGAAAGCTTACCTGTCAGTGCTGGGGTCATGGTGGGGTAGGGGTTCAAGTTTCTAATGGTGTGCCAATAATTACAGTGAAAGAGCTTGTAAAAGTAAAGTCTCCTCAGCCCATTTTTTTTAAAAACAGGGAACCATTAAAGATTATGAGTAAGGATAAGAGCTGACCTTTAGGAAGAACATTTTAGCAGCTATGTGGACAATGGATTTGAGGAAAAAACCATTACAGCTTAATTCAATAGTCCAAGTGTGGCTTCCTGGCACCCAGTAAGTATATGACAGATACATGTTTACTATGGAACACACATTGAAGGACAGCATAATGCTAAAAATCAAAGAGCATCTCTATGCAAGTGGCTCCCAGGGATCCCTTGAGCTCCACCCACCTTCTGATGTACTGTCTATTAAGGAGGTCACATATTCTTCCATTCTACAATACTGATAATCCATTCCTCCCTTTAATGTCCCTTGTAGCATAACTGACAGCCCTTCATCCATTTTGTTACTTCCACATAAAAATCATGAATTACATCTCTAACTTTTTAATGTTTTAAATGTATTTTCTCTGCTGATTTTTCCTAACAATCTAACTGGAGAGTTAGAAAAGCAATCACGATCTCTACTAAGAAAGTGTGAAGGTTCAAGGAATTCAAAAACTATGATCAAGATGACTGAAAGTAACAGTGATTTATTTTGATCAGATCCAATCCTAGAACTCATGTCATGATTTCTGATGCTAGAACCCATCTCCTAATTTTTAATTGCATGATTTTCCTATTGTCTCAAACTGCCTTTTGCTATTTTCTTCTGATTCCCATAGGTAGAATACCAGTGTTACTTGCTTTTAGATTTTTTCCTTTCCACAAAGAACAGGAATAGTTCTATTGTCTCCAAAGAGGACAGATTTGACTTAATAAAGCCATGAATGAAGAACTAATGAGCTCTCTATTGTTATAATCAAGAGCCCTCAAGGAAATGCCTGCTTCATAGTGTTAAAAGAAGAAAAAAGTGAATGTCATCCAAAGTCTCTTTAAGAATGATCCAAAACATGACAGCAAGGAAATGTACAACAGAAAATAAATTAACTCTCCTCTAACTGTCCTCCAAAGAGGATAGATGGGCCGGAGTAGCATACATCATCCTAAACTAAATATAACTTGTACCCATTTACAAGAAAAATATATCTCAGGTGTAATATAAAATGATAACATTTAACATTCTTTATGCTCACCTGGACATCATTTTGGCAAGTGAGTCAGCTAAGCACCATGGGAGAAAGATTGTATGTATCTATTTAGAAACAAACTTGTCTAAATTTATGAGATGTATTGGTTGACTTTATGGGATTCTACAATTTTGTGAAATAAAAAAGGACCTTTTCCTATGTATGTAAAATTCTTGTGGAAAAAAATGGACCCGATACTCCAGAAGACCATGGACACAACTATTTAAATTTTAAATTAAATAGACCAATGTAAACCAAGTACAAAATGACTTTTCTCCCATGGCAAAAAATTGAAATGTTTGCATTTTTGATAGATCATCTATCTATGATATCTAGGTTAGTCATGGCCATCCCTTAAAGAAGATTATATATTGACCTTATTAACCCCTCACTTGACAAAATCCTGCAGGAATTAGTGACCTGCAACTCCTTCAACTCATTCCACTCAGTGAAAAAGGTAAACCAGACACTGAAATGAAACCCTAAGATTCCTTTAAAAATTTTGCTTTTTATGATTTGCTTTCCAAATAAATCTCTACTCTCTCCATTATCCAGAGAGAAGGTGATCCCTTTTCACAAAGTAGAAAAATGAGAATAACAAATCTAACTATTAAAAATCTCAAGTCTGATGGTTAAATTTCCATGGTGTCCCACCTCCACAGAAATAGAGGGGAAGGGAGTTTTCTCATAGATATTGGGGGTTGGGCAACAGACAATAAATTATTATTATAATTGCAATGTAATTGAAAGGATGCATTAGGAACCATCTTCCATTTTCAGTTTTGTCCAGGACAAGTCCTATGGAATTGGATTTGACTCTCAACCAATCCTTTGCATAGGAAGAGGAATCTTGCCTCCCAAGAAACCTGTGTGATCATGGGCAAGAAACCATTAAAACTACATTCCCTGGACCTAAGTTTTCTCATTTTTTTTGAGGAAGGAAGATTTTCTCATTTGTGTTTTTTGGGAGAGAATGGGCCAGTTGGTTGTTACAAACACATTGCATCCCATTCCTTTTTGTTTTGTTCTTCCTATTTATATAGGTATAGTCCTTACAAACATTTGTTTTTTTTTTCTTTTTCCTTGTTCCACCTACTTTGCTTTGAATCAATGCATATGTCTTCCTATATATTCTCTCTAACCAGGCCTTTTCAAAAATGTCCTGAGTTCTTTCTCAAATGGCCCCTTTCTATTAGGAAATTTCTGGCTTGCTTGATGCATTCTCAGACTGTTCATGCATTAAAAACAGAAGAAAAAAACAAGAGGCAATGATGAGGAATATTCATTTTTTCCCATTGAGGAAGCCTTTGAAGTTTCAGAGAAAATCACTAAGTAGTTTCTTCAACAAAAAAAAAACAACATTTTAATAATATCTTTAACACTGTACTTTAAAGATTGCAAAAGATTTTTATATACAGTTATCCCTTCCACATTATGGGGTTAGAGATGCCAACCCACTATAATCTAGAAAATCTGCATAATTGTTTGGCCCTATATACCAGAGAAGTCTGAATTATTATGGTATTAAAAATAAAATATGTTGATATTATGCAATACCATACATATTTCATGCATTTCTGAGTTTCTAAACTTTTTATGTATCATCTGATGGCCTTTGCGTGTGATATGCAGCTTTCACAAAACTCCCCCAAATTTTCCATTTAATTTCTTATGTCAACCTATGATACATCAAAGCCCCAATGGGGAAAGTCATGATATGGAAGGGACAGCTATATATTGCCTCACAAGAATTGGGTGACAAAAGGAATTATCTTTGTTGTTGTTAACATTTTATATATGAGAAAATATGCAGACAGAAGTTGGAATATGCCCAGGGTCATACAGTTAGTGGGGGACTGAGGCTAGATTTAAACTCAGATCTTCAGTTTTTTAAGAGAATAGACTCAGAGGTTTGTGAGGTCCTTTCTACTTCCAAGATCAATGATTCCATAATTTCAAGTTTCAGGTCATCCAACATTTTGACATTCTTTTTAAAATTTTTAATTCTGAATTTGCTAAACATCAAATATGATAAATATTTCTATATACTAAATAGAACAGAAAAGGGGGATTATACATCAGACTAAATCCCCTTTTATATGGAGCTTACTTTTCTTTTTAAAGTATATACCAAAATTTGAAAAGCTTTGTTATGAGAGATTTGTTTTTCTTTTCCTCTTGTTGTTGTTCTTCACCACCACACCACCTTTTCTGAGGTGGAGGATGAAGGGAAAGAAAAATAGATTTGTATTAATTTTTTTCCATAATTAGAGAGGTGGTAGAGGGATGCTGTGGATGACCTTTAAGATGAGATTACTGTATTATTCATCTTGTTTTACTTCTTTACAAGAAATCTCTCTAAGAAGGGGGATAATATACTTGTAATATATATGTAATATATATATATAAACATATACATGTATATTACAGATATATATAAAATACTTGTAATGAAAAACCCAAACATGGCAATGAAACTTTACAAAATAAAGCATGTAATAAAGTCAGTGTATTTTTAAAGCTGTCCTGTTTGTCACTATTTCCTATTGGACCTTTGTCCTCTATAGGGGTTTCTGAACTTCAAAAAAATGCATTTTAATATATCTGGTTTCTTTTGTAACCCAATGGATTTTACCTTATGCTGAGAAGGGATTCACTGGCTTCAGGACTCCACCAGAAAGAATCTAGAACACTAAAAATGTTACCAACTCCCATTCCACAGTCTATTTTCCCCTTTCATTCCCTACAGTTGCATCCACCTTATTATACTCATCCAGCAACAATCAGGCTATCTGCAAGGCATTCGAGTTACAATATCAAGGGACAAAAAGAAAATCTTTACTTCATATTATGTGTTGATTCCTTAGTGTCTTGTGCCATTGCAACTACTTATTCTTCTTCAATCAACTTGAAGATTTTTGGCCATGGATGATAATTAATTCCAGCATTTAAATGCTATCTGAAAATTCTTCATTATCACTTTGATAAGGCTTTATTTAGCATACTGCATTTTGTGCCTAGAATTGTGTGAATTGTATCTGGAATATTTTCCAAAAAGATAAGCAGCAAAAGCAGCAAACCTAGGTGAATGGGATCCCCAGTTCTCTTTTTAAAGAAAACTTCCCATCAAACCAGCAGTCCCCTTTGCTCACTGAATGCACAGCATCTGTCCAACAGCAGTTTTGGTGCTCACAGAAAACTGTTCTTGTGGATCCACAGACCAAGATGTCCTCTGAAGAGGAGTGCTAGCTTTGGAGACAGAAAAGAGCAGATTCATAAAGCAGCTAGATGGTATAGTGACTGGAGTCCTAATTGAACGGAGAAAGACCTGAGCCCAAATCAAGCCTTATCATTTAATAGCTGTGTGATGCTAGACAAATCTCAGTTTCCTCATCTGTTAAATGAGGACTAAAATTGTCTCATAAATCATAACAAGGATCAAATGAGATAGCATATAAAAAGTATTTTATAAAACATAGAAATAAAATATCATTACTACTACTACTATATTTACTAACTACTACTATTATTAACTATTCTACTTACTACTATTATTACTACTGCTATTGCTGCTCCTACTATTATTACTACTACTATATGCTACTCCTACTCTACTGCTATTACTATTACTGATGCTGCTGCTACTACTACAACTATGACTTAGCTTTAGGAAAAGATGATCCTGAGACAGGGCACCCAAGAGACCTAACTCTGTGCATGGAAAGCCCCCTGGGAATCTGTCACCATCCATTGTTCAGCATTCATTTCTGTATACTGAGAAATAGATGGATCCTCCCTGGAGGAAGAAGCAAAGAGCTTGTGAAGTGTTAAAAAATGGAGATGTCTATCTCTGTTTAAAAGGAATTCCTCTGTACATATCAGGATTAGGATATGGGAGCCTTGATCTTCCAAATTGAAGGAAGGAGATAAATATAGATCTTTGCTTTCTTTCTTTTTTTTTTTTTTTAATTTCATTTTTGCAGTGCTGCCATGAATAGCCCAGAAGAGATCCATAATGAGTAGGCCAGCTTGTCTCTTCTGTCTCATCACCATATGTGGCTTAATAAAATTCTTTTATGCCCCTAAGCTTTGATATGCAGATACCTTGCTCTCACTGGCAGGTATTAATTGAGCAAGGCCCTTTCCAAAAGAGTTAATGAAATATAGTGATGCTTGATGTAAAGGCAGCCCAACTCCCTTTTTTCCCCCAGTCTTCTTTTTAAAGAAAATTTCCCATCAAACCAGCAGTCCCCTTTGCTCACCGAATGCACAGCGTCTGTCCAGCAGCAGTTTTGGTGCTCACAGAAAAATCTGTTCTTGTGGGTCTACAGACCAAGGTGTCCTCTGAAGAGGAGCGCTAGCTTTGGAGGTGGAAAAGAGCAGATCCTTACCCAGCAAGCCTCTCATTCCCTCTGAGCATCCAGTTGTGAAATGAGAGGGGTTATTATAAGGATCAAAATTTTAAAAACAGAGAGAACATGCTCTGTGAGCCTAAAATGTATGATATGAAAGACTGGTATTTCCTTTGTGAGGTCTCATAGAATAGGGGATAGAGGGTCTGTACCAAAGTCAGGAATACCTAGATTGAAGTCATCCCTTTTATTTCTAGCTACTATGAAAACTGAGCAAGTGGTCTAACTCCTCTATGCCACAAGCCACTTTCTGTGACTAAATTCTAGGGAAGTTGTCAGTATATGACTCTGAGGGATGCCTATGGCACCGAGACATTAAGTTGCATGTCTACCTTCACAAAGTCAATCACTGATGTGACTTAAACTGTGGTCCTTCAGCTAGGGAGTTAGGTGGTAAAGTGGATAGAGAGCTGGGTCTGCTGACTGGAAGAGCTGAATGCAGATCCAGGTTCAGATATTTACTAGATGTGGGACCCTGGGCAAGCAGCCTGCCTCAGTTTTCTCAACTGTAATGTGGAAATAATAATAGCACCTACCTGCCAGGTTTGTTATAAAGAGGAAATGAAATAGTATTTGTAAACATCTTTGCATAGGGCTTGGTACATAGTAGGCTTTTCATAAATGGTCACTCTCTTCCCCTTCCCTTCTGACCCCCAAGGTTTCCCAGTTTCTTCATCTACTATGTCTTACCATCTCATAAACTTTCTTAATTCACCCCCCTCAAGGATGGATCTGAGGTTCATAGATATGGAACTGATAGGGACCTTAGATGTCATCCTTGTTATTCTTCTTCCTCTTTGTTCAGATGAGGAAACAAGTCTAGTAAGATTAAGGATCCTGTACTTAGAACTGGAGGAGGGTACTTTAGAGATTATTAGGGCCACCCATTTCATTTTACTTATGAGACCCAGAGAAGATAACTGCCCTGCCCAGGATAGGAAGCTCCTAACTGTCAAAGGTGGGATTGGCAGGCAGGTCTTTTTTTACTCCAAGTCTAGGACTTCCTCCTCTCTTTTTCCCTCTCTCCCTCTCTTCCTTTCTCACTCTTTCTCTCCCTCCATCCCCCCTCCCTCTTTCTGTCTTTTTCTTCTCTGTCACTCTCTCTGCGTCTCTGTGTCTGTTACTGTCTCTCTCTCTTTGTGTATGTGTCTCTTACTGAATCGCGCAATCTCTCTGCCTCTGCCTCTTATTCTGTCTCTTTCAATCTCTTTCTCTTTGTCTCTCTGTGTTTCTATCTCTGTATGTCTCTTTTTGTCTCTCTGAATCTCTCTGTCTTTCTGCCTCTGTCTCTGTCAATCCCTTTTCTGTCTCTCTGTGCATCTGTGTCTGTGTACACGTGTCTGTCTCTTCCTGTCTCCCTCAACCCCTCTGTCTCCTGGCTCTGATCTGTCTTTATGTCTCTGTCTCCCTCAATCTCTATGTGTGTCTCTCTTTCTCTCTTTATGTGTGTGTCTTTCTCTTTCTGTCTCTATCAATCTCTCTATCTCTGTCTGTCTCTCTATGTCTCTCTCTGTGTGTCTCTATGTCCATATGTCTGCTTGCCTCTCTGTCTCTATGTGTATGTGTATGTATAGGATAGATTGTAGTGACACTTTACCCACTGGGCAGCAGACACTGTCAAATGTTCCTTTCCCAAAGACCATCAAGAAGATTCAGCTGAGTACTGCAAAGCCACTCTTGAAATGAGCCAGGAACCCCAAGCTGACAAGTAAACTGTTTCCACTTAAACCCAATATAGATCTCCTAACCTAAACATCTCTCCATCTTTGAGATGGTCAGATTGATGGGGGAATAAGTCCCCTGATTTGTTCAAATTAAAAGGAAAGGGAGTGGCCCTCATCCAGGGCTACTTAGCTATGACGTGGCTATTAATATCAGAGAAGCTCAAAGATTTCTGGACTTGGAGGCAAAGGATGTGCCTTCAAATCCCACTTAGAAGCTACGTGACCCTAAATCACCTTTATCTGGACATCAGTGAGTTGGATGAGATGACTTCTGGTCCCTACTAACACTAAATCTAGGCTTGTCTAGAATTAACCTAAAAATTAACTTAAACTCTCTCAATATAGATAGATTTATAAATTGATTTATGTTTGTGATATATATGTGTTATATATAAATAACAGATATATAAATTTATATTAGCATAGACATTAGCATTTAAATGCATACATATTTTATATGTCTTTGAATGAATATTAACAAGTATTGTAAGTGTGGCCACGCCAAATGACAGTGGGACTAGCTAAAGGACAAAATATCAAAATTCTAGAAGTGAAAGGGATCTCAGAGATGATCTAATCCTGCCTTTCCATTTTACCAAAAAAGAACCTGACACCCAGGAAGGCCAACAAATTCCCTTAAGGTTATATAGATAGAAAGCATCTAAGGTAGGATTTGAACCTGGATCTTCTGACTTCAAAGCCAGTATTCTTTGTGGTACAAAACAATTACACCTTAGACATGGAGAGAATGAATAGGCAAATTAGTTCAGTAAACATGAAACCAGAAGACAGGAAAATTATAAAGAATTTGTAAGCTCAAGTGTAATAGTTGCTAGGTGGTACAAGCCTGGAGTAAGATTCATCTTCCTGTGACCTGAGATATTTACTAGCTATGTGAACCTGGGTAAGTTATTGCATCCTGTTTGCCTCAGTTTCCACATCTGTACAATGGGCTAGAGAAGGAAATGGCTAATCACTCAAGAATCTTTACCAAGAAAAAGCCAAATAAGATTCCAAAGAGTTAGAAATGACTGAATATCAGCAAGCCTACATGTGAGGGCTGCGATAGTCTGAGATAGTGAATCTATAAGTTACTATCATGGACTGGTTAAAAAGCTAGGTCTCTGGAGTTTTTTATCTTATAAGCGTGGAGAGGTCCAGAGAAAGAGCTGTTCTGAAAGATGCATTTTATGTTGGAGCAACAAAGATTTCTCTACTCTCTTCTAGTTTCTAGGGAAAGCTATTTTTTCTTCTGGCCTGACTCCCTATAAAGATGCTCTGGAAGAGTAACTTTCTCAATTCAAAAAGCACAAAGAATTGAAAATGAATTAATGGTTCTTGATCTCCTCTTTATTAATATCACCATCCCCCAAGAACATAAAAAGTGTCTTGAACATAAGAATCTTAACAAGAGTCATTACCTTCAGTGGATATTTACTGATTACTTTTTGTTTGGTTAGTTTAGTTCATCAGACCTAATATGTTAAATCCCTCGTGCATCAGTCTGAAGCTTACATTATTTTTGCATAAACAGATCCTTCAGAAATCCTTGTTCAATTCTTGCTCATGACAACGGTGACAATGATGAGCATGAAAGTGCTGATGTAAGTCACAGATATCATCCTCATTCATTTCCCTTACAAAGCAGGATAATTTTAAAGGAAAAACATTGGATTTGGAGTCAGAAAAATCTAAGTTTCAGTCCCATTTCGCTATTTAAGTGTCAATACTTTATCACTCTGGACAAGTGACTTTCCCTTTTGACCTAAAGTTTTTCAAGTGTAAAATGAGATAGAATGAATGATATTTCAGATTGATTCTAGCTCACCATCCTATTATTCTTATGGTTATATTTGATGCCAAATGTCAATGAGGAAAATAAAGGGTCTAAACGAGGGATTCTTAAAACTCTTTTATGTCAAAGTTCCTGTTGGCAGTCTGATGATACTCATGTGTACTAAGAATAATGTGTGTTATCTACATTCATAGAGAAAACATTAAATTTCAGTCAGAGGCTAATGAAAATAAAGTCAATTTTTCCTCTTCCCAAAGGAATGAATCCTCTGAATTCTATTCATGTACCTCCTTGAGAGTTGGTAGATCCCAGGTTAAGAACCTTTCGTCAATATTAAAGGGACTAAGTCAAGAAAAGACAGATAAAGGTCACCTGAAATGATGAAATGAGTGCTGCTCCTGGAGTCACACAAACTGGACTAAAAGTTCTGTTCTAATACTGACTACTATGTGACCTTTGGCAAGTCAAAGAACTTATCTGAATTTCAGCTTCCTCTTCAGCAAAACCCATCTTATAGCTCTTACACACGAGTATTCTATCAGCCTTAAAGTGCTATAGAGTGACAGTTATGTCTATAACTAATAATAATGCTAGGATCCAGATAACAAAGACAAAATAGGGCAATGTAAAGAGATTAATCTTAACTTTCTAGTGGCCCAGTGACCAATCTTTCAAACTGATTGAGTTAACTAATATTCTAGATGGAAAAGAGACCCTTTTAAAATCATACAAATAATAACAATAATGTGATCTGACATCTATATGATGTTTTACATTTTGCAAGCATTTTAATTATTTTATATGGTCTTTAGGGCATCCTTGTAAATTAGATATCACAGATATCATTAGCCCCATTTTATAAATGCAGAAACTAAGTTCTGAATATTTCAAAGAGCAGTAGGTTTAGAGTCAGGAGGGAACTTAAATACCATCTAAGTCAGTACCCTCATTTCAAAGAAGAGCAAAATGTAACAGAGAGGTAAAGTGACTTTCCTTTGGAGACACAAGTGAACTGAAAATATAGAAATATAGACAATAGATTTGAAACTGGGCCTTCCTAAGTTGAAACCCAATATTCTAACTATTCTGACATGCGGAGTCTCTAGGCACAATTAATCTCCTGTGATCACAGGCTTAGTAAGCACCCAGGGTGAAATTTAAAGCACTCCTTCCTTCCTTCTCACTCCCACTCTAGGAGAACACAGTGGTCAGGTGGAGACTGGATCAAAGTAAAACACTGAATTTAAAGAGAGAAGGAGCAAGTCGCTTAACATTCTCGGACCTCATTTCTTTATGTGAAAATGAGAAGGTTGGAGGAGATATTCATTAAGTTCGCCCCCAGATCTGTGCTATGAAATGGCTTTTCTGTTACAACAATAAAGTCCCTAAGAAACAGATCCACATTAAGCCTTTGCCCCAGGAGCATCATCAGGTTATTGGATGGGAGGTATAGCAGTCACTCTCATTTGTTGCATATCAAGAAACAAATTATGAATCTCACACACTTGACCATCAGTACATTTATGGTTTCTGTTAGTGCCAAAAAAGCCAGGCTAAATATGGCATGTGGGGTCTTCTGAATGGCACTCGGGCTGTGATCTTCATGTGTGTGACTTCATTCTACCACCCTGGGGGAGATGGAGCCAAAAGGCAGGAAAATGAGAGAGTTCAGGGCTTCTCTAAATTGCTTTTCTGTGTTCCTCCAACATGCTCAAACAAGCACTGACTGCAGAGGTTTGGGGGACATTTTTGAGGAGCTGTTTCATATCCATCTTATCCAAATGAATTCTCCTCCTAGATGCTGTATTAAAAGAAAAACTATGGCCACTTGTGAAGCTCCATTTTTTTCTCTCCCCTATGCCCTTTCCTTGGTGTCAGAGCTAACTGGCATGCTGCTTCCAAGGGGTACCATAGCCAGAATAGCAGGCCTGAAGTCAGAAAGACCTGAGTTCAAATTTCATCCCAGACACTAACTGTGTGATCTTGGATAAGTCACTTAAGTCACTCTCATTATCTCAGTTTCCTTTAGTAGTAACATGGAGATAATAACAATATTTGCTTTAGAAGGTTATAGTGAGGATAAAATAAGATAAAATTTGAAAAACGCTTAATCTGGCATATTATCACCACATAACTGCACACTGCTTGTTCGTTGCATGTAAAATGGTAAATGTATCACAACTAATTCATGAAAATCAGCCTCCCAGACTGGAACAGACTTGGTATCCAAGCATACGGGATGTAATACACTCAGCCCGCAGTTCTGATAACAATCAGTTTCAGTTAACATATGCAATGATCAATATTGGTTGCATAATTCATTTATATTTCACACTATCTATGGTAGATTCCAAAATATTTGCATATAAATGATGTATTTGCAAGCATATGCTTTTGTTTAATGGATGATATTTTGAAATACATTTTTTTCAAATTAAAAGAAAAACTCTCATTTGAAATATACCAGTATTGATTTTTCTTCTTGTAATTCCAATGTGTGCTTTTTTATTTGTTTTGTTTGCTTGTTTTCTTGGCCTGGGATTATGTTGTACAGACCTTCTTCTAAGGCAAATCTTCTTAAACCTGTTCTTCTAAGGCAAATCTTCTTAAACCTGTGGGTAGTGACCCAATGCATGGTCTCACAACTGAATGGGGGAGTAGCAAAATTATGATTCATAATCAGTAAAGGTTTAATTTGTACATATTTTTTGTATATCTATATACCCATTGTCGTGTAAAAATTCGTTAGGTGAAAACGAGTCACAAGTGGAAAGAGTTTAAGAAGCCCTTCTCTTAAGAAGCCAATAGACTGATGTTCTGCCAACTTCTGGTCTCAAACCTTGAGTAATTTTCCAAGGTCACATTGATGGGGATTGTCAAGGGAAGGATTTTAACCCTCATTTTTCTGTCTTCAATGGCAGCAGCTCTCTCTCCATGAGCAGTCCACCACTGTTACTACACTGATCTTCCATTTCATTAACATTATAGATCAATGTTTATGTGAATATTATCACATGTTCTCTAAATTTGGGGTAATAAAACTCTTCCTAATTTACACTAGAGGTCACAGGGTCACATTTGAAGCTGAAAGGGGCCATAGAAGTTATCTAATTCAACTTATTCATTTTATCAATGAGAAAATTGAGACCCAAAGAAATACAATGACTTGATTAAGGTCATAGAGGGAGTAACAATTGCAAATTCAGTATTCTTTCTGTATGAAGCTGCTTTTCTGACACAAAATTATTGGTCCGTCACTAGGACCATGTTTGAAATCTTTTCATTTTAAGAAAAAGTGCAAAAATTGCATGAATGTGGCCTTCAAGGTCATGTTCCCAGCATGATGAGAAAATCAAGCAGGATGGTAATAGGTTTTTTTTTTAATGTCTTTACTGATATACATTTATGAATATGAAGAGCATTCTAAATTGGCTTCTATCAAATGACTTCATTTTTGAAAAGTCTACTGTCACAGTAGTCTCCATGGGAGAACAAATAAACAAAACAAAACAAAACAAAACAAAAAAAATTATATACCATTCACACATAGGGGGCAGCTAGGTGGCGCAGTGGATAGAGCACCAGACTTGAATTCAGGAGGACCCGAGTTCAAATGTGGTCTCAGACACTTAACACTTCCTAGCTGTGTGACCCTGGGCAAGTCACTTCACCCCAGCCTCAGGAAAAAAAAAATACCATTCACACAGTTGATCAGTTATAACTTTAGTTGACTTCAAGAAGCACATCCATCTGGAACCTCCTCTCTGTGTCGTCTCCCCCGTGAGAATGTAAGCTCCTTGAGAACGGGGTAGTCTTGTTTTTCTAAATTTATGCACAGGGCTTAGCAGACAACTTCCTGCAGAGTAATGTCTTAATGGATGATTTTTCATTCATTTATGCATTTATGATTCATTCATCCATATAAATATCTCTTGCTTTAACTTAGGTTTCTTCCCTAGACGATGCTCAGCACAGTGTCACATAGTACTTATGCTTGTATTTGATTAATTTATTTAAAATAAGGAAGATGGTAGGGACAGTTAGTTGGCCCAATGGATATTGTGCCAAGGCTTTTGGACTCAGGAAGACTCACCTTCTGAGTTCAAATTTGGCCTCAGACACTTACTAGCTATGTGACCCTGGACAATTCAATTAACTCTTTTTGCCTCAGTTTCCTCCTCATCAAAAGAGCTAAGAGAAAGAAGCAGCAAACCACTCCAGAATTTCTGTCCCTTCACATTAACCCCAAATGGAGTCATGAAGACTGAAATGACTGAATAACAACAGAACATTGCACTAGGAAAAGATATAGAAACCCAGGTGCTACTGCTGACCTTCTGGAGTACATCTCTATTGCCCCATTCAAAATCCAGATTTTGGAACCTAGAACTTTATGCTGGTCAAACTCCATTTGAGATATCTTGTTCAATGATGATTGCCACATTTTAGCATATCATAAATAAATTAAAATATGAATAAAGAACCATAATGCTAAGTGGAATGGAGATCATGTCATATAATGAATGGTGGAAAGAAACTACAGATATTCGAGCTTGAAAAGAGATCAAGTATAGAGACCATGATGTGTTCTTCCAATATTTGAAGTATAGTCTTGTGATGAATAGATTAGGTTTGCTCTATTTGGATTCAGAATGAAGCACGAAGAGCAAGGTGTAGAAATTGCAAAGTGGCAGTTTTAGGATCCATAAAAGGAGAAGCTTTCTAACAATGAGAAATACTTAAGAATGAAATGTTCTAAATAGTTCTTTGGAGGTAGTGAGGTCCCCGTTCCAGGGTTCTCTTAACAGAGACCAAATGACTCTTTATCAGAGGTATTGCAGTAGGTATTCCTACTCAGGAAGGATTGGAATAAGGCAAAGTCTAAAATCTCTGCTAATGCTGCACTTCTATGATTCTATGAACAACATCTGCATTCCAAGAAGTTATTAAGAAAAATTACTTTGCAACTTGGACTTGAACTAGATTATCTCAGCAATGCACACTGAATTCCTGACTAACTCAGCTCTTGTGCCATAATGTGATAACTGTCTTTCCTTTGATCTATGCTCAGAAATAAATGGTGTGTAAATCAGTGGAGACTTGTCTCTCTATTGTCTCACTATTTATTCTGGCATTTACTCCATAGGAAATTCTGATGCTGTATTTACACCCAAATTAAAAGTAAAAAAAAAAATCTTTAGGGGGCAAACATCATTCATAGGTACAACTTCAGAATTACAAATTTGCTCATATTACATAAGCTTACCCCTCAGAGTAATCAAATACAAAGTCCAAACCTCTTGCTATGTGTTTGAATATTTGATTTCCCTTTTTTAATGAGATACTTCTGCGAGAGACCCTAATAATATCAAGGTAACATATGTTATGGAGGGAAGAAGGAAGGAAGAAAATCTCAATGATTAATTAAAATATATGTGTGTATATCTATATACACAAATATAGGCCATTTCCCCCATATTTACATAATAATTATTTGGATTAGCATTTTTGTTCTTCAACACTCATTTCAAAAGAACTAATTCACTATATACTACATAGTTAAAGCTCAGCAGCCCCATTTTTGAGGAAAGGGGGGTTGAGTCATTTGCAGAACTTAATATCAATAATAATATTTGCAGCCTCAAATGCCTGCATATAAATACACAGTAAATTCACAGTAAAATGAACTTGAAATTTGAATGCAACAAACTAAATGCATTTTAGCTACAACCAATGGTTTGAAAGGTCATTGCCTCATGACTTGAACACAACAATTCTATGCCTTCCTTTGGCACATGCATTTGATGTCCTCCATCTCTTTTCCTTTCCATTGCTAAACTTTTTGAAGAAAGACGTGTATATTTAGGCTCTTACCTCCTTTGCATTCATTTTCTCCTAAACTCCTTCTAATGAATCTCCCAAACCCACAAGAATACTAAAGCTATTTTCTCCAAAGTTACCCATGATTACCTAGTCATCATATCCAAAGACTTTTTTTTTGGAAATTCCTTATTGTTCTTCACTCCTTTGAATCATGTGACACCATTGACTTTTTCCACTGCAGTGATACTACATGTAATCATTTTTGTTGCATGTTGATCCCTGTCCAGAACTGAACATGGTATTCTATACTTAAATAAGGAAGCATCGGTTGGGGAATTGAATTGAATTGAAAGTAGCATAATGTATCATTTAAAAGGAATGAGATCACAACATAGCAAAGTCATTAACCAATAAGCATTTAGTAAGTGGAATTTCATTACTAGAGAAAAGAGGAAAGAATAATAAAGAAAATTTTGGTGAAGATCATTGAAGGGAAAAGCTGAAAAATAAATTGAAGTTGGAGGACATTCTGGTCCCTCCGCCCCAGTACATAAAACTGTATTATGAATTGTAAAACAGAAGTAGGCAATGAGTTAGTAGACAATAGTCCTGAGGGACTTGAACATTTCAGGTCACTCCAGAGGCCTTTTTTAAAAGTATAACACAGCTAGGAAATCACTAATTTGCTCCAAAGATAATTTCATCTTTTTAAAAGTAGAGGAAGTTCCAAGGTGAGTTGTTGATTTGGAATTTACTATAACCATTTGGAAATAACTAGTTGCTGAAATGATACTTCTGGGAACCATGAAAGAAAATGGTCATGCCATTTTAGGGGTTATGATTGGTAAAAGAGAAAAAGAAAAGGATCATGCAAAAGTTCACAAATATAAAGGGCTCAGAAACAAGATAGCTAGGATCCTCAAACCTTAAGACTATAAAAGTAGTCAAGTGGAGAAGAATCATTGATGTATTTATTCTCAAAGGAATTCTAACAACATAAACACAAATCATTCTAATACAGAAGAAATAAAGGGTGGGGGAGGGAGCTGTCTAAAGAGACTGATGCAATTACATCTAGAACTACTCATCTATCAAATAATATTCTAATAAGACACAAATAGAAAATGGAAGCAAAGGCAGATGAATTCAAAGGAATAGCTTGATGCTCTAAGAACAGACTCATAAATACTAAAGCTCAAATAAACTGACTGGTGATGAATGCTAAGGATAGTAAATGCATATATAGTTTTAGCTAGGGTAGAGGAATGAAGAATATTAAAACAAGAGATAGTAATACTCCTTAGGGTGGGAGACCTGTCACAGTGCATAACAGAGAGAAGCCAGATCCACTCAAATCCAATTTTGGGCCTGTTTTCTCACCCATGGAGAATGATGCTTACATAAGACCTCTACAATAAATATAGTTCCCGTAGAATTGAAGATCAAAATCAGTGAAGAGAGACAACAAAGTTTTCTATAATGCATTTAGAGCAACAGGAATGGATGAACTATTCAAAGAAATGAAGCATATAATTGGTGGGCTGCTCATGTTAATCATTGAAAAATGATAGTGAATGGGAGAGGTGTGACATGAAAGGAGAAATATAAATGTTCCATCATTTTTTTAAATAGTAGAAAAACACATTCATTAAATTAAAGGCTAGTGAGCCTGACTTTTATTCCAGGCAAAATTCTAGAATGCAATATGAAAGGAATGACTTATGAGAACTTAGAAAAAGAAAGAGGTAAAAAAAACAGAGCCAAGAAAGATTCATTAAAAATAAGTCATTTTATAGAGCAGGCCACTTGGGGAGGCGGAGGCTGCTGGATCTTTAGATTTAAGAATTCTGAGCTTCTGTGGGGTAAAGCCAAGTGGGTATTATTTATATTAAGTCCTGCACTAATATGGCAAAGTCCTGAGAATAGAGGACTGCCAAGCTGTTGGGGGAGGGTGAGTATCTTAATTTGGAAAAAACAAAGCAAATTAATGCTTCCACACTGAACAACTTTGGAATTGGGCCCATGAGTGACTGTTTCCCTTCCAATCTTTTGGGGGGTGTCAGAAAACCCATTTTACAGGAAGGAGATGGAGGAGGAAGAGGAGGAGCAAGAGGAATGGGAGGAGGAGGAAAAGGAAGAGGAGGAGGAGGAGAAGAAGAAAGGGAAGAGGGAGAATGGGAGGAATGGGAGGAAGGGATGAGAAGGAGGAGGAGAGAGAGAAAGAGGAAAAAAGGAGGGGGAAGGGAGGAAACAAGAAGAACAATAACAGCAACAAGAAAGAAGAAAAATAACTCATTTTATACTACATTTTCTTTAACCTAGGTTCTGGGAACTTTTAAGATGTTTGTAATTATTTCGATATAGTTAGTTTTCTTTATACCTCTTTTATTTTTATGAATATAAAACTATTTAAGTAGGCTCAACCATAGTTCCAAAGGAGTCTCTGAATCACAAAAAAGGTTCAAAACTATTGTTATAGAGTGAAATCATATACTTTTGCAATGAAGTTTCCTGTGTGGTAAATTAAGGAACTCCATGTATCTATTATACTTTGATTGAAGTAGGCATTTAACCAAATTTCTCATAAATTTCTGCTCTAAAAAGATTGAAAAAATGTCGGCAAGATGATAGAAAAGTCAAGTGTACTCAGAATTAGTTGAAAAACCAGAAGAAAACATGAGTGATTAGTGCATAAATGTCAATATGGCAGCACATCTCTACTGAAACATCATAGAGCTCTGTCATTGGCCTAATTTTTAACATTATTTCTCAGTGATTTGGATGAAAATGAAGCTGTGCACATTTGTCAGATTTCCAGTATACACAAAACTTGTTAATGCACTGACTGCTATAATCTGGATGCCAAAGAGCTCTTGATATGGCTAAAATAATGGACCAAATTGACTCAAATGAAGTACATGTAACTTTGGTTTAAAAATTCTACTGTAGGGGCAGGTATTTGATGCAGTAGCTAAAGCACCAGCCCTGAAACCCTGAGTTAAAATCCAACCTCAGACACTTAACACTTCCCAGCTGTGTGACCCTGAGCAAGTCACTTAACCCCAATTGCCTCAGCAAAAAACAAAAAAATCAACGATAAAAAATAACAACAACAGAATGGAGAGCACAAACATATATTAATTCATATGGGGGAGATAAGGAGACAGTGTTATGTAGGGGTAGTAATGCTGAATTTTAAGGCAAAAGACCTAAATTCCAATCCTGATCATATTGTTTTTCTTTGTTAAGCCTTGGTCGTCATTTCCTCAACTATACTATGAGCATTTCATTCTTAAGTTCTTGTTCTTGTTCTTCTGTCTTCTTGTTCTTTTTCTTCTTTTTCTTTCATTTTTAGAAGCAGGACTCAAGAGTGTAATTTAGTATGGAAAAATAAAATTAAAACATACCAATAACTTAGTGTCAACAATGAAGAATTAGAACAGTTCTGAAGTCCATTGTCTAATTAGCCCCACATTTAGAGTATTGTACACAATTCTGGCACTGTTTTAAAAGAACATGCTATCCTAGAAAGGTGACTACAGTGGTAAAAGGACTAGAACCCATACTAGATAAGTTACAGGCACTAGGTGTGTTGAGATGGATGAGAAAAGGCTTGGCGGGGCCATGAACAGCTGTCTTCAAACATGTCTGAGAGTGCATTAATAGGTCATTTGTGCTCAAGGTAGTTTTATTTGGAAAATCCTTCTAACAGAACTTTCTAGAAGTTGAAATCATTTCCATGAGAAATAATGAATCCCCCTTCACTGAAGAATTTAAGCAAAGAATAGGTAACCGCTCAAAGGAGAATGCTGAGAAGGCACTTTTGGTCAAGCAGAGATTCAAGACCTTAGGGAGGAACTTGAGAGGATAAAAATGGATAATTTCTTAGAAACTGGAAATGTCCAAAACTGGAATGGGCTAACTCCAAGAAATAGGAAATTATTTCCCTCAAGGTCTCAAAGGGCATGATGGATGCATATATCCCAGGGAGGACATAGAAGGAATTCTTGGTCAAACATAAGTTGTAAAAAATGATGTTTGGGGTCCGTTTGTGTCCTTGTGCTTTATTCAAAGGCAATCTCCAACCGAAGGGAGGTTACTGAACTTATTCTCACTGGTGCTTTTATTCCTGTCTTCTCCTCTAATCAAGAGAAAATAATCTTTTGATCACCACTACTGATTAGCTATTACCTTACAGCATGGCACAGATTTCTCCAGAAATCTTATCCTTTAACAGGTGCATTTTTTCAATTCATGCAGTTTCCTAATCTCCTCCTTAGTCATATAGAACTATTTGCTGTGATGATATCCAGCAGTACCACATTTCAAAGGTTGATTAATTATATGTTGCCAAAATAAGGGATTTCCATTTATCTCCTCATTTTATTCAGCGCCTTTTAATTTCATCAAGGGCCCTCTTGTTGAGGAAATTATGGATGGTGGCAAATTTATTTCACATGATCCAATGCAAGCCAGGTGTCTAGGGGTTCCCAGTGGAAGAAGCAACCAGATTGGAATAGAGTCAAGAAATTAGTGCAAGCTGACTCAACATTCTAAAAAGTAAATGGGACAATCTGGAATGAGCAAGCTCCTTAAAAAAGTTGTATCCATTCTTCCATGAACACTATAAATAAACAAGATATAAGTTCACTATATACCATGGGGTCTTTCAACCAGGTATGCCCTGAAATAAGCATTAGAATTCTTGAAGGTTTTGAATGGGTGCCCTGATGTATAATCATGGACGGCACCTTGCTGTCAAACTCGGGAGAATTTGATAAGAAAGAACTGGAGTGTGTGCTTTGTTGTTAGAGGGCAAAAGGCCATCCCTGATGGGGGGAAAGATCCATATGTTGAGTGAAAACTTTCTAACATCTTGTTTGGGATCATAGAATTACAGAGGCATAGAACATTCAAATAAGAAATAACTAACCATCTAAAACAATCCTCCATTTTAAAGGTAAAGAAAATAAGATACAGAAAAGAGAAATGACTTCTCTATGGCCACACAGACAACTCTTGCCTCTTTCCCTTATACCACAGATTGCTTAGAAATTTCACCTTTTATCTGGTATCATTGAAGTCTAGTGAAAAAAATAAAGATTTTGGATTTCAAGGAGCAACATCCAAATCCCATCTCAGCCATTTATTATCTTGTGCAAGTCTCTTTGTCTTTGAATTGCCATATCTTCATTAAAAAAAAAAAAAAGCATATCACTGGATGATCTTTCAGGTTCCTTCTAATTTTAGATTTTATGAACTAGGATTAAGAAAAACTTAACTATATCTTGGGGCTAGAAAAATACTTTTATTGTAACTAGCTACATTATTGTTATCACTAATATATTATTATAAACAAAGCTTATTGTTAGCAATATAATATTATTCATATAATAATATCAATATTATTTCCAATTGACATAATAATAAACTGAGCTTCCGGAGGCCAGATCTAGGATCATACTTGTGCATTAAGAGACTGTGACAGGGGCAGGTAGGTGATGTAGTAGATAGAGTGCTAGCCCTAAAGTCAGGAAGACCTGAGTTCAAATTTGGTCTTAGACACTTACACTTCTTAGCTGTGTGACCCTGGGCAAGTCACTTAAACCCAACTGCCTCAGGGGGAAAAAGTGATTGTGACATAAAGGAAAGATATGAAAAGAGCTTTGAGTCAGGGGATGTAGGTTTAAGTCCTGCCACAGAAACATACCCGTTGCATAACTACTCAGAGCTTTATTTTCCTTATCTGTAAAATGGGCATAATAATACTTGCCCTGGTTTGTGAGAAGGAAAGGGTTTGGTCAACATTAAAGTGCTCCATGAACAATGAAAAACATAATAGTCATAGGGTTTTGTTACTACTTGTGTGATCTTTGATCAATCCCTTAACTTTACTGGCACTCAGCTATTATTCAGTAAAATAAGAGGGTGGGACCGTATGTGATCTTTGAGATAATTTCTAGCTCTATGATCCTATAACTTAACTAACAAACATTATTTAAGGAACTTCTACAAACAAAGAATTGTACTAGGTATGATACAAAGACCAAAAAACCCTGAAACAGTCCCTGTCCTCAAGAGAATTACATTCTACCTTAGAAACAGTGTATGTGTGTGTATGTGTGTGTGTACATTTGTATATATATTTGCGTATATATAATGTATATATTTATAAATATGCATTCATGTCTATACACAAACATAAAAAACACCACCATCACATGCATATGCATATACATATTTGCACATGTGTATATCTGCATGTATTTGTATAAATGTACATTGAATAAATAATACAAGGTCATTTTCATAGAACAGAAGGTAAGGCTTCATCTAAAAGGTACCATTTGAAAGAGTTTTGAAGGAAACAAAGGATTCTCAAAGTAGGTGAAGTGGCAGTCATTCCCAGCATGGCGGCCAGCCAGTACAAAGGCACAGGGACTTCAGAGAAGGAGTGTCATGGATGAAGATTATCAAGAAGCCAATTTGGCTGGATCATGAAGTGAGAGAAGGGGTAAAATACATAATAGTTCTGGAAAGGTAGAGTGGATTCACATGGTTAAAGGCTCTAAAAACCAACTAGTCCATAAGAGTGGAAGGCAGGATTTCAATTCACTTCAGCAGGCATTTAATGACCATAACTCTCTCCAGATAGCATGTTATGCAGAAGGGGACACAAAGATAATAATTAAGAAGTTCCTGCCCTTGAGAATTGCATATTCTTCCAATGAGGGAAAGGAAGGAAACAACACAATCAGGATAAGAAGAGAGCAATGGAACACCCAACTAAACACATGCTTTAATGCCCAAACAGAGACACACATCCTGTTTGCTTTAGGCTATCAATGGCAGCAGATGGATTAAGTTCCTCCAAGTGGCTCTGATTTAGGAAAAAGTGGATGCTACATTGGTAGAAGAGGCAGCTTCAGCCTTGTTGCCACTTTGGCTTCCACTCTCCAGGAAGCAGGATGGGCTGTCAGCCAGGATTGATACAAGGGCCAATGACATGAAACCATTCAGCAGGATGGTGGCAAGGGGACTCTCTCTGCAGATGAAATGGAAAGTTGACTAGATGAACTGGTATCAGCATTCCAGATTTTTTTTGGCATTTTGTGAGTTCCATTTCTTTCAACATTCAACTCTTGTAAAACCTTGTATTCCAATTTTTTTCTCTCTCTCCATCCTCCCTCTCCTAGACAGCAAGTAATACGATATAGATTAAGTAGGTGCAATTCTTCTAAACATATTTCTTTTTTTTTTCTTTTTCTTTTTCTTTTTCTCCCTGAGGCAATTGGGATTAAGTGACTTTCCTAGAGTCACACAGTTAGAAAATGTAAAGTGTTTGAGAACAGATTTGAACTCCAGTCCTCCTGATTTCAGGGCTGGTGCTCTATCCACTGCACCACCTAGCTGCCCCCTTCTAAACATATTTCTATATTTATCATTCAGATCAAAAGGGAAACAAACGAGAAAGAACAAAATGAAGTAAGCAAACAACAACAACAACAACAAAGATGAAAATATTATATTATAATCCACATTCAGTACTCGTAGTCCTGTCTCTGGATGCAAATGTGTGAGTTCATTTTTTTTTTTTATCATTAACCTTGTAACCACCGAACTGGCCTGAAAACCCCTTAGCACATGTTGGAGAGATGCAGTAGGTATTATGGAAAGAATGGAAGGCATAGAAGGAATAGAAGAGGTCCCATAACTACAAAAGAGTAACCATCAAAGAGTTAAGTATGTACATTTGAAGGAAGACAGTGTTTAGCTTTTGGTCAGTGAAAGGAAAATGTAAAATGACAAATTAGGCAGCCTTTGCAAAGAAACCGCTTCTTTTCCAATGAAGACCATATTGTCCTACTTGCTGTAAGTTTCAGAATTCTGTTCTAATCATTTTGTGACTCTTTACTTCTCAGAATTTCCTTTTTAGTGTGGGAATAAATTTTCTTTTTTCTACAGGATTTATTTTTGTACACTGGGTATGTTTTCTTACTGAACATGAACATATAAACACACACAAACACACACCACTCACCCTTGTTAGGAAAAACAAAAACAAAAACAAAGCTAGACTTTGGAGTCCATTACCATTTCTATAATTACCAACTTTGTAAGCAGTATTTTTCTCAGGAATCCTAGGTGGGAACAGGGGTAGGGGAGAAGAAAGCATCAGGCAGTGATTTTTCTCAGTAATCCTAGGTGGGAACAAGGGTAGAGGGAGAAGGAAACATCAATCTGTTTCCTCTATGAAGAAGCCAGACAGCCCCAGAATGATATATCCATCGCAAATAGTAATGACAGGCAAAGGACAGAGATTGGAGCAGATTGCCAGCTCCTGTGACTTGTAGTGTCTAGATATCAGCAGAGGAAAATGGGAGCAGGAGAAAATACAAATGACTGATGAAAGATATTATCAGGGAAAAGTTCCCAGAAAAAGTGGCCCCTATTTATTGAATTTTGAAAAAAGATATGGATTCTAAAACATGGGAATAAGGAAGAGAAAGTTAATTTCTGGCATAGGAGGGTCTTATTCAGGTAAATATAGAAGAGAGATTAAAATCTGACTTTTAGTCCTCTGGTCATTCCATTATACTATCTCCTTCCCTCTTTGAGTTCCGAAGCAGTGTATGCTCCATCAGAAATCAAAATAAACGACACTGCATTTTATAATTAGCTACAACTTGACAAATTAATTAGCACAACAGCACAGTGCGTTCCCTGGATCAGTGCTTACTATATTTCACTTGGAGAACACACATAGCAAATTATAGATGTGTTATTTAAAAGGACTGATGCAATTGGATTGAATTTTTAAGAAGCCCGTTTTTTCCCTTTTTCTATTTCTGTGAGGAAACTGCACGGTCCAGATGGTTGAGAAAACTAAACACAATCTAAATATACTATCCAAAGTTGCTCAACTGACAAGGGTCACAAAAGTTGACAAAAAATGTTTATATTCTATTTCTGGAAGGGCCAACCTTCTGAAAAAGTCAAATAAAATTCAAGAAAGACCATGGTTACCTCTGAAAAAAAGGATTAAAAAAGTTCTAGTTATTTTCAGAATATTAATACCTAGCAAGCACTTTACAAATATTCTCTCATTTTATCTTTATAAGATACCTTGGAGGCAGGTGCTTTTATTCTCATTTTTATATATGAGGTAATTGAAGCAGACAGAGGTGAGGTGACTTGCTCAGGATCACATGGCTAGTAAGAGTTTCAGACGATGAGAATTTAAGGCTTCTAAAGTCTGTTTAACACCTGATAAACTATACCCCTTACGTGCCTCAGAATCAACACAGAACCAACATAGGAAGTAATATAAGGAAAAGGAAGATTTATCCCATGGAGCCCACTTTGTGGGGGCATGTTTCTTCCCTATAGCAACTCAGAGTCATCTCCTGCTGACCTGGAATTGGTCAGTTGGAGAAATTACTTCCTTCCTCCCTTCTCTTCCTCTCTTCCTCTCTCTCTCTCTTCCTTCCTTTCTCCCTCTCTCTCTCTTCCTTCCTTCCTTCCTTCCTTCCTTCCTTCCTTCCTTCCTTCCTTCTTTCTTTCCTTCTTTCTTTCCTTCCTTCTTTCCTTCCTTCTTTCTTTCCTTCTTTCCTTCCTTCTTTCTTTCCTTCTTTCTTTCCTTCTTTCTTTCCTTCCTTCCTTCCTTCCTTCCTTCCTTCCTTCCTTCCTTCCTTCCTTCCTTCCTTCCTTCCTTCCTTCCTTCCTTCCTTCCTTCCTTCCTTCCTTCCTTCCTTCTTCCTTCCTTCCTTCCTTCCTTCCTTCTTCCTTCCTTCCTTTCTTCCTTCCAGAATGAAGGACAAACAACAACTTTCCCCATGCATTTTCTTATGGATCCCAACTGTTAGATTGTCTATAGCATGGGGTATCTCTTGCCTAAAATTATATTCTGCCCATAAGGAGCCTATCCTCTATGTTGTTCTATCTTAAATATTAGTTTCACATAAACTCAAAGAAATCTTTCATTGTGGCTTTGGTTATTGTACTGGAATAATGGTGGCAATCTCCACTCATACCTTTTACCTTAAAGGATTGAACTTTATAGTGCAAATCCTAGCTTTCCAAAGCTGACTTCTCGTTGTGATTGCCCAAACATTAAAAAAGTAAAAAAAAAAAGAACAAGGAAACAACTTTTCTAAAGATATCTAAGGGAGTCACTAGACTTACAAGGAGGCAAAATGAATGTCATAGCAGGGAGGGACCTTAAAGGCCATCCAATCCAACCTACTCATTTTGAACAGATAAAATAAACTATGCAATGGTGGCTGTTTAGTTCAGTTTCCTGAATCTAACTGGGGGAATATTTCAAGTGCCAGCCTCCTCTAGCCCCATTTTCCACTCCATCCTCCCACCCCAATCTCAAATGTTCTTTAAGACAACTGCTGTATAGGAAAAACGGCCATTGAATTTGGATTCTAAAAGCCTGACCAAGACATTAAATGCCCTTTTCTCATTTTCTTTACTTATGCACTTGAACTACTTTCTTAACAAAACTGTGTATAAACTCTTTGGCAAATGTAAATGAAAAGCTTTACATAAACATCAACTGTTATTAATATATGAGATAATACCTGTTAAGCACTTTGAAAACTGTAATAGTCTCTCTGAATGCTAGCTATTATTTTTAATCCATCAAATTTTAATCTGCAGGAAAATCAGCTTTTCATCCAAATGATACTAACTTCCATTTATAGTCTTAAAGCAACAGTGCCAAACTCAAATACAAGTTAAACCATATATAAGCATCCCTAAAAGTCATATACTGTTTAGAAGACCCCATATAAACAATATCTATGGTATATTGTATTTTTGCTTAATATTTCATAAGTATATTGTTAACTGGTTAAGACTGAACTTGGAAATATTGACAACTAAGTGGGGATTAGGATGATCCATTGGTTCCTTCTGTTTTAGAGTATTCAAAGGACTTTGCCCATCCAATCTTATTTGAATCTCACAACACTCAACTTAAAACCTTAATCATTCTTGAAATTCCATCATCATCATCATCATCATCATCATCATCATTTCAATGAGGCATTAAACAAAAATGTTCAGAGAGTCCTTGTGAACCAGTTGACAGCTGGGATCAGGAAAAAGATCTGACATTAACTTTATTCTTCAAATACATGCACATAAACAACCTCATCAGAGCTCTATGACATAGACACTACTATCCTCATAGAAAAACCTGAGGCTCTGAGAGATAATAGGTTAAATGACTAACCCAAAGTCCTATAGCCAATAAGCATCAGATAGAACATTCAAATCTAGGCTTTCCTGACATTAGAGCAACTACTTGCAGCTTCAATAAAAAATACCTATCTATATAATTTTAAGTTTTTCAAAGTACTTTACATCTGTGATCTCATTTGAGATTCACAACAATCCTTTTTAATTACTAATAATTGATTATTAATAAATTTTATTATATGCCATTTCATTCTATATAACAATTAATCATTTTAATTAATAATAATAAAATATTATTATTATTTTCACTTTGTAGTCAAGGAAATGGAGATTGGCCAACTGATTTGTCCAGGGTCACACATTATATCTGGACTTAAACTCATGTCTTCCTGATCCAAGTCCAGCACTCTAATAAGACACTTAGTCATATTGATAACTACTTGAAAGGAAGATAGAATGAATGGTTATTAATAAATGTTAATGATTTTGGAGGAAAATGACTAGTGGAGCACTTCAAGTATTTAATCTTGTCCCTGTGCTTTTAAACATTTTTCTCAATGACTTATATATAGGCAAAACATTGCATATTTATAAATTGTATACATGACATAAACCTTGAAGGAGAACTTCATATATTGGAAGGCAGAATTGAGATACAAAAATATCTCAATGTGGCTAGAAAATTCACCAAATCTAACTTTAAAAAAAGTAATATAGATGCACAATAAAATCCTTCACTTTGATTCTTAAAAAAAGTAACTGAACAAGCACAGGATAAGAAATATAGATAGGAAATCTAGAAAATTTTACATAATTTTTTAAAAAAAGGACCTAATAGGTTCCTAATAGATTGCCAACTCACCATGATTTAATGATGTGAAAATGATGTAAATTGTGTTCCCTTTAACCTTTTGGGGGCCTGAAAATGTATCCCTTTAATCTGTGGTAGAAGGGTGATTTGGGGTCTCAAACTCTCTCCTGGAAAAGTGCACTATCCCTTCCCCCATAGATTAAAGGGGACACAATTCAAGGCACCCCAAAGGTCAAAGGGGACACAATTTCCATCAACATAGGTGGGGGAACATGTCAATGAAGGGTTTTAGAAATGGGGAATGAGGGAGTTAAGAATCCAATTGTAGTCTTTTTGAATCAAAACATATCTGTAGTATTGTTCCTAATTCTAGTAGTCACATTTTAGAAAATATATTGACAAACTAGAGCTTGTTTAGAGGTAGGCAACCAGAATAGTGAGGGAATAAAAACTCTGCCAAAAATAGACAACTGGAGGGAGTAGGGATATTCAGCCTGGAAAAGAAAAAAAATTAGTGAGGAAATATTGTGGTTCATTTGTTATTGTACAATTGTTTTCAGTCATGGCCAACCTCATGACACCATTTTCATCTTTGCTTGGCAAAGATACTGAAGTGATTTGCCATTTCCTTCTTCAGGTCATTTTACATATGAGGATATTTGAGCCAGTCAAATGATTTGCCCCTGGTCACACAAATACTAAGGATCTGAAGTCATAGCTGAACTCAAAAGCTTCTTGACTCCAAATCCTGTACCCTATCCACTGTACCATATACCTGCCCCAACTGGTATATAATAAGTAATTAAGAAATGTTCATTGATTGATCTCAAGAATGAGGCTAGTGAAGTCAATAAAAGTTATAGAGCAGGAGGGAAGAGGCATAATGATCAAATGTGGCTGTGCATAGGCAATCTCTGGATATAGACTAGATACTCTGGAAGCTCCTAACTGAAACAGTCCTGTCTATGGCCTAATTATAAATTAGGACTACATATTAGAAAACTTCACCTAACTTTCAACATACTTTTTGTCAGTGGGTTTAAGGGACCCCTTATATTGAAGTAAATGAAAGTTCCTTGAAGATAGTGTAGAGGTTCAAAAAGGAGAACCCAAAAGGTTGGAAATGCACACTGGTATTACAAGGTATCTCAAAAGAATTTGCAGGCTTGAATCCATCAAGTCAAGGGGTAAACTTTATTGGGATTGTAACACCAATTGAAGCCGGCTAAATTCCAAAAAGATTTAGCAAAGAATCAGGAGCAAGAAGACAAATTTATAGGAAAAAAAAAAAAAACAGAGAGATTTGGTTCATGCCATTGACATGCTAATTTTATGGGCCAGAGGTAAAACTGAGAAGTAGTCTGATATGCAGAAATCCTGTTATTACTGACCACCAGATTATTATATGGCAGTCAGCAAAATTTCTAGGACTATATTATAGTATTTCTAGAGTCAGGAGACTTTAGGCTCATTGACAAAGAGATTGTTAGAACAATAGCACTTCTAAAGTCTGGGATCCTCAGGATTACTGCTATATTTCTCCTAAAAGCTGTACCTTATCAATGGTGCTTATCTTTTATTTTTGCTTCTACATCTATACCCGAGTGTTTGGCACAGTACCTGGCACACAATGCTTAATAAATGTCAGGTGACTGAGTTTCTGAAGTAAAATTAATGCAGAGTAAAATAGGTCAAAATAAATATGTAAGTTCCTCCTATTCATGCTTGGGACAGCAGACTCTCCTTCCTTAATTGACAATTGAAGCTTGTGGAAAATAAAATGAAATTAGAGACTACATTTTAAGGAAAACAATTGCTTTTTAATGGCTCAATCACTTCCATGTCTGAATTGTCCCTCTACAATTAGAGAGACAAATTGCATAAACTCCTTGAGGGTAGAGTACAAAATGCCTTTGTTTGTATACCTAGCTATTAGTACAGTGACTAGCAATCATAAGCAAATAGTACTACTTGTTAATTGGTTAGCTAATCCATTAAGAGACCTGTGATTTAGTTTTAAAGCTGCCAATACAACAGGAAAGTATAATTTTCTTCAAATATGTAAAAGATTGGTATGTGGATGAGTGATGAGATTTGTTCTACTTGGCCTAAAAAGCCAGAATGAAGAGGAAAGGGTAAAAGTTGCCAAGATAGATTTTAGCTTGATATAGGAAACAACTTCATAGACAGGATCAGCCCTGCCTAGAATAAATTGCCTCAAGAGGTAGGGAGCTCCTCATCACTTGCAGGCTTCAAGAGAAGATGGATGACCACTTGGTTTTGTATAGAGGAAGCCTGTTCTAGTATCTTCCAATGCTGAGATAGATGCTTCTTCACCTGGATCCCCTTTAAAGTTAACATTCACTAAGATTGTAAAATAATTCCTTTTCTTTGAAACAATTATGAGGTATCCATTGCTTGAGACTCTACTTGAGCATTTACTCTTAAGCATTCTGAAATTTAACCACTTCTAATAGCTGCTGGGAAACTAAAGACCATTTTTTTTTCAAATAGATGGAATGATGGGAATGAACTGAAGGGCCATTGAGGTAGTCCATTGTGCTTTGTAACATTTCAAGATACAAAAACATCATTTTCAAACCTTAGTCTACATAATTAAGAAACACTCATTGCCTTGATGTTCTGTTTACATTGAGAGGCATCAAGTGGGTTGGCTAAAATCAGAAACCTGGCTATGTAGGAGAAGAGAAGCTCATCTGATATATGATCACTGGTAAATAAAAAAAGGCATCCTAGGTATCACAAACCATGAAGATCATAATCTGACGGCAGAAAGGAACCTTAGAGAGTCAGTCTGGTTTATCCCCATCATTGTTGAGCTCAACAATAGAAGGATCAGTTTAGCTCAGTTAGTAGAGTCCCATCATAGGAACATTCATTGCATGGTGAACTAGAGGTCCATTTCAGAGACCTTTTAGCTAGTTCCAAAGGGTTTGTAGTTGTCATTGTCTAAAGGAAGGCTATGCCATTTAAAGGTCTGATCCTTGATAAGTGAAAATTTCTTTACATTATATTGGTAGGGAAAATCTAGTAATAGCATAAGACCTAAATTTTTCTGGGGAAAACAATGAGTTTCTTATGTCTAACCAGGTTCCATGGCAAGAGAGCCAAATTTATTAACAAATTTGAGGACCACCAAATTTGCAGATTTATTATGAGGAGTAGGAGAGAAAAAGAAAGAGAGGGGGGAAGGGAGAAAGGAGAGGAAGGGAGAAAGGGGACAGAGAGAGAGAGAGAGAGAGAGAGAGAGAGAGAGAGAGAGAGAGAGAGAGAGAGAGAGAGAGAGAGAAAGGAAGGAAGGAAGAAGGAAAAGGAGAGGAAAAGGGAGGAGGAGAAAAAGAGAGAAGGAAAGAAGAGGGAGATGGAGAGAGAATGTAAAATTGGTATATACTGTTCCTAAGGGGTAAAACTTGGAAAAACTTTCATCTGAGAGAAACTAGACTAACAGAAGTATGCATGTCTTTGGTTTTACAAACAGCCACCCCTGGGTTCTCCTCAGTGACTTATTCTCTCCTAATTTTCACATAGATTAGATCCTCAGGCCTTTCTGTAGCACTGACAGTTTGAGAAGTTACTTCTCCTAGAATATAAAATGCTACATGCTGAATCCAATTTCCATTTGGGTGCTAGGGTCCTGAACTATTGCAACTGCCAGCAACTCTTGTGTGTATGTGGACAGATGGGGGACAAGCCTGTCAGGAGTGAAGTAGATTATTTTTACTTCAGAAGAAATGTCAGGTTTTAGGCAAATTATCATTCCATTCAATCTTTCTGGGAATGATAGACTCTTAAAGAAGAAATCTTGACTTTACTGATTGTCATCTATGTTCTCTCCCAACTGACTAGAATTAGACAGACTGTAGAACCCTCCATAGGGTTAGCCTTGCCATAGCTGAATAGCAAGCATCTCTGAAAGTTGTAGAGATGTTTTTGCTGATTGATCTCCACACAGTTATAATAGGATGGTCATCTTTATCACTCTCTGGGAAAGTTTAATATAGTCACCAATTCCCCCTATTCCCTTCAACCTTGCCTTTTTCTTCATTTGTTTGGGAGAGTCAATTTTCGTATTCTAAAATTTTATAGTTTTACATATACTTCCTATGCATTCATACCACAGTCAATAATGCCCCCATATAATTAAACCTTTTCTTATAATACCAAAAACCTGAAACCTGAAAGTGGGATGAGAAGGGAGATAAAGTCGGAAAGTGGATAAGAGTAAGAAAAGAAGGGAGATGCCATGAATTGTAAGCTTGGAGTTAGGACACAAATTCACATGACAATTGAAGATAAGTGACTTGCCTAGAGTCACATAGATAATAAGTATCTGGGACTGGATGTGAATTCATGTCCTCCTAACTCTAAGGATAGTGCTCTATTCTCTGTGCTACCTAGCTGCTCTAGTTCATAGATTTTAAAGAAAGAAGGTCTAGAGATCATTTAATAAAGCCTTTTCCTAAAAATAAAAACATGTCCAAAGAAATGTTCATATAAAAGGATTAGTGTTTAGGAGCTGAAATTGAGCTTCAAAAAAAGTTAGGAAAAATTAACCAAAACAATTCATATTTTGTCAATCATTGAAAATACTTCCTTGAATTTATGACCAGAGGAGAACTAGAGATCATTATTGATCACAAAATAGAAGATTTTGATTACATCAAACGAAAAAGTTTCTGTACAAACAAAACTAATGCAAACAAGATTAAAAGGGAAGTAACAAGTTGGGAAAATATTTTTACAGTTAAAGGTTCTGACAAAAGTCTCATTTCCAAAATATATAGAGAACTGACCCTAATTTATAAGAAATCAAACCATTCTCCAATTGATAAATGGTCAAAGGATATGAACAGAGAATTCTCAGATGATGAAATTGAAACTATATCCACTCATATGAAAGAGTGTTCCAAATCACTACTGATCAGAGAAATGCAAATTAAGACAACTCTGAGATACCACTACACACCTGTCAGATTGGCTAAGACGACAGGAACAAACAATGATGAATGTTGGAGGGGATGTGGGAAAACTGGGACACTGATGCATTGTTGGTGGAGTTGTGAAAGAATCCAACCATTCTGGAGAGCAATTTGGAACTATGTCCAAAAAGTGATCAAACTGTGCATACCCTTTGACCCAGCAATGCTACTACTGGGCTTATATCCCAAAGAAATACTGAGGAGGAGAAAGGGACCTGTATGTGCCAAAATGTTTGTGGCAGCTCTTTTCGTAGTGGCTAGAAACTGGAAAATGAATGCATGTCCCTCAATTGGAGAATGGTTGGGTAAATTATGGTATATGAAGGTTATGGAATATTATTGCTCTGTAAGAAATGACCAGCAGGAGGAATACAGAGAGGCCTGGAGAGACTTACATCAACTGATGCTGAGTGAAATGAGCAGAACCAGAAGATCACTGTACACTTCAACAACAATGCTGTATGAGGATGTATTCTGATGAAAGTGGAAATCTTCAACATAAAGAAGATCCAACTCATTTCCAGTTGATCAATGATGGACAGAAACAACTACACCCAGAGAAGGAACACTGGGAAGTGAACGTAAACTGTTAGCACTACTGTCTATCTACCCAGGTTACTTATACATTCGGAATCTTCAACTTAACGTGCAACAAGAAAATTGGATTCACACACATATATTGTATCTAGGTTATACTGTAACATGTAAAATGTATGGGATTGCCTGTCATCTAGGGGAAGGAGTAGAGGGAGGGAGGGGATAATATGGAAAAATGAATACAAGGGATAATATTATAAAAAAAATTACTCATGCATAAATACTGTCAAAAATTTTATAATTATAAAATAAAATTTAAAAAGAACATACTTCCTTGTATTCTGCAACATCTTTAGAAAAAGAAGGTAGGTCTGATTTATTATCTATTTTCTGGGGCAATAAGAGGCTATTGAAATAAATCAGAGTTTAACTAGGAAGAATATGATATAGTTGGAGTACCTGGGTTCTGAATACTAATTCTTCTATGGAACTTTCTATATTTGTGACTCAGCAAGTAATTTAATTTCCCCAAGTCTTGATTTTCTCATTTGTAAAGTTATTGACTTGGATTTCATGATTTGTAAAGTTTTTTTCCCCCACTTCTAATCCAATGATTCTTCCTCTTTAATGTGGCTTTTATATACATTGTTGTTTAATGGTTAATGTTGTTTTGCTAGTTCTGCCTACAAACAAGCAACAATCTTCCAAAGTTTATTCCCTCTTAGCCCCCAATTTCTTCATGTTCATCATGTGTTAAGGAATGATAAAATTCTATTTCATTCATGTTTCAGAGTCTGTACCCCAATCACATGTCTATCCTCACTTTTTTTCAATTTTGTTTTCCCAGTGATTATTTAAATATTTCATCAAATTCATTTAATTTGAGATCTCAAAAGGCTGAACTTTGGAATTCCTCACCTTTCTACATCTATAAAATGGAAAGGTTGATGCTGATGGTCACAAATCTTAATGAGTTAGCTGCTCCTAGAACAAAAGCAAGGGTAGATTCCTTCTAGTTTTCCACTAACTAACTGAAGACCAGACTAGAGTGAAAAGGCCAACAAAAGGCCTTTAGTCTCCAAGGGAAACATTAATTCTGTGGAAATGTGAGGTGAATAATATCCACATTGCCAGCTACTGTTTATGACCTGTAACCTGTATGACTAACAGTTCTGGCTCTTTGTGCTTCTTTAATGAGCTCTCCACACTCCTTGGAGAGTGACCTGTCACAGCCCAAGAAGGTGCTGATTAGGACCTGATCACCTCATCTAAGCCGAGCATGTTTTCATAAGTAACAGTTCTCTTTCCAAACCCAATTTTTTTTGCCTTCATGTGTCATTCTTTAGATGATTCTACTGTCTCATTATCTATAGGAATTATTTTTTGAACTATTCATGGTTCTGAGGAAAATAGTGAACCTGAAAGTGGGATGAGAAGAGAGATGAAGTCAGAGAGTAGATAAGAGTGAGAAAAGAAGGGAGATGCCATGAATTGTAAGCTTGGAATTAGGACACAACTTCATATGGCAATTGGGGATAGGTGACTTGTCTAGGGTCACATAGATAAGTATCTGGGACTGGATGTGGATTTATGTCCTCCTAACTCTAAGGACAGTGCTCTATCCTCTGTGCTACTTAGCTGCTCTAGTTTAGATTTTAAAGAAGGAAGGTCTAGAGATCATTTAATAAAGTCTTTTCCTAAAAATAAAAACCATGTCCAAAGAAATGTTCATATAAAAGGATCAGTGATTAGGTGATCACTCACCTCATTAAAAAAGTAAAAAATAAATAAATAAATTGAGGCCTGGATTGGTTAACTAGCTTCCTTAAAAGGACACAGGTTGTAAGGAACAGAACTTGGATGCAGGGATCTAATGGGATTCAGGGAGATCCAGATATAGGATTCTTTTCACTCTCCCAACTTGCCTCAGTGTGACCAGAATTTTATTAAATTAGTGCTAAAGGGATTTGGGAGATTCTCATATAAGCCACTCATTTTATAGATGAAAAAACCAAGGATGATGATAGTAAAGTGATCTCCCATGATCACACAGCAGATAAGAAGTATAGTAAAGACTTCACCAAATTTCTTATAACTCCCAATCAAACATTCTTTCCTTTCTATTTTCCCAGGAAAGAGCCTGTATTGTGTGAGTGAGAGTGTCAGGTATTTGGAGCAAATGTCTGTGAGACAGGATAAAATACAATGATGTCCATCCTGTCACCTCCTTAAGACACTTGTCAATATTCAGGTCCCTTTACATTGTTGTCTCTGTAAATTTATAAGATTGTTTGATAGCAGTGAGAAGAGAATTGGGAGGCAGAAGCAAGTTTAGCCATTGTCTTTGTGCCGCTTCCTTTCATCCCTACTATTTACTTGAAGGGATACTGTGTGATGGTGACAGCTTAGATAAGGTTCCTATCTACAGATTCTTTAAAGTTGATGGAGTTAAGTGCCAACCTATTGTGAACATCAGTGGCATCTATCAATCTATGCGTCGCCTATCAGTGATATGGAGCCATTGCTGTTGCAGGAGAGGGATGAGATGGCTCTAAGTACGAGTTGATTAAATGACCTTGGAGGAATTTATAAAAATGGAGAACTTCATTTTACAAAATAATGTGGCAAAATCTGTATTTTTGTCTAAAGTTTTTTTAATCTTAGTTTTTTTAGGAATCTAAATGGCACAATGGATAGAGTACCAGATATAAAGTTAGGAAAACTTAGATTCAAATTCCTACTCAAATAATCATAAACTGTGGGACCCTAATCATAGCACTCAACCTTACTCTGCATCAATTTTCTCATCTATTAACTGTTTTGAAGGATAGTACCTAATTTCACAATGTGGACTAGTTACAACATAGACAAAATAATATTTTGGCTATTATCTAAGCACATCATTATCTCTGGGAAGGACAGTCTCCTAAGAGTTCAATTCTTACAACTATGATACTAGATACAGAGCTAGAAGGGACCTTAGAAATCATGTAGTCCAGGTTTTCCATTTTACAAATGAGAAAATTGAAGCTTAGAGAGGCAATGACTTCCTAAGGTCAGGCAGCAAGTGACAGGACCAGGATTTCAATCTAGGTCCTCTCACTACCAATTTAATTTCATCTATTGAGTCACATTTTCATAATGTAGATTCATTCATTCAGAAACAATTTATGTCTATTTGAAAATACTATCTTGTGTCCTAGGGGAAAAATAATGATACAGTTCTTCCACTCTAAGAAGATTACAATCTAACAACATGTTATAGGATATATAAGATATATAGAAAGAAAAAAGCATTTTGATCTAAAGTACTTCAAAACCTGGTCTCTTCCTATATTTACAACCTCATTATACATGAATACCCTCCTTGCACTCTACTTTCCAACCAAAGTAGCCTTCTCTCTGTTCCTCAGACACAGAACTCCACGTTTCAGCTCTCAGAATTGGCATTGGTCTTTCTCCATGTCTGGCATGCACTCACTGCTCCCTTCTACCTCACAAAATTGTTCACTTCCTTCAAGTCTCAGCTCAAATACAAACTTCTACATGAAATCTCTACTCACCTTTCCTCAACTTCTTATGTTGTATCTCATTGTTTTTTTTTCATATTTATTTGGAAATGTTTATTTATTTCATGTATGCTCATATGTGTGCATGTTGTCTCCCTTATTGAATTTAAGTATCTTGAGAGCAAAGATTATTTCCTGTCTCTGTCACATAGTAGGCATAATAAATGTTTGGCAATCAGTTGAAGTATAATGCAAATTATAGTATCTGTGCAAGAAGAGCACAAAACATTATGAAATGTCAATTACCTTGATTTTAGATAGCACACAATTGATGCTTCAGGGTCAGTTAGCATTTTGGCACTGATGGCAAGGCAGAGTGGTTTGTGTTCATTGTAATTAATTAACACAGACACACACCTGCTATTCTGGAAAGCAACTTTCCTCTGTCAAATTTTATGCCATAGAATATTCTCTGTCTCTGTCTTTCTGTGTGTCTATATCTCCATTTCTATCAGTGTGTATATGTGTGTATATGTCGCTATCTGTTTTATCTTTCCCTTTTTCTATTTCACTTCTGTCTCTTCTTTCTATCTCTCTGTGTCTTTGTCCTTTGTCTGTCTGTCTCTCTGTCTTTTTCTCTTTCTTTCTCTCTTTCATCCTCTCTGTCTGTCTCTTTGTCTCTGTCTCTCTCTCCTTCCCCTTCTCTCTTCCTCTATGCCTATCTGTATATGTGTTTCTCTGAATCTCTGTGTCTATTTGTCACTCTCTCTCTTTCTCTCTAGTTTTAAAAAAAAGATTTTGGTAATTTGGAGATTGTCCATCATATAATGGCGAGAATAATCAGAGAAATTGAAAACTATACAATACATGGATGGATAACAGTACTGAAGTTATTTAAAACAGAGAAAAGAAGACTTATGATTTCACACAAATGATGAATTTGATTCATTCTAGTTATAGAGCAACAGAGAGAGAAAGAGAGAGAGAAAGAAAGAAAGAAAGAAAGAAAGAAAGAAAGAAAGAAAGAAAGAAAGAAAGAAAGGAAAGAAAGAAAGAAAGAAAGAAAGAAAGAAAGAAAGAAAGAAAGAAAGAAAGAAAGAAAGAAAGAAAGAAAGAAAGAAAGAAAGAAAGAAAGAAAGAAAGAAAGAAAGAAAGAAGGAAAGAAGGAAGGAAGGAAGGAAGGAAGGAAGGAAGGAAGGAAGGAAGGAAGGAAGGAAGGAAGGAAGGAAAGAAAGAAAGAAAGAAAGAAAGAAAGAAAGAAAGAAAGAAAGAAAGAAAGAAAGAAAGAAAGAAAGAAAGAAAGAAAGAAAGAAAGAAAGAAAGAAAGAAAGAAAGAAAGAAAGAAAGAAAGAAAGAAAGAAGGAAGAAGGAAGGAAGGAAGGAAGGAAGGAAGGAAGGAAGGAAGGAAGGAAGGAAGGAAGGAAGGAAGGAAGGAAGGAAGGAAAGAAAGAAAGAAAGAAAGAAAGAAAGAAAGAAAGAAAGAAAGAAAGAAAGAAAGAAAGAAAGAAAGAAAGAAAGAAAGAAAGAAAGAAAGAAAGAAAGAAAGAAAAGAAGGAAGGAAGGAAGGAAGAAAGAAAGAAAGGAAGGAAGGAAGGAAGGAAGAAAAGAAAGAAAGAAAGAAAGAAAGAAAGAAAGAAAGAAAGAAAGAAAGAAAGAAAGAAGAAAGAAAGAAAGAAAGAAAGAAAGAAAGAAAGAAAGAAGAAAGAAAAGAAGGAAGGAAGGAAGGAAGGAAGGAAGGATGGAAGGAAGGAAGGAAGGAAGGAAGGAAGGAAGGAAGGAAGGAAGGAAGGAAGGAAGGAAGGAAGGAAGGAAGGAAGGAAGGAAGGAAGGAAGGAAGGAAGGAAAGAAGGAAGGAAGGAAGAAAGGAAGGAAGGAAGGAAAGAAGGAAGGAAGAAGGAAGGAAGGAAGGAAGGAAGGAAGGAAGGAAGGAAGGAAGGAAGGAAGGAAGGAAGGAAGGAAGGAAGGAAGGAAGAAAGGAAGGAAGAAAGAAAAGAAAAGGAAAAAGAAAAGGATACCAGTATTCATGGTTTTGTAATGGATAGAAGTTGCAAAGAGAGATTTAATTTACATATAGAAAAATAACTAACATGTAGAACTATCCAGAGGCAGTAAGGTGCTTGTCATTAAAAGTTTGTACTTCATAAATATGAAGTTGGAAAAGACCAGTGCAACCCATTTCATTATATAGAGGAAGGAAACAAGGACCCAAGAATTTCAAGTGACTTGCTGAGTCTACATATGGCTGGGATTCCAATATAAGTCCTAGTGATGTTAAATCGAGAACTCTTTCTACTACATCAAAATATCCCATGAAGACCATTCAACAGTGGTCATTCAACAGGAATAGCCTGATTTAGAGGCCATTGTGAAGGAATTCTCTTCTAAGATATATGGGCTCTGAGTTCCCTTCTAACTCTGAGATTCTGGTTCTGAAGCCATGATGTCAAACTCAAACAAGAATAATATCATCCAGACAAGAAACTAAAAGAATTATTTCAAGCCAGCTAAGATACAAGGACAGGCTTAAAGTTTTAAGAAGCCTAGTCAACTCCTTGTTAAAGGAAAAACTAGATCTGTGAGTGATGGTTATGTCCAGCCTTACAACCAAAAGCAAAAATCTTTAGGGAGAGCAGAGGATTTCTTGTTCATGAAAAAAGTCTGATGAAAACATTTTTCCCATAACAGTTTCCAAAGAGTTTATTTTGTAAGAGTTGGCTATAAGCTCTTGTAGTTTTGAAGCCCAGGAGATGAAAAGAAAAAAATTGTAGGGTAAGGAATTTTTAAAAAAAAGTATCTGTCACTGGCACTTCATTCCAGACTCACAGCTAAGGATTAGGAGACTGTGCTCTAGAAGGGCTGAATCAATGACACTTTTGACAATAAAATCCATTTGCTTTAATACTAATGCCTAAGATCTGAAATACCAAATAACAGGTAAACTCTAAGGATAAGAGCTGGAAGAAGAGGATAAACTAGAAGAAAATGTAAGGGAAACTACTTTTCTGTGTGGTCATATAAGGCTAGAATTGATTGAAAAGACCAATGGACCACTATGACTATCCATTGTTATTTGTAATTAAATATTTTCCTATGATACTTTATAGAAAAACCATTTTTTAAAAAAAATTCTTGATGGTGTAGTAAATGTAGTGTGATATTTTCAGAAGAAAAAAATGAAATGAAATGAAAAAGAACTTCAGACCTCTCAAACAAGTAAACTGGAGATAGGAATATTCTACATAAAAAGACAAGGTTGTGGCATCTAGAACCCAGTAGGGGCCAGCAATGAACTAACCCCTTGATTCATTTCTAGCAATAAAAAGGTGACAGTTCTCTAGTCCCCATCTTATAATAATACAAATGCCATGAAAAAAAAATCAGAAATCCCAAAGAAGTATTATAAAATTCCAAGGACAACAGAAATCCCAGAATAAAAGTACTACAAGTGTGTAATATTCATTTCTGAATGGCAATTTTCAATGAGCATTTATTAAGTGTCTCTTATATGCCAGGTACTATGCTAAGCATTGGCTATACAAAGAAAGGCAAAAGACTATCTTTTCTTTTGAGTAACTCAGTCTAATAGGCAAGATAATATAAAAACAATTGTATTTAAACTAAATCAGTCCAAAATAAATTAGAGATTGTGGTCATTTGTCCTTCTAGAAGTCAATCTAGAAGGATGTCTAAAAGGCATCAGGACATCTGAAAGGTAATGCCATTATGTACAAATGAATTAGATTTGAGTGAGGGAGAGTTATGCACTATCACTTTCTCCTCCAGAATCTTTTGGATCCAATGACTAGATACAGAACAGGATAACTGAAGAAATTAGAGATACTCAATAGAAGGAAGAAACTAGCATTAGGGAGGATTAGAAAGGGCTTTTTCATAAAGATAAGAATTTAGCTGAGACTCAAAGGAAGCCAAGAGATGTAGATCAGGAGGGAAAGACTTCTAGTCATGGAGGGCAGCCAATGAAGATGACTGAAGTCTAGGGATGGCATATCCCTATGAGGGAAAGCAAGCAGTTTGATGTTGCTGGATTAAAATGTACATGGCAAAGGGGTTGGAGAAGATGCATAAAAAGATACAAGAAGAATGGAAAGGAGCCAGGTTTTCAAAGGATTTAAATGTCAATTAAACAATTTAATATTTGATCCTAGAGGAGCTAAGTTGATGCTGCAGTTTACTAAATTGAAAGAGGGGATAAGATAGATCTGTGTTTTGGAAAAATTAATTCAAACAGATGAGCTGAATTTGAGTAATGACAGATGTGAGTCAGAGATGAGAAGCAGTAAGTTTTTGCAACAGTACAGGTGTGATGTGATAAGGTCCTATACCAAGGTGGTAGCAGTGTCAGTGGAGAGAAGAGAAAGTAGCAAGAAATGGTATGAAAGTAAAATCAACAGGACTTTGTAACAAATTGGAAATGACAGGTAAGAGAAAGTGAGTAATCAAGGATAACACCTACATTATAAGCCTGAGAGAATGGTGGGGCACAGAAATAGGAAAGTTTAGAAAATGAAAGGAAAAATAGTGGGTTCTGTTTTGGATATGTTGAATTTAAGATTACCACAGATGTAGTTTCAGCTGTCTAACAGACAGGTGTGTATCTGCTATAGTGTCTTTGGCAACTACATATCAATATGTTTCAGAAAGGTCATTTTTATTTATTCATTTGCAAAAACTCTCCACAAAGCAGTAAGAGAAAGGTCTTATTGATTGCTGGCACTGAATATAAGTTATTTAAAAGAACCTTATTTCTAGTACACTTACAGATTCTATGCAGTCTCACCTTTCTATGGCAATTTAGTATCAGCACAATTGGTATGGCTGATCAAATATCTGCAACTAATTCAAGGATATCTTGTTTGATTTTCTGTTTAAGGTTTATTTCATTTTTTTCCTCATTATCCAGGCATATTGTTCATGGCTATGTAAAAGAACAAGATGAGAGTCATAATTAACATTACATCTTCTTTAATCTTTGCTATAGTCATTTCCTATCTTTGATTTAATCTTGCATTGGGCCTATGTACTCTGGCTTCTATATCATGGCAGAGTCACTGTAGGGAAAGAAAAGGGAAGGGAAAGGAATGATAGAAGGAAGGGCAGAAGTAGGAGAGGAAGGGGAAATAAAGGGATCTTGTTGATAGAAAGGAGAACAAATAGAGGGAGGTAGTGGTCAGTAAGGAAGGTCTGTGGGAAAGGAGAGAGAAAAGTAAAATAAAACAGGAGATAAAATAGAATAGAGGGAAATATACAATAGCCATAACTGAGTGTGAATGGGATGAACTCTCCCATAAAGTGGAAGCAGATAACAGAGTGGATTAAAATCCCAATTTTTTTCAATGTATTGCTCACAAGAAACACACTTGAAGCAGAGAGATACATACAGATTAAAAGCAAAAAGCTAGAACAAAATATATTATGCTTCAGCTTAAGTAAAAAAACAAAGAGGGGTAGTAATTCTAATGTTAGACAAAGTAAAAGCAAAAATAGATCTAAATAAAAGAAATAAGAAAGAAAACAACATCTTACTAAAAGGTACCATAGATAATGAAATAATATCAATGCTACACATATATGCATCAAGTGGCACAGCATACAAATTCTTAGAGAAGTTAAGTGAAGGAAACACTATACTAATGGGATCTTTAAATTTTGCCTCTCAGAATTAAGTAAATCTATCTATTAAATAAATAAGAAATAAGTTAAAGATGTGAATAGAATTTTAGAAAAGTTAGATATGCTAGACCTCTGGAAAAAATTGAATGGGGATGGAAAGGAATATAATTTTTCCTCATCAGTACATGGAACTTACATAAAAATTGACCATGTATTAGGGCATAAAAATACAATCAAATTAAGAAAGGCAGAAATATTAAATACATCTTTTTTTTAAGATCATGATGTAATAAAATTATGTGTAATATAGTGCTATGGAAAGATAAACAAAGCTTTAATTGGAAACTAAGTAATCTAATACTAAAGAAGGGGCAGGTCAAATGACAAATCATTAGAAATCATTAATTCCATCAAAATGAACAAAAATAATGAGACAACATACCAACAGTTATGGGAGGAAGCCAAATCAGTTCTCAGAGGACATTTTACATCTCTGAATTCTTTTTTTTCTCTGAGGCAATTGGGATTAAGTAATCTGCCAGGGTCACACAGTCACACAGCTAGGAAGAGTTAAGTGTCTGAGGCCAGATTTGAACTCAGGTTCTCCTGACTTCAGGGTTGGTGTTCTATCCACTATACCACCTAGCTACCCCATATCTTTGAATTCTTACATAAATAAAATAAATAAAGAGTAGATCAATGACTTGAATATGTAAATAAAAAAGCTAGAAAAAGAACAAATTAAAAATCCCCAATTAAATGCCAAATTAGAAATTCTGAAAATCAAAGGAAAGACTAATGTACTTGAAATTAAGAAAACTATTGGACTTAAAAGTAAAATTAAGAACTAGTTTTATGAAAAAACTGATAAAATAAACTTGTTTAATTTTATTTTAAAAAAGAAAGAAAAATCAAATTACTAGTATCAAAAATGAAAAGGATGAATTCAACACCAATAAAGTTAACACAATAATTAGGAGCTATTTTGCCCATGAATATTTACCAAAATATAAATTTTCCAAAATAACAGAAGAAAGCAAAAACTTAAATATCTCCATTTTATAAAAAGAAATTGAATAAGCCATCATTGGACTGCCTAAAAAACATCTCCAGGGCCAGATAAATGTATATATGAATTTTACCAAACAATTAATTCTAATACTATATAAACTATTTGGAACAATAAGTGAAGGAGACCAACCAATTTTTTTTAATGACACAAATATGATACTAATACCTAAACCAGAAAGAACATTATAGACCTATTTTCCTAATTAATATTAATGTAAATTTTTAAAATAAAATATTAACAAAGATTATAGAAATGTATAATGAGGATAATACACTAAACAGGTGAAATTTATACCAAGAATGCAGGTCTGGTTCAATATTAGGAAAACTATTAGCATAATTTACTCTATCAATAAAAAAATATGATCATTGCAATAGATACAGAAAATTATTTTGACAAAAATATCATCCATTATTAAAACATAATTAAAAACACTAGAGAGTATAGAAATAATGGAGCTCTCCTTAAAATGACAAGTAGTATCTATCTAAAATCATCAGTCAGCAGTCTGTAATGGCCATAAGCTAAAAGAGGTGAAACAAAGGTGCTCATATCACTGTTAATAGTCAGCATTGTACTGGAAATGTTAGAGTTAGTAATAAAAGAAGAAAAAAATGAAGGATGAAACAAAATAATTACTCCTTGAAGATAAAATGAAATGGTATACTTAGAAAATCCCAAAGAACCAACTAAAAAAATACTTGAAAGAATTAGTAACTTTAGTCAAGTTACAATATATAAAATAGATCCATATAAACCATCAGCATTTCTATATATGACCATGACATACTTATTAAGTACCCTGTCAATCATACTAGCAAAAATTATTTTATAGAGATGAAAATTATCTGGAAGAACCTAAGGTCAAGGAAAATAATGAAAAAAATGTAAAGCAAATTGGCCTAGCTATACCATATTTAAAACTATATTATAAAGTGTCAATCATCAATACTATTTGGTACTAAGAAATAAGAGTAGTGGATGAATGGAATAGATTAGATACACAAGACAAAATAGTAAGTAAATATAGTAATCTACTATTTGATGAATCCCAGAATTCCAGCTTTTGGAACAAGTACTCACTATTTGACAAAATCTGGATAATTATATGGTGGAAATTAGGAATAGGCCTGCATCTCATACTCTAGATCAAGATGAGGCCAAAATTGGTAAATGATTTAGACATAAAACAAAATAAGAAAACAGGAATAGGTTACCTTTTAAATTTATGGAGAAGGGGAAAATGTATGAACAAATAAGACATAGAAAGTATTATGAAATGCAAATTGGATATTTTATTACATTTAATTAAAAAGGTTATGCACAAATAAAACTAATACAACCAAAATTAGAAGAAAAACAGAAAACTGGGAGATAATCTTAAGGAAAGTATCCCTGATAAAGGCCTCTTTTCTGAAATATATAGAGAATATAGTCAAATTTATTTTTTTTAAATGCAAGTCATTACCTAATTGATAAATGGTAAAGGGATATTAACAAGAAGTTTTCAGATAAAGAAATTAAAATTATCTATAGTTATATGAAAAAATGCTCTAAAATTACTACTGATTAGAGAAATATAAATTAAAACAACTCTGAGGTACCACTTCACACCTATCAGATTGACTAATGTGGCAGAAAGGAAAATGATAAATATTGAAAATGTAGAAAATTGGAATACTAATATTTTTGGTGTAGTTGTGAACTAGTCCAGACATTCTGGAAAACACTTTGAACCTCTGCCAAAAGGGCTGTAAAACTGTATACCCTTTGATCCAGCAGCACCAACACTTGGTCTATATCTCAAAAGTTCAAAAGAGTTCAAAAGAACTCATATGTACAAAAATATTTATAGCAGCTCTTTTTATGGAGACAAAGTATTGGGATTTGAGGGAATACCCATCAATTGAGGAATGGCTAAGCAAGTTATGGTATATTAATATAATGAAATACTGTTTTTTGCATAAGAAATGATAAGCAGACTGATTTCAGAAAAAAAAGAAAAAAAAAAAAAAAAACAAACCTGGAAAGACTTATATGCACTGATTCTGAGTAAAGTGAGCAAATCCAGGAAAACAGTGTCCACAGTAACAGCAACATTGTGTGGTGATAAACTATAAAAGACTTTTCTCTTCTCAGCAAAACAATAAACTACAATAAAGACTCATCATGGAAATATAGAGAAGTTATTATGAAGTCTGAATGCAGATTGAAGCCTATTATTTTCACTTTTTTGGTTTTTTTCTTTATCATATTTTTCTCTTTTGTTCTCATTCATCTTTCACAAAATAAGTGATCCAGAAATAAGTGACATGATTGTACATATATAGTCTATATCTGATATCTTGCTGTCTTAGGAAAGGAGAGGGTAAGGGAGTGAGAGAGAAAAAATAGGAACTATGGGATTCTAAGAAGACGGAAGAGCAGGTCAGAAAATTCCAAGCTCTCCAGATTTCCCCCACAAACAAAACAAATTTGCACCTCAGGGTGAATATAGACTGGTGAAAAACAAATAATACTTGGTATAGAACAGAGGTTCTCCTGGGATAACCCAAAGAAAGATTCCAATTCAGTGTGTGAAGTATAAATTCCTCTAGGCAATCCCCACAGGAAGAGCAAGCTGGGAACTATGGGATTAGCTGGGTTCCAAGGGAGCCTCAGTCTGAACCACAAAATCTTTTACCTTCAGGGAGTCAGGGGTCTGAGCCCAGGAAGACTGAGGGAACTTCTGCTGAATAAGAGCATCAGTCCCAGCTGTGCTACTGAGACTGGCTGGGGAAGGGATGGGCTCTGGGCAAGAGAAAAAAAAACAGCCATGGAGAGGGACACTGCTGGGTGTGGGAACATATAAGAGAATGGAGCTTTTGGTTTGGGGTTCAAGACAGAAAGGAGAGCTGAAGTGAAGCCAGAGGCACCATCCCTTCAACTTCAGGATTAGAAGTGATTACACTAATTATTTCTAATCTTTAAAAATTGAACAGGCAAAGAAAAAATAATCCAAACATAGACATTAACTATGGAAATAGGAAAGACCAATGTTAATTTTGAGGAAACAATGAAGTAAGAACAAAAAGCCTTTCCCATCCCAAAGAGTAATTTTTATTAATTATTTTAAAAAACACACGCATTGCTTTATGCATGTTGGGAGAGAAAAATCAGAGCAAAAAGGGAAAACCATGAGAGAGAGAGAAAAAAAAAAAGAAACACAGAAAGAAGTAGTGAACATAGCATGTATTGATTTGTATTCAGTCTCTTTAGTTTTAGTTTTTTTATTTTTGTTTTTGTTTTTCTGGTTGTAGATGGCATTTTTGGTCCAAAGTCTATGGGATTGCTTGGGGATCACTGAACCACTGAGAAGAACCAAGTCTTTCATAGTTGATCATTGCACATTCTTGCTATTATTGTGTACAATGTATTCCTGGTTCTGTTTGTTTCACACAGCATCAGTTTGTGTAAATCTTTCCAGGTCTTTCTAAAATCAGTTTGTTTGTCATTTTTTATAGAACAATAATATTCTATTACCTTCATATACCACAAACTTGTTCAGCCATTCCCCAAATGATGGGTAATACTCATTTTCCACTTCTTTGCTACCACAAAAAGATCTACTAGAAACATTTATGCACAAATGGGTTTTTCCCTCCTTTATGATTTCCTTGTGATAATGGCACTACTGGGTCAAAAGATATGTACAGTTTTATACTCCTTTAGGCATAGTTACAAATTGCTCTCTAGAATGGGTGGATCATTTCACAATCCCACAAACAGTGCATTAATGTCTCAATCCAAAGAGTAATGTTAAATGGCTATCTGCCCAGAAATAATTTATAGAAAATTTCAAAAAAGGCTTTAAAATCAAATGAGAGAGATTGAAGATTTTTTTTTTAAAAGAACCATCAAAAAAAACAAGATTATGAAAAGAAAGTCAACTAACTAGAAAAAGAGATCCACAATCTTCTCTAATTGCTAAAGCTAACATTTCTAGTACAATATTGAATTATAATGGTGATAATAGGCAACTTTGTTTCACCCCTGATCTTATTAGCCCTAAATTTAATATATTTCATACTATATCTCACTGAATTAGAATAGATCTGGTGTATTTGGATAGGGGTGGGTTGCTATTCTTCCCTTTCTAAGAAGCAAAGAGATGAATATCAAAAAATTAAAATATTTTCTCAAGCAATTTCTCTGTTTAAAACAATATTATTTATAGGTATTCTGTGGTAGCTATTCTCCCCATCCAGTTCTATTTTATTGATACTATCACAGTGCTGGCAACTTCTTAGTACAAAGACAAATTTTTGATTTTCAAAAGAATTGACGAATGGATGATATAATATTCATTACTTCTTATTAAATCCTAGTTCATAAGAAAAAACATTGGAAACATTTTATCTAAGATTTTTGACACTAATTCTTAAGAGTTAACCCATTTCATTTTCAATAAGTGAAAACTTTTCTCTGAAGAAGTCATGCTGCATATTTACAACATAGCTCCCAGCAAATTCATCTGGATGATCATTATAATCTTCAAGAGTGTAGAATAACTCCTAAAATCTTTGACAATTTCATTATTTTTCAGAATATATAGTGGTAGGGAGCTTTGTGGATTACTGATAAAAAGTAAACAGAATCAATTTCCATCTGATCTTTATAAGAATTACCACAAAGAACTGAAATGCCTTAGGGGACATTCATTTGACATGACATCACATCAGACCTTAGAGGTTATAAATAATTGCATCAATAATCAATATCATCTGATAACAGGTGGTCTGAAGTAAATTTTTGGCAGTCCTTTGTCTTCTTCCTCATGAAAATTCAAATAGCATATTCTCTCAAGGCTTCTCTTATTCTAGAATATGGAATCTTTATCCTAGAATCTGAAAGCATGGTATTGATGTAAGCTTTTCCAGTCTACATAGTAACTGGCATGTCTGTAGATAATGTGAAAAGAATATGTCCTGTTGAGAAGAGTTTTCTGACTATTTGTTATAGAAATTATTGTTAGACACTGTTCCTTTTTTCCATTCTTCAATAAAGTATGGTTTCACTGGATATGATTTTCCTTTAGGTTATCATAAAATGTCCAGTGTGCTTCAATTGAGGCATTTTTAGTTTTTACTGTTATATATAAAACAAAATTCCCAATATTCTTTAACACATTTCCTAAATGGAGACATTGACACTAGCTCTAACAGCAACGCTTATTTTGCCTGGCTGCTGATTCCACTTATGAAATGTAAATCTCTTAAATGACAGTTGTATGTATGGTGGATGGAAAGGAGAGGGCCAATTGACCAAGCAATAAATAAACATTTAGTAAGTCCTCAGACTCTGGGTTAGTTGTTAGTAATATTTTAAAAGGTAAAATGTACTTTAAAAGATACTTCAAGTTGTTCAAATGCCTTAGTATTAACACAATAGAAATAGTAAGAGCTTTTACTATATAAAATCATTGGGGTCCACAGACTCTTTCTCAGGAATAAAAGATCATGCAATTCTTGTTCTTTTTTGCTTGTTGTGAACTAGTATTCTGAAGTATTTTACCTTGGAATCCCAGGACAGTGCCTCAAGGTCATCAAACTTCACAGTATATCCCAACACACTCATCTAAAGAACAAGTCAGCTTAACAAGTCCTAGAGGGAAATCCACATTTATAGAATCATCAAATTTCAGAGATGGAAGAGACCTTAGAGCTAATCTAGTCTAACCCTACCTTAAGTATGAATCTCTCACTCAATTACTTAATGGTAGAGGCCAAGATATAGCCCATAGAATTGTACACTTCAAAGAGAATCACATCATCTCTCAAACATGTCCTTTGTCAGTTATCAGCAACCATTCAAAGGACCAAGTAGGCTTCAAAATGAGTGAAGTTTATTTCTGCAATCTAGTATAATCTAAAAAGGAAAAGCACCTTGGAAATCACTGCAATATAAAACACAGCAACCCAAGAGGTATAAAATACTCAAATAGAACCAAAGGATGACATTGTATCCTAGAATACAAACAGAAGCATGAAAAGGGAGGGACTTGGAGCCATTGAGATGAGTTTGAATCCTGCTTCTAAAGCACAGAACTCAACAGAGACTTTGTGAAGCTCCTATAAGATAATAGGAGAAAAACATTTCATACACATTAAAACATTATATAGATGTCAGCTATTATCATAGTCCATAACATAAATGCTCTCATTACTGTCCTCTGCTTCTACATCATCCTTGGTATAATAAACTAGGTATCCAAATCACTGATGGTCCAAGTGTCATCTCTAGTCGGACTACAAGTTGTGTGTGAGGAAAAAAGATTGCATTTTAGCAGGATGATATCAGGTAAGTTCCAAGTAAATGTTTTGACAGCCATTCAACCCTCCAGGCATGGTAAAGGAGAATGACCCAAGTATGGTTCTCCCCTAGGAATCAGCCTCAGATGATAGTTCCAAAAGCTTTCTCTTTTAGTCTATCCATAGAGGTATAGAGTCAGAAATGGTCCTGAGGGCCTGCCAGCTGCCCCTACCATTCTGCCTTTCCATCTAATTACCAGGTCAGCTGAGCTCCTAAGGAGGACTGATGAAATAGCACAAGGTGGGATGACTGTAGGCTATGTATGACCTACCTCCACTATATATTTAATTTCACATTTAATTTGATCTCAGGCAAATTCATAGCTCTATTAAATTCAATATAAACCCCTTTAGAACTGTACTTCTGTATTATAAATAACCAACTACTTAGTTTTTGACCATTTTTACAAGAACATACTTTTTTAAACAATTTGTCCTTGCAAGAGGTTCCCCTGTGTTGAGTACCCAATTTAACATCCCAATCAAAGATCCATAAAACAGTGTTTCTCTTCTCTTCATATATCACAAAATTGAGCCTTCTTTAAAAAATCATAAAGATCTGTCAGCCTGTCAGCCTAACTGTCTTTGACATCCCTGATTAGGCCTATTTTAACTGGCTCAATTCCAATCCTTTTCCAAGGCCACGAAGAACTTAAAGTCTTATAGACCCAATAAATGTATATGATCAGAAGAGGGTGAAAACAAAGGTTTTTAATGAGCTTTCATGGTTAAAGGGGTATTACTTTCTTGCTTTTACTGGGTCACCTCATTCCCATATCACCTAAAGATGAATAAATATCTTGTTGCTCAGTGTCTGGAATCTTTACCAGAGATCACCTATAATGTCAATGGCATCCTGACTCTTTAGAGAAGACTTGGGGAAAAGTCCATGGTTGGTTCTCCTCTAGGAATTCACATGGTTAACTATTGCAACAGTTTTTTTTTTTTTTTTTTTTTTTTTTAAATTAATTTATTTATTTATTTTGCTGAGGCAGTTAGAGTTAAGTGACTTGCCCAGGGTCACACAGCTAGGAAGTGTTAAGTGTCTGAAGCCACATTTGTGCTCAAGTCTTCCTGACTTCAGGGCTGGTTCTCTATACTGCAGTAGTTTTAATGTTAAATTATGGAATGTTATTGTTCTACAAGAAATGGTCAGCAAATGATTTCAGACAGGCCTGAAGAAATGCTGACTGAAGTGAAAAGAACCAGGAAAACATTGTACACAGCAACAACAGGATTCTGTGGTGATCAGTTCTGAAGGGCGTGGCTCTTTTAAGCAATGAGGTGATTCAAGCTAATTCCAATAGATTTGTTATGGAGAAAGCCCTCTGCATCCAAAGAGAGGTCTATGGGGGATGAATATGAATCACAACATAATGTTTTCACCTTCTTGTTATTTTTTGCTTGCTTTTTGTTTTCTTCCTTTTCTTTTTGATCTGATTTTTCTTGTGTAGCATGATAATTGAGAAAATATGTATAGAGCAATTGTACATGTTTTACATATACTGGATTACTTGCTCTTTAGAGATGGGGTTGAAGGGACGAGGGAAAAAAATTTAGAACCTGAACTTTTACAAGGGGGAATGTTAAAAACTATGAAAATATTTTGAAAATAAAAAGCTAAAAAAAAAAAAATTCAAATACATGGGTAATGTCAGCAAAAGGGCTACCATGTAAATTATCCCTCTAGTGGTCATTGTAGAAAACAGTAAAATCCAAGAGAGACAACATGATGTAGTAAATAGATATCTAATCTGAATGTCAGAAAGACATGAGTTCAAGTTTCAGTTCTGATAGATATTGTCTGTGTTGCCTTTGACAAATCACTTTATATCTTGTACCACAAGCATAATCTTTAAGATTATAGGGCTGCATAGTAGGTACCCAGGTGCTTTGCTAGGGGCAACATTTCATTTTTTCACTGGGAAATTTACATTTTCATTGGAAATTCCTTATACCAGTAAATCACAGATGAAGGTGAAAAAAAGGCAGGGAGGTTTATGGGAAACATTAAAAACTCTCCAATTATTAATTCAATTCAACTGAACTAATATGAACAAACATCTGTTAACCTAGGTACTATATGCAGAAGACATAAGCTATTAAGGATTCAAAAATGAATAAAACATAGATCTTATCCTCAAAATCTTCATTATCTATCCATATTAAGATAGAAATGAAGGCAGGTATTCAGGTAAGTATGATAAAGGTAGGGCAATTCAGACAAAGTGTTCTATAATTTTTTTGAAAGAAAAATCCATTTCAGCCAAGTTATCAGGGGAAATTTCAAGAAGACGAAGCATCGAAGTTTGGCCTCAGGCTTTCTCTTCTTGTAGATTTTTAATATTAGTATGATCACATTTACTATGGGTCATAGTGACAGGGATGGTACCTGAAACTATGTCCCTTTAATCTGTAAAAGAAGGGTGATTGGGGTCTCAGGCTCTTCCCTGGGAAAGGTCACACCTACCACTAACCTCATCATTTGTACCTCATCAATAGATTTAGTTTTTTAAAGACTTCAGAGACTGTTAAGTCAAATTCCCTCCTTTTATATATAAGAAGGTGGAGACTCAAAAGGGTTAAGAAAACTATTGGTAATAGAGACAGAAAATTCATGAAGCAAGGTTTAAATTCAGACCACTAGGTCATGCTACCTAGAAATATCAATTAAATTGAAAATTTCAATGCCCAACAACTGGAACATTGACATTGCACCAGTAGTAATATTCCTTAAGAAAAGTCAGTTTATTTATAAGTCAAGAAACACTTATTAAGTGCCTACTATGTGTAAGGCAAGATGCTAAATACTTTGGATACAAAAAGAGGCAAAATTAGCCTTTATCCTCAAAGAACTCAAATTTTAATGGAAGAGACAACAAACACATGTACAAATTAATTATATTCAGGATGAAAAGGAAAGAATTAAAAGAAGGAGGGTCCCCAGATTAAGAGGGTGGGGAAGACCTCCTCTAGAAGATGAGATTTTAGTTGGACTTTGAAAGAAGCCAAGAAAACCACTAGGCAGAGATCGAGGGAAGATATTCCAGGCATACTGTACTATCAATAAAAAATGTCCGGATACTCTCTTTGAAAGGATCCCTCCCCAAAGACAGGCAAAACTGTATCAACCCAGGTGGTTGAAATTCTTCCATATAGCTTAGTATGGAGTTCTTTAAACATGCAAACAAATGATTGACTTTTAAGCTAATTAGCTGTTAGGGCTCAACGCCAATTGATTTTAGTTAAGCACACAAGAAGCATCCCCTTAAGTGTTTAAAAATACAAGACTTCAGTTCATCATCAAAGGAGGCCCACCCACTGAACACATAGGAATCTAAATAAATCACCATCCAAAACCAAGACAGCTCTGCAACCTCTGGGGCCAGTGGATGTGGGTAATCCTTAGTAATAACCACATTATAATACACCAGAATGAGACTGAGCCAAGTCTAGTACCAGTTAAATATACTCCAAGCCAGGCACACATTATTAAAACATGAGTTTAAAATCACTTATTCTGCATTAGCGTGATTAACGATGTTGGCCCTTTATGAGGACGTTGCTGCAGCCCTGAGAAATGATGCAATTACTTCCTTTGAATAGGAAAGTTAAGAGACTTGTTACCAAAGGGTGCTGGGTACAGTCTTATAGTTAATTAGGACTTTTTTGTTGGAGCTGCTACATTATTGCCCCCCTCAACACAGTTTCTAAACCCACCTCTCTCCCCATATTTTTTCTCTTATGAAACAAATTACAAAATGGGAGAGCAATCAAGGTTGCTTGCTAATTAAAAATCAGCAGTTGTTGCTGGTGATGGGGTAAATAGTCACCTTAGCCTTAGACCCTGTCTTTGAGTTGTTCCTAAGCATTCATATTTTATGGATGTAATAGTTGTAACTAAAACACATGAGACAGGGTTTTGAGGGAGAAGAATGTCTTTTAATCAGAAGTGGAGGATGAAATTACAAATGTAATTAAGTAAAAACACCTTTAAAGTCACAACATAAGAAATTCTTTGTGAGAGCAAGAACATTGATGTACGCTAGAAAGAATTTCAGTATTTCTATCTTTTATAGTGGCCAAAGTTGGGGTGGAATGAGAGAGTGAAATTTTCATTTTCTACCTGATTGTAACTTCCTGGAAAGCCCACTATTATTGTCTTATCCTCACGAAAAACATAATGTTTTGACCAAGAAATATGATTTCATTCCTCTTCTGTAGTAATGCTTTCTTTGCCAAAAAAAGGTTTGTTTTGGAGTTGACAAGCTCTGGATTTTGATTGGATCCTTATGAACAGGAGTCACCTCCAGATGCAAAGAAAGAAGTTGAGCTATTTTCAAACTTGATTAGATCAAAATTTCAGCTTTGTGTGCACATGTTCCACATAGATGTCATTTGCATCTATAGATGATGTTCTTGAAAGTGTCCCTGGAGCCATAACTAATGCTACCATAACTAATGTAATCATAACTAGACTTTTTTTCTTTGTGATCTCATAAGATTTTGCCTCTGCGCATCTCTGTGCAGCTGATTCCCAGATCCATTTATTCAGGTCTATTTTCCCTCCTGAATTCCATTTGTACATTACCAACTAACTGCTTCTTGAACATTTCAAAATGGATATCTCAAACTCAACACAACAATAATGGGGAATAATAAATTCCCTACCAACCTCCTTCCTCTTTACAACTTTCCTAAGACTGTCAAAGGTACCACCATCTTTCTAGTCAGCCAGGCTCAAAGTTCAATGCTATCCTAACTCTTCACTTGCCTTTAGCCCACATATCCTATCTGCCTTCACATAAATCAACCGTATATGTCCTCTTCTCTCCATTCACATAGCAAGCACTCCAGTTTAGGCCTTCATTCCATCTCACTGGACTAGTGAAATAGCTTATTAATTGATTTCTTTGCCTCAAGTCTTTCCCTACTCCTGTCTGCCCTCTTCTCAACTGTCAAAATGAAGTCATTAAAGTTCAGATCTTACCATGTCACACCTTCCCCACTCACCCTTATCCCACTTAAGAAATCCTAGTAACTCCAGATTAATTTCAAGTTTTAACAGATAGCTCTCCATTTGACATTTAAAGCTCTTTATAACCTGACTCAATTCTCATTTTCCAGTATTCTTACATTACATTTCTTTTCATACCCTCAGTAATCCAGTTACATCAACTTATTTATTGTTCTTCCCATAGGATACTCAACCTCTCATCTATGTAGTATCATCTACCTTGTACTAGATATTCACCATGCCAAAAACAATCTGTTACTGTCACTTCCTCCTAAAGGTCTTGGCTTCCCTCAAGACTCATCTCAAACCAATCTTCGGGCACTCTTTACTCTCCTTCCCACATCATCCACTGCTTCCTCCCTTCAGATGTTATTTCCTTCTATTCTGCATGTATCTTACAGGTGCATACTTGTTTGTAAGTTTGTCTCTCTCATTAGAATGTTAACTCCTTGAAGGTAGGAACTACTTTTGCCTTTTTTGTTATCCCCAACACTTAGACAATTCCTGGCACATGAAAAACACTGAATAAAAGCTTATTAACCAAGATGGTGACTTGGCTTTGCCCAAGTCTTTATGTCATCCAGAAGTCACAGCTTTCAATTAGCCTTTCTTGCATACAACATTGAATTGATGTACGCATGGTCCCAGCCCCTGTACTCTTCTCTTAGTGTGTACTTTCAACTCAAACATTATAAAGGCAAGGACTAGACCAAAATGGTAAAAAAAAAATCAAATTTTTTTCAAAAATATATGAATTATTCATTGAAATTTGTATTTAATTTATTGTGAAAGATATAGGGAGAAAGAAAGAAAAATCGCTGTACAGATAGGGGCAAAGAATGAGAGAAAAAGGGGGGAAAAGGAGAGAAAAGATAAAAATATAGACCCAAAAGTTAGGAAAAAGGAGAGAAAGAAATAGGTTTAAGGGGTTAGAGCAGACAATTTTTTGCAGCTTTTGTCTTTTGGGTGATTTTATGATATTTTCTAGATTTGGAGTGGAGGGCCTTAGGCTCGTGTGCAAAGATAAGCTAATAAGACCTTAATATCATTCACTATGACTGATCTTCTACATGCTGTTTGGCCTCATACTTTCTACCAATACAAACTCTACTACCTTCCAAATCTAGTTGAAATCTCACCTCTTTTGAATATCTCTTGTTTAAATCCTACTACCTAATCCAACAAATATTCCTCATCTTAGAGAGGAGGAAACTGATGTTCCCAAAGTCAACTCAGTCATAAGTAGCAGTCTGGATTTTATCACAGGTCTTCTGAACTCCATGATTTTTCATTTTCACCATATTGCCACAACACATGCCTGCTTTAAACAAATAACAACTTAATACATGCTACTGCATTCTTTATTTGAACTGCATGTTTTAGCACTTTATTGTATTGAAACATAATCTGTTATATTGGGCAACACCAGTTTGTTTTCTGACTGTTGGTTGCTCTCTGATTCTCCTCTCCAAATCAAGTGGGCACTGCTAAGACCAGGGATCTTCATGGATTTAGTCTCAGCATAGCAAGAGACTTGGGATGTAGGCACCAGGGAATGGAAATCTGAGCTAGATAAGGATGCTTTGCATGCCCAGAAGAAAATTTCATCTTGGAATATTATAAAAACTAGCAAGTATATATATCTCTGGCCATGATCTTGAAAGTGGGAAAATTGTTCAAGGCCAAAAAAAAGAGCAAACCAGACCAATTTTCAACTTATAGGCCAGTAGACTTGACTTGAAATTTTTTTATATACAAATATACATATATGCAAATGTAAATATAAATACACAATATTTTCTGTTTCATACATATATAATACATCAAAGGAATGTGGTTGAGCATTTAAAGGGAAATCATCACCAAAATTTATGTGGACTCCCAAAAATAGCCCATGCCAGACTAACGCCATTTCTTTTTTTTTTTTTTTTTTTTTTTTTGACAAAATAGATATACTGATAGATCATGGGGATTATTTCTATTTTAGCAAACAATTCAAAAAAGGCATACTGTATGTGGTGAGTTAAATGATGTTTAGTAGGTGAATTTGGAACTGAATAAGTGATCTGATCAAAATGTCATATTAATGAAAATATGTCAGATCTATAGTAAAAATTCCAAGTGATTTGGACATTTCATTATGTTTTTCAATATTTTTCTTTATGAATTAGATGAAGGCCAAAATAACATGCTTAATAAATTTTCAGATAACACAACATTCTGAGAAACTAGCTAAAATACATTGGATGACAGGGAACAACTAGAAAAATCTTGACAAGCTGGAACAATGGGATGAATTGAACAAGACATTTAGGTCAATAAATGTAATGCCTTAAACTTGGCTACCCAAAATACTCAGCATGGCAAAGAGATGGCTAACCAATAGAATATAAGTTCCTTGAAGACAGGAACTGTTTTTTACCTCTCTTTGTATCCCCAGTGTTTAGCACAGTACTTAATACATAGTAGACATTTTATAAATGACTGTTGAATTGTTGAAGATCTGAGGATTTAAATGATCTTTGGGAACTATTTGGTAAATCAACAATGCAATTCAGTAAGGGTTAGATAATTAATGCTACCCTTGGCTATATGGAGAGGTATAGTACTCAAAAGATTTTAGAGGACTGTATTCTGGGTATCACATTATTTTAAAAAAGAGACATATATGATATATATATATATATATATATGAGACATATATGCATTCCTCAAATGCATACCTATTGAAATCCAGCTCATCTTTTAAAACTCATTTTAAATATTATTTCTTCATGAAATAATAAAACTAAACTAGACTCTAAACTAGAAGTGGAGCACAAATGCTATTTAGTGAAAAGAGCAGTGATTTAGATTCAGATGTACTGGGTTCAAATACCATCTGTTTTATTTAGTTATTTATTTTCATAACTATAAAAAGGAGCAGTCAGATAATATTAATTCTAAGATTCTTTCAGCTTTAATCCAAATAAATGACCTCTAAACTATTGTAGCTTTCCTTGGTACTACTAATAAACCATAAAGTCGTGTAATAAAATTAGTTAGCATTTAGATAGCACTTTAAAATTTGCAGAGAACTTTTTTGAGCCTCACACAATCCTAGGAGGTAAAAAATATTATTATCTTCATTATATAGATAAGGAAACTAAATTTGAGTTTAGGAATCTAATAGGGTCAAAAAAAAAAAAAACAAAAACAAAAACCTAAGTATATAAGGCAGCTATCAAATTCAAGTATTCTAGAATTCAAGTCCTGTGCTTTAACCATTGTGCTGGCCAATTGCCTCAGTGGTGAGATTTATAAGCAGAACTCCCCCTTCCCCATTCCCCTGCCCCAAAAAGTTTATAAGTTTTTTTATTGCTCCTCATGATATCAATATTGACACTTCCTTATAGTTGAGAGCCAATAAATGTCAGTTGTATTCTAAATGAACAAACTTGGTTTTTGTGAGATTGTGTCTATAGCCCTTTATCCTTAGAAGATTCTTATACATAAAAAAAATCATGCCTGTTGTGTCTAAAACCACCTGTTCTTTTCCTTCCCAAGATTATCTTCCATCAATTTCATAGTCCCTCTTTACAAAAATACAAATAGATCTCTGCACTTAGAAAATCACAAAGTAATATTATTTCTGTTGTATTTTTAAATTTTTTCTTGAATGGTTTCCAATTACATTTTAGTATTTTATTTATTTTTTCATTATAAACAACCACAAAATAGAAAAAGAAAAAAAAAAGCATTGCCATGTGCACAACAGAACACGAGATAATTTAAAATATAAAGCAATAAATTTCCATGTCAAGAAAGCCTATATAATAAGTAGACATTATGTTCAGAGCTTTGTTTTTAGAATCACATTGCACACAGCTCTACCCCAATCTTTCTTTGAAATTATCCAATTATTGATGACAATTTTAGATATATAGTTCACATTTCCATGTATAAAAAGTAAAGAGTTTTTATTATTGAGGCCTTTTCACTTAGTTCTTGATGTTTACTTTATATTTCTCTTGGATCTTGTATGTCAATTATTTTATTAAGTTTAAGTCTTTTTGCAACAAAATTCTGAAAGTCTGAGAATTTGGTGAATATCCATTTTTAAGGCTTATGCTTAACTTGTCTGGGTATGATATTTTTGTCCACAACTCCAGCTCTTTTGCTTTTCAACATACAGTGTTCTAAGAAATATAGTCTTTTAATGTAGTCACCTCTAGGTCTTATGTAATTTTAATTGTATTTTTGATTGATTTTTTTTTTGCTACTCATATTTTCTCCTTGATTTGAAAGTTTCAGAATTTGGCTATGATATCGGTTTTATCATTGGATCTCTTTCAGGTGATAATTGATGGATTTTTTTCTATTTCTACTGCCTCCTCTTGTTTTAACACTTCAGGACAATTTTCTTTATTTATTCTTTATTTATTGTTTCAAAATTTATTTTATTTTTGTTTCAAAATTCTTTATCACTGTAGTTTTTAGGTACTCCAATTATTCTTATATTTTGTCTTCTTGATCTGTTCTTTTGATTGGCTGTTTTTCTTGTAAGATATTTTACATTCTCTTCAATTTTTTTATTCTTTATATTTTGTTTTATTATGTCTTTTTTAAAAATAATGTCACCAGCTTCCCCTTACCTAAGTTTGATTTTCCAGGGGTTGTTTTCTTCCTTAAGACTCTGGATCTCCTTTTCCATTTGATAATTTATCTCACTTTGGTTTTTTTTTAATCTTTTTTGAGTTTTTCTATGAATTCTTTTTGGGCAGGTGACCATTTAATATTACTCTTTGGAATATGAAAAGATTGGTATCTTCTTCTGAAGATGAACATGAGTTTTCTCTATTCTCATAGTGACTTTCTGTGGTTGGGATCTTTCTCCTTTGTTGCGCTTTTTAAAAATATAATTTTGTTATTGTAATCACCTCTAGTCTTGAGATGAGGAAGATGATGTTCTAATTTCAGCTTCTCATCCAGTTCTCCCCTCTGACTTGGAAACAAAACAAGAACTCTATCCTCCTGTAAGCTGGACCTGGTGTTCCTTACCAGCAGAGGTTTCCTCAGTCTTCCCCTTCTCAGATGCCTGACTCCCCACATTTTCCTGGAAGTAAAATATCCTACAGGTGGGGGTAAGGGTACCTTCCACCCAGCTAACCCTAGGGATCATCATTTACTCTTTTAGCAAATATAGCCTGGAGGTGTTTATACTTCACACTGGCCAAAACTCCATTCTACTAAATTTCTTCTTATCTTTTCCTATTGTTCTACCCCAACTCTTTTATTTTTACTACTCAACATTTGTAGTGCTATTTTCTCTTGTTTGTGGGAGTAATCTGGAGAGGTTGGAAATTTTCCACCATCTTCCCAGAATTCCCCTGTCCCTCTTTCTTTTGCAGCTTACACACATGTTCTGATGTTGAACCAGTTTATTGGGTAGAACAAATGTGTTGGTAAAAATACACACCAATGCATCAGCACTGGGACCTATAATAGTGCCTGTATCCTACTCTCTATTTAACCCCAAACGCCTCAAGATTGGAGACACCTCATGCTTCATGCTTCTCCAAACAAGAATGTGTTCTACTTTATAGCCATCTGCTCTGACTTAAGATCTCCCTCAAGGAAGAATTTTTCACCTTTACGAGGGATACCATTCCATTGCTTCATGTTTTTGTTAGTTTTTTTTTAATACATAAAACATACAATTACTTCTTTGTAACTTAGTTCTTCTTACCAGAGCCAAACAGAGAAAGTCTATTCTTTTCTACAAGACAGCCCTTTTGAGTACTTGAAGGCTGCTATCAACTCTAGCTAAGGCTTTGCTTCTGGAAAAAAACCTTCCCGTTTCCATTTTCTTTACATCTTATAGAAAGAATTTAAGAGCATTCACTATCTAAGTTGATCTCTTTTGGGCACTTTGCAGCTTCTTAATGTTCTTCCTGAAATTCTGGGTCCAAAAATGTGGAGAATATAATATAATCATGGCAGGGTAGAGAAGAGCCATCACCATTATACATACTAAATTGTGGATAATAAACCTTGCTTACTATAGCCCAAGCAATCAAATAATCTTTCTTGACTCCTATATCACAATATTGACTTACCACCAAATCTTTTTCATATGGAGAATTCTTGCCATCTCTTTTCTATTCAAAAGCATTCAAAATGACTTCCACTTCTTAGAGGCAAATAAATTAAAGCACAGAGAAGCTTACCTGTTAAGCTAAGTCAGCGGTGGAATCAAAAATCAAATCTCAGCTTGTTCATCAAAGTCCAGTGTATTTATGCAGTTTGGAAGGACCACATGTGACCATTAGAGAACCATGAGCTCTTTTGTGCCATGAGAATTGCTCAGAACAAAAACTTACATTGGCAATAGAAGCTATATTTCAACAGGAGATGAAGTAATTCCTATTCCCAGCATCTGTTAATCATTCAAGATCCTTCTAGATGTAAAAGGCTATAGAATGAAAGGTATTATTAATGGATCTCTATATGCTGTGAGGAAATTCTGAATAGCAATCCTCCTTCTAAACAATACCTGCTCCTGTGAGTTGATTTCCTTCCATTATTTTAAATTCTTCAAGTGCTAGAGAAGTCATGTAGGTTGTTTTCTCGAATAGTCACTTAGCTGACAAGCATTTTCTAATTGACAGAACATTCTGAATAGACAGATTAAGGGGGGTATAAAGATTGTGCAATTTTCCACACATAGCAAGAAATTAAGAATACTAGGATGCAATATTTTTTTTCAAAAAAGTTATAAATTATACCTTGAAATCTGAATTCCATTTATGGTGAGAGATAAAGAGGGATGGAAAGTAAGGGAAGCAGAGATAGAGACAGAGAATAGGAGGGGGAGTGAAAAGAGAGAAAGTCAAAAGAGGGAGAGGAGAGGACAGGAAAGAAAGGGAAAAGAGAAGAGAGGCAGAAAATAATAGTGGAAAATAGGGACAGAGAGAGAATCCAGTAAAGAAGAGAGGGAAGGAGAAAAAAGAGGTGGCCAAAAGAGAAAGGGGAGCTAAAGCATGCTTTTTAAAAAATTTTTACAAAAATTGTATGCATGGGTAATTTTTCAGCATTGACAATTGCAAAACCTTTGTTCCAACTTTTCCCCTCCTTCCCCAACCCCTTCCCCCATTTGGCAGGTTGACCAATACATGTTAAATATGTTAAAGTGTAAGTTAAATACAATCTATGTATGCATATCCAAATAGTTGTTTTGCTGTACAAAAATAATCAGACTTGAAACAGTGTTCCATTAGCCTGTGAAAGAAATCAAAAATGCAGGCAGACAAAAATAGAGGGATTGGGAATTCTATGTAGTGGTTCATACTCATTTCCCAGAGTTCTTTTGCTGGGTGTAGCTGGTTCAGTTCATTACTGCTCTATTGGAACTGATTTGGCTCATCTCATTGTTTGAGGAATGCTTTTTTGTGGATTACAATACTATAAGGGAAGCTACCTATGATTGAAGAGACAACATGCTTTCCTTATGCCAAAACTTACATTAAAGTGATTATTGAACCAAGAAGTGAAATTTCAGGCTCGGTCCCACCATGGTTGAAGTGTCTTTCATATTTTTTAAATAAATGAGGTTTTCAATATAAAGCAAAAAGCAACAACAGGAATGTGTGTTGTCAGTAACTCAAAATAACACTGCCAGGTTTAGCAAATATAATTCAGCAACAACCATGGCTCATGATGGAACCTTCAACTCAGACAAAATATAGAGCAGGACTGCTTCATCAGCAAACTCTATAACTGCACTGCCCTCACCACCCAACTCAAAGACAGCTTGACAATTAAAGCACAAATCCCATGACATAAGCAACATTTAATCACCTTCTCTTTTAATATCACGTGTTGCACTTTTATCCTGCTGATGTCCCATCACATGTTGCATTTTTATCCTGCTGAAGTCCCTCCATCGGAAGCTTTGAGAAGCTAATGAGCCATTCAGGATGGCTCAGCTTCAACTGTCTTCAAATTTCATGAAGTGAGATAATATGACTGAAGAGTGAGTGTATACTGAGCCACTCAGAGCCCTGATAAGGTGTTAATAAACCCTAGCAAATTCTGATTAAAGCTGTCTTGTTACATAGAGTGTTGCATTTTCCACAGATATCAGAATTGGTAAATTAAACCTTGGAAGGTGCTAAATTTGGATTTGATCACCTAAATGGGCAGTGAAAAGTGAAAGAGTAGCATCATTAAATCTCTTCAGCCCTAAGTGAAATCTCCCCCCCAATCCCCACCCCAAGCTAAGGAATCTCTGGGTTCCCAAGATCTTTCTTTTGATTTAGTCTGGATGTTATGTAACTGAAGTCTATGCAAATTCTTTAAGACATTGGACTTTTTCTGTTGTAAACACAATAGCCCTCTGGACTAAGCAAAGCACAATAAGAGATAGCTTTCAATTAACTATGATTTATCAGAGTAGCCATGGATAGGTTAAGATCTGAATCATTGGAGGAACTATCCAAATGAAAGAGAACGTAGCCCCATTTGAGTATGTATAGAAAATGAGCCCTAGATGACATATAAACTTTATAGAATGTATGTAATATTCTATTTATGTACAGGATAAATTGTAGAATCCATAATTCCATAGACTATGATTAGGACAGTCAATAGTTCTACTCATCTTAAAGGATTTGGTACCAATGGAAACTAAATAATGCAAAATTACGATAATCAAGCTTGACTCTAAAGAAATATAGGAAGGCATCCTCACCTTAATTAATCAACAAGCATTTATTAAGTCCCTACTGTTTGTAAAGTCAAAAAAACAAAGAATTAAACAACTGCTATTTTCAAGGAATTTATATTCAATTTTTTTGGGGGGGGAGTGGGGATAGCAAAGGACTTTGAATTAGGACATGGCACATAAAGTAAGACTTTTTCAATGTGTTGATTAATTCTCCTAGAAAGTTTAGCTATTGTTGTTGTTCTTCTTCTCTATTTTTTCTTTTTCATATAAAGAAAATTCCCCTGTGAGAGAAGGGGGAAAGGAAAGGATGTATTGGTAATTGTGTAGAAAAAATATAAAATATTAATAAAATTTATTTAATTAAAAATAGAGTATTTCCTTAGGTATCAAGTTCCTTTAAGGACTCATTATCAACTTATTACTCATGAATGTATTGAATGTTTTAAAACTTTTTGAATTTTCAGAATGAATATACTTAAAAGACCTGTTTTATAACTCCACTTGCTTTTTTAATGAAATGAAAGAAAGAAAAGAAAGAGAAATTAGTAAATGAAAATAAAGATGTGGGTGCAAATTATACATGAAATACAAAGTCAGTTAAGACCAAAAAGTGTTACTAGATAACTTTTGGATGGAGTGAAGGAATCAAGAATGACATACTAACTGGACAAATCTCAGAAGGTGGTGCTGGAATAGATAAATAGCCAACGGGTGACATGGTGTTGACAGACTGAATTGGGCAGAAATGGGGGAGCTTCTGGTTTAATAATTTGACTAATGGGTGAGAGAATGAAGCTGGTGACTTGTTTAGGATAGAGTTATCTGTGTGAGAACATAAGATAAATATGCAATTTGACTGATAAAACAGACCTACATAGAATGAGAAAACATGATTAGTCATAAGAATTCCACTTCTAGTTGTGAAATTGGGGAGGAAAAATTCTTGAATTGAGATAGTTTACAAATGGTGAACCTGATGAGCAAATTACTCTACTGTTACATAGTACTGAGAATAGATCATACTTTCTGATTTGGTGGGAGCCTGGAAATAGAAGACATTTATGTAGAAGTGGAGAATTTCTCAGGTTTTGGCAGGATGTTACACACACACACACACACACACACACACACACACACACACACACACAGTGCGCTCTCTCTCTCTCTCTCTCCCTCTCTCTCTCTCTCTCTCTCTCTCTCTCTCTCTCTCTCTCTCTCTCTCTCTCTCCATATATATATATATATATATATATATATATATATCTAGCTGGGAATTTTAACCTCCATTAAATCAATTTATCGACCCAAAATATAAAATGTGGCAATTAGTTATTCTTCCTTAGGCAACTCTTTTGGGTAAGTAAATTCTTGCTTGCCAATTGTTTGGCAATTAAGAATCTTCTTTTGAAATAAAATGATCTTCTGTGATCTTCTATCTCCAACTTTCTCCATCAGGATTCACCAAATATTCACCAGGACTTCTTCTGTCTGTGACAGAAGACTCTTCCTTCCACTCCTTTCACTGCAGCATGTCTTTTCATCCAAATAATCCCACTGAAGAGGTAAAAAGGAAATCTAGATCTAGTTCTCATCACCAAAATAGCCCAGTATAGAACCTACTAGACTGGTTTAGGTTTGAACCTAATGGCTCAAGCTGGGTGCATTTCTTTATTCTGAAACTTGTGGTTTTTGATCTCTCATACGTTGGGGGCCGCCTTCATCATGGTGTAAGTAAGTAAGAGAATAATGTCAGAGTCTAACTGGGTTTCAGGACTCAGTTAAGCTGAATCCCTTTAAGCACAGTGAAACTTAAAAAAAAATATGAAGTCACAAAAACCTCATCAATCTTATTCATCATTGACTCTTTCCCATGTCATCTCTTTAGCTCTTCTAAATGACCTTATCCTTAATCCTGACCTATGATACAGATTCTTTTTGTCATTCTGCATTGTAGATTTTGGACCATCTCTCTCTGTTCTCCCAGCTCAGATCCAATCACACTCAGAATTGTAAAGAACCTTAGTGGTCATCTAGACTCAGCAGTCCTGAGAGGAAATCTTTACTAAAAAATCCCAAGTGAGTGTTTATTCAGTCTTTGCAGGTAGATGTCCAAGGAAATGAATCTGGCCACCTCTACTCTGGGGCAGCTCTGACTATTAAGTTGGTTTAGTTTTGTTTATTTGTTTTCCCTTATATTAAACTGAATTCTGGCTGGGTGGTATATCCATCCACTGTTCACAACTTTACCCTCTGGAGCCAAACAGAACTAATTCCTTCCAGGGGATAGGAATTGTGCATTAAGCCCCAAGTTCTGAAATAATTTATTTTGGGGAGTGTGAGAGGGGAGTTGTATAGGACTCATCACTCCTAGGGGCAGCTAGGTGGCTCAGTGGATAGACTCATCTTTCTGATTTCAAATCTGACCTGAGACCTTTCCTAATTGTAGGACCCTAGGCAAATCACTTAATCCTGTTAGCCTCAGCTTTCTCACCTGTAAAATGAGCTAGAGAAAGAAATAGAAAACCACTACAGTATCTCTGCCAAGAAAACCCCAAATGGGGTCACTAAAAGACAGACATCACTGAAAGCAAATGAACAACTATGAAATTCCTCATGAGGCTTGAGTGCATTCTGTTCAATAAGCAACAGAGAAACAAATTATGGATTATTTCAGTGTTCTCCACCATGTTCTAAAATGAAATCCTTCCATTAAAAAAAAACCTGGTTTTACATAAGACATTTATTAAAATGTTCAAAGAGTTTAGTCAAATGTCTCCACCTTTTTAGGCTTCTTCCTGCCTCCGAGGAGTTAAATGCTTTCTATAAAGACAAGGAATAAGGCTAGAAGCATTAGAGGTCTCTGTTACAGTGCCTTTGACACTGGCATACACTTTGGTTTAATTAAAACAGGGCCTCTGATGAGCATTCAGGGAGAGGTAATGCTTAAATGGTGTCATTCAAGGACACCCTTGTTTCCCAAGAAGGCAATCTGCCTTACCCCAGTTAGAACAACAGTGCTGCTGAAACCTAGTGTCTTTGCCCAGGCATGAATGACTGTGTGGTAAGAGCTCACATGCATCCCATGCCGAACAGCAGTGGCAGGAGGAAATCTACTTTAGCAATGACAATTCCCATTTTGATAGAACTGGAAGGATTACAAATTGTTTTTCTTGCAACTACCCTGTGAGGTAATAAGCACAATTATCATTACCTTCATTTTTCAGATGAGGTAACTGAGGCACAGAGATTTCCTCAGGACCACCAAAAGCATAAGTACAAATCCAGGATTTACTCAGTACTTGGTACCCTCTACCATACTGCCTTTTAATCAATGTTAGTAATTAAAGGAAAAGGAATATATGAGTAGAAGGGCTAAAGTCACCCTGTGGATCATTCTTTCACTCATTCAATAATGGAAAACTAAACAAAAGCTCTTTATCAGACACTAAGGGAGTACAGGGTATATAGCAATGAGTACTAGATTTGGAATTAGAACTTGAGCACTATTAAGTACCACTTTCTGTGATCTTTGGAAATACCTGGTCTAGAACATAGCTTAATAAATACTTGTGGAATTAATTTATCCCTCAGCACTTAGCACAGTGCCTAAAGCTTTGTAGTTCCTTAATGTCTGATGACTGACTGACTGATGGAGATGTATATTTATATTAGTATTTACTATTATGATGCAGGAGACACATTACAGGTTGAGGAAAGATATTCAGTAGATGGCAAGATCTTTCAGAAACACTTGTTTGCAGGTGATATTGTGCTCATTGTATCAAATTCAAGACATTGTGGAGGATCCTGAAGAAATCACTCAAAGGAATTTAGTTTGTTCATCCACACAGAAAAGACCAAATGGATGAAGAGATATACCTTAAGGCATTCATCCCAAATGTGTGTTGAAATAAAGTGTGTATGTGTGTGTATATATATATGTATAGACAATTATATATAATATTAAAATGGTTGTATATAAATATAGACATCACACAAACTACAGAATTTCATCAAAAATTAAATCATAAAACAACAAAGACACCTTAGAGATCTTATTTTATTTCATATGTAATGTTATGTTTCTTTCGCTGAAGTCAAAATGAGGGCATATTATACCTTTGGAGAAGGAAAGCAAGGCTCATAGAAGCAAACAAAGTTAACATCATTGTGGACTTTATAATCCTCATGTATTCAATACGGGATTTGAATTATTGTTATTACCTTTAAAGGTCCTTTCAGTAATGAATCTATGATGCTGTTTGGAAAAATTTAAAACAAATTCTGTGTCTTTTCTCATTAGTTTCAAATCTAATCAAATAAAGATAATTATTCATAATATTTTATAATGAATGCAAGAGAGGAATAAAACAAAGTATTCCAAGAATTTGAATGGAAAATTACAACTGATGAGCAACTTCATTCCTTTCCATGCTACATAGATACCAACTAGAATCCATTATGGCATGCCATGGAAATAAAAAAAAAAAGTATATTTAAGCCTGGAAGGCACCAGACATATTATTTAATTCAATCCTCTCATTGAAAGATGAGAAAACAGAAGTCCATAGAGATGGATTAACTTCCACAAAGTCATGCATTTGTTAACCTACAGAACCAGGTTAACTGTAATCATAACCAGAGAATATTTACCATGAAGATCTTTTCTCTTCCTACAAAGACTGGTTTTCATTTCTAAGAGAAGAAGATGGAAGAGCTGATAGTCAAAAGAAGGTTTAATATGGAGTTACAGAGGAAAGACATTGTACAACTTTTAAAATAGGTAATCAGTTCAGCAGGTCACAAAATTGTCCCACTGTTACCTCCAAGGCAAAGGAGACCTGACTCCTTTTGTCCCAGACTGCACCTGGTATGTGATTGCCTTTGCAGATGCTGTGATGACTGCAGCATGGGGCAGCAGTGAAATGTGAGCAGCATCATAAGCAGCCCCCGAACTCTTACTAAAGTTACTCAACACCCTGGATTCCTGCCTGGAGAACAATGTAATTAAGAGCCCCTTTTTTCCTCTACTTCCCACAGTAACCAAGAGGCTTTATCAATGTCCTGATGTTAGCGATTTTCTTTTCCTGGTGAAAGCATGCCCAGAAAGATCCAAGACCAGCTGGTATCTCTATTTATTTCCTTTTGAGCACGTCTTCATTCCAGAGCCTGAACTCCCCCATCTTACTGGAGTATGACAGGCTTTTAAGAGATGCATCTATTTGGGAAAGTTTGCAGTCCAAATACAAAAAGCCAGCTTGCAAACCTGACCTCTTGTGTCTCAGCTGTTTTTCTGAGGTTTTTTATTAATATTCAAAATGTCAATTATGGAAGTACTTTTTTTCCTTAATGTAAAACTGACAGTGTAGCATACATACATACATACATACATATATAGAGAGAGATGCATATATATATATATATATGTATATGTATATAATATATCACCAAGTGGCTTTCAAAAAGATGTGGGGGAATTAACTAATCTTCATATTATTATAGAAACAAGGAATCATAATCCAGGTGCTTCTAGATAAATGACAGTTGCTTTCAAAGATCAGATACTACAAGAAAAGTACTTGATCCTCTTAAGAGTCTCTAGAAAAGAAAGCAAAGGAATCCTGGTGATTCCACCAAATGAATGCAGTGAGAAAAGCATGATCTACTTTAAATAACAATAGGTCTGGGGTCTAAACTCTTGACAGCGAGTCTCCAAGTTGAGTTTGTCTCAAGAGTCATTACTATGTTGGGATAAATAAGACACTAGTCTAGGTGCTAACAAATGGTCATAAGCATGCACTGTTTCTTGAAAGTGATTAGGTACAATAGAAAATTATGGATATTGAGTTAGAGGACCTAGATTCACATTTTTATTCTGTCACTCATTATTTGTGTCAGTCAGTCAACAGACTTTTATTACACAGTGGCATTATGCCAACGGTTGAGCATTAGAAGTCACTTAACTTTGCTCTGCCTTTGTTTCCTAATATTTAAAATTAAAATTAAAAGGTACTTGTATTAGACTTTAAAATCCATTCCAATTAGGGCAGCTAGGTAGTAGGGTGGATAGAACACCAGCCTTGAAGTCAGGTGGATCTGAATTCAAATCTGGCCTCAGACATTTAACACTTCCTAGCTGTGTGATCCTGGGCAAGTCATTCAACCCTAATTGTCTCAGCAAAAATAAATAAATAAAATCCGTTCCATCTCTGTATGATTTCAGTTTAACTATTTTTTTTTAACAAAAAAAGTTGTGTTTAACTTGAAGTCACATTAGTTAAGTGAGTCCTACGGCATGAAATTTATCACTTTTTCTAATTGTATCCCATTGGCTTTCTAAAATGTGTCTTTCACCTTCTTCTTGGTTCCCCCTTCTTACTCCTTAACTCCTCTCTGTCTAACCCATATGCCCAGTCCATATCTTTCTCTGCCAAGGAAAATTAAACAGAATAAAAGGGCAGAGGTATGTCTACAGGATTCCTGGTAGGCTGGTTCCTAAATGCAACAGCTCCGTTTTACTGGGTCTATCACTGCTCTACTTCAATATTCTTCAGTCATAACAGAGAATAGCTTATTATTCTTGCCATACTTTGCTGGTCCCAAGACTCAGTTTCTCAGAATTCCCACTATTCTTTCTTGAGATAACAAAGATGCTTGAACTGATTGCAAAACTCAGCCTGTGTGGTGCTCTTAAACATCCTAAATCAGGACATCTGTCTCCAGCTTATCCAATTATCTTTCTGGAGTCTGAAAGGCCAGCCAGGAAAATTCTGAAAGTGTTAAGAATCCAATGGCTTTCTTGGTTTCCTTTCCAGAGTCCTTTGGGATTATAGCAGTTCTATTCTTTGTACTTCTAGTACTAGCATGATGGCTGGCACATAATAATTATGTCATAAATGTTGTTGATGGGCTAATTGATTTCAGACTATATCAAGGGGAATTTTCAACCACTTGCCATTATAGCACAATAATTTTGCTTTGGGACATAGTCAAAGCCAATCAACCATAAGTAAGCAGTGTTGTGCATGCCAAATATGTAGCCGAGCTGTGTATGTATGCATGTGCATGTGTGTGTGTGTGTGTGTGTAATTGTCCCAAAGATCATCCATATTTCTGACACTAACTGCTTGAAGATAAGAAAGTTATTTAACTTCACAGAGGTGGATATAATACTCCAAGAGTAGAGTTTGGTGCTTGGGGAGGCAACTAGGTGATACAGTTTATACAATATTGGTTCTACAATCAGGCAGATCTGAGTTCAAATCCAACCTTAAAATCTTATTAACTGTATAATATTATTCAGATCATGTAACATGCTTGCCTCAGTTTCCTCAACTGCAAAATATAAATTGCAATAGCAGCTATCTCACAGAGTAGTTATGAATATCAAATAATATATTATTTGTAAAGCACTTAGCATAATAGTTGCTTAATAAACACCTGTTACTTCTTTCTTTTCTTCTTTTCATTTCAGAAATTCATACACAGAGGTAATCACAGATTCTCAATATATTGATAAGACATCTGAATAAAACTGGATCAGAAACTGGAAGGGACATGAAGCCATAAGATCCAACATGCTCATTTTAAGAAAACTGAGATTCAAAGAAATTCAGTGATTTTTCCAGGGCCATGGATCTAATGATTGTCTAAGGCCAAAGCCAAATTTACGTATCTCTGGCTCTTAAGTATCTTAAGTTCAATGCTCTAGCCACCTCACTGCTTTGTTTAGAAATAACAAGGTGACTGAATGCATTTTCACTTTTCATTAAGCTTTCTGTTAAAAGGAATTTGAGTGAGAGGCAAATGCAGAGGGACTATCTATATGTGTATTTCCCAACTCTCATCATTATGTCTCATTTGTGTTGGCAATTTCATTTGTGGAAGGGCATTAAAAAAGAAAGCATAAAACATAACCAACTATTCCAGTAAATGAGATAGATTCTGGCTAACAACTTTGATCAGAAAGCAGATTAAGAGGCCAAAGATGTCCAATCAAAGAATAATTTATATACATATAATATGCACTCCACTTTGATTAGGATATAGTATAAGAGAAAATGTTTCGAGCAAAAATAAGATATATTCATCACAATGTGTCAATCCTCTCCATCTTTGATTTTTTTTTTGTTTTGTTTTGTTTTTATTCTCCATCAGCTGGGACCCAAAGTTTCATTTATCTCACAGTTGAGAAGCTGAGGAAGGCAGGATTTTGGCTGAAATGCCTGAAACGGGACTAGGATGGAAGCACTGACTTGTTCAGATAAAATGTTCCATCGAAAAGATAGTATTCTGGCCTAATTTTTCACTAAAATAGGTGAATGTCATCACTTCATAATTATATAATGCTCAACAAGTATTAACTAATGATCAATCTATTAATCAATAAGAATTTATTTATTAAAAAATACCTATTCTGAAACAAACTCTGTGCTAGACTCTGTGACAACAAAGATAAAAGTAAAATTTGTATGGCACTCAAGGGAATTATAATCTATTTTAGAGAGAGACAGCATATACATATGTAAGTATATTCTAGATTGATACAATCAATCAGTCAGTGTTTATTAAGTGCCTTTTCTGCCCCAGAGGCACAGCCTGATGTAGTTATTTGTAAGATATGAGGTAGACCTTTGATCTAAGAACATTTGGGTTCAAGTCCTATCTCTCACATTTTGTGGCATACTTGACAAGTCTGACCACTTGGTACTCTAAAAAACCCTCTGAGTATAAGTTTCAGATAAGGTGATAATCTTCATTGTTAGAAAGAATTTCCTCAACTGGGAACTCCCTATAGCTGTAAAATCATAGCTCCAGTCTTATTTCTTGCTTTTATAATGTTTCAGGAACTGTCCTGGGTTCTGAACATGTAAGGCTCAAAATGCAACAACATCTGCCCTCAAAGTGTTTAACATGCCTTTGGGGGATGATGTCAGAGAAGGGGAAGGATCTTTACTTTTACTTACTTTTTACTTTACAATTGGGGGAGTGGATTAAAATAGTTGAATCAACATATTCCAGGGAATACAAAAAGTGGTAGTCTCTCATTCTATCTGTGAAGGACAACCAGTTTAAAGATATAGAGAAGGAAGGGGGAAATATCATGTAGAATGATCAATAAAATATTCAATTTGACTTGACTGTAGAATGTATGAAGAAGAGTATTATATAAAACATTTGAAAACCTAGGTTGGCGGACAGATTTTAAGACTTTAAATGACTTCCAAAGACAAGAGGAAACAACTTGGAAGGTGAAGTTTTAGAGAAAGAGATTTTTTTCCAATACACAAAGGACTACTTTTGGGAAAAATCAAGGAGAAAGAAAGAAGGCCAGAAAAGGAGAGAGACTCTAAAAATAAAACAACTCCTTTCATTTATTATGTGAATTGTTCATGATCAAGTCACTTTTGAGTCTTATTTTCCTCACATGTCAGATTAGGGAAATGGACTACATGATTTCTCAAACTGTAAAATCTGATGTCAGGAGCTCCACAACTCTCAATTTCCAAAATATTAAAATGGGACAAATATATGCACTGTGTATCTTATAAAGCTTTTCTGAAGAAAGGGCTAGTAAATTGCAAAATGCTACACAAATATGAATTTTTAAAAAACATAGTATTTTATTTTTCCAAATACATGTAAAGAGTTTTGAATATTCATTTTTGTTAAACTTTGTGTTCCACTCTGTCTAAAGGGATATCAAACTGTGCATACCCTTTGATCCACCAATGTCTTTACTGGACCTGTATACCAAAGATCATAAAAAAGAGAAAAGGATCTACATGTGCAAAAATGTTTGCAACAGCCCTTTTTGTGGTATCAAGAAACTGAATTGGATGCTCATCTATTGGAGAATGGCTGAATCAGTTATAGTATATGAATGATAAGGAACATTATTGTTCTTTAAGAAATGATCAGCAAGATGATTTTAGAGAGGCCTAGAAAGACTTACATGAACTGATGCTAAGTGAAGTGAGTAGAACCAAGAGAAAGTTGTTCACAGCAATAACAAGATTATATGATAATCAATTTGATGGATGTGGCTCTTCTTAACAGTTTAGGTGATTCAAGCCAGTTCAGATTGTCATGATAAAGAGAGCCATCACACCCAGAGAGAGGACTATGGGGACTGAGTGTGGATCACAACATAGTCTTTTCACATTTTTGTTGTTGTTTGCTTGCATTTTATTTTCTATCTCATTTCATTTTTTAGCTTTTTGATTTGATTTTTCTTGTGAAGCATGATAATTGTGGAAATATGTATAGAACTGTACATGTTTAACATATATTGGATTACTTACTGTCTAGGGAAGGAGATGGAAAGGAGGAAAAAAAATTTGGAACACAAAATTTTGTAAGGGTGAATGTTGAAATTATCTATGCATATGTTTTGAAAATAAAAAGCTTTAATAAAAAATTCAAAATTAATTAAAAATAAATAAATTATGTTCCAATTTTTCTCCCTCCTTCTTTTACATCCTTCCTCCTCCAAAAAAGCAACCAATATGATATAAGCTAAATATGTGCAAATCTTTTAAACATATTCCCATATTTGTCATGTACAACTATGAATTTTAAATAATATTTTCATAAAATCACAGAATCTCAGTGTTGGAAGAGACCTCAATGGCCATCAGGGCCTACTCATATAAGAATACAAATCATCTTTATAATGTCATACAGCCAATAGTTCTAAGCCTCTGTTTTCCAAGGCAGAAAACTTAGTGTTCTATAGTCTGAAATGTTAGAATTTTTTTTAATTGCATTGAGCCTAACATTTTTGTTTCACTTTATATTTACTGTTGATGCTGAAACCAAACTTCAAATTACAGCCTCAAACTATCAAAAGAAATGGTGATTTTGGACTCTCAAGGGAAGACAACTCCTCTCCACATAAAATTGTTGAGAACTATGACAGTGAAATTTAAAGATCCTATCCATGAGAATTAAAAATGAAGAGATTTATGACCTTTCAAAACACTCTAGACATGTTTCTTGGGCTGCTGGATTTATATGAACTTGCAAACTAATTAAGACCTTATTAGGTATTAAGCAAGATCAATTAAGACCTTATCTAAGAATCATTTACTGAATGCCTGTTGTGTGACAGGACTTGAGTGAGAGTCAGATGACCTCAGTTCAAAAGCAGATACTGGGAAAATGTCTTAATTTTTTAGCTCTCAATTTTCTCTTACAAACAATGGAGTTGGTATTGAGGATCTCTAAGCTCCATTATAGTCCAAAATTTATGATTCCATTATCCTTGTATAAGATGGAGAGGAATTTTACAGAGGAAACAAGAGGACATATTCCCTGCTCACAAAGATTGTAAAGATAATGATGCAATTTTAAAAATATATATTATCATCGAAGCTCTAACTTTTAGAATATGGAGAAATCATTTTGATGCATCTTGAGTTTTAGTTTCAGAGAAGAAAACTGTTTCATTGGCTTGGAAACTCAACTTTCTACCACATTGTCATACCCCCACATGATGGTGAAAAGTGACAGGTCAGGGGAAAGTGGTTCTACTGAGGATTCATTAGGACTCTGAGTATCCTGGGAGGTACAACATAGGGTCAAGATGCAGAATCAGACAGGTGAGACACAAGACTCTTCTGGTCAGTATTTTGTGCAGTTCTTGGCATCACATTAGGACAGTATTGTTAAATTGTAATGCTTTGAGAGGAAGGTAAATAAAATAATAAGGAAAGAAAGAGGGGAAAGTGAAAAAAAGTGGGGAAGAGGAAAATTGGTTTGGAAAAACAAAAATGACTTAGGAGAATTAGGATATTCATTATCAAATGAATATTTCCTATGGAAGGGTTTTCTTGTGGAAGATGAAAAGTCTCTTCCCAATTAGCTGATGATTTCTGAGGTTCTCATTCAGTCAAATCTAGGAGTTGTTAAAAAGTCAAAAAATGCATGGTTATCTCTAGACAATTTTCACATACCAGGAAGTAACTCATAGTCATAATAAAGTAAAAAATCTCATTCAAAGCTTGGAGGCTGTGTGCTCACTACTATTAACTTTGGTGCACCCAGAGGCTTGGGGTGCTTGGATAATAGAAACTCCTGATATGTTAAGGCAGAGAAAAGCAACTTGTTTGGACTACAACCCAGTGGAAGTTTCCTCCTAGTCCCACACCAAGAAATAAGATTAGATAGAATAACAAAGAGACCGAAGCAGTCAGATTAGCCCCTTATTCAGAAAAAGCAAATTACAAAATCAGCAAGACACAAAGACAACAGCAGGAGTTTGGAGATGTGAAAAATAAGACCAGCTAGAGAAATGTAGTTTAGCAGAATGGCAGAAAAGGGTAAAATGTTCTAATGTAATGCTTAGGATCAAGTCAAAATCCAAAGTATAAAATCCAGATTGTGATTCTAACTCCATTCTCAGAGAAGAAGTAGACCAATTAATATTTCCTTCCATTCCCAAAATAGTTAGGGAGAGATGTTCACTTTCTCTCTGACCCAGATGGATTAGGGTAAACTGAATTGCCCCCTCTTGGCTCTTAAGATTTATCATCAACAAAGGCAATATATTTCAAGGATGTGACATCACTGGTAATTCACATTTATATAGCATTTTATGATTTATAAAATAGAGAGAGTATTCCTGACACCCACTCTAGATGCTAGTTAGTATAAACATCATTATTTCTATTTTAGACATGAGTGTACTGCATCTAAGACAGGCTAGTTGACTCATCTCTTGTCTTTCTTCTTGAAAATTCTAGATAAAAGTTGCAAACACAGATCTCCAGTATCTAAATTCAGCATCTTACCTTGCCTTTCATGGACTTTTCAATGGGACTCTAAAGCAATCCAAAGGATTAGCTCAAATGATTAAGATAATATGCTCCCCAACTATTGACTTGTTGATATAATTTGATTAGTTGGTGCCTCATTGATATTTATTGACTCTTGCTTCACCACTGTCCTTTATCTTTACCTATCTGAGCTGTTGACTTTTCATCACTCATGGTATCACGATTTGGCAAATCCTCAACTAGCAATGACACAGTTTGAAAAAAAAGTGGAGAAAAATGAATTTTCACAGCTGAACATTATCACTCAAGAGACAATCCATGAGAATTCCAATACAAACAAGGCCAGGTCCCCAAGGGAGACACAGGAAACAGAGATGGTCTATTCTAGCTAATACTGCTTGACATATATGGAGCAAAGAATAGGTCACCCCGGCAAATAATATGGTAGAAGTAACATCTCCAAATTCTTCAACTTGAATATAGACCATAAAAAAGAAGTGATAAGAAGAATCCTTGCTGTAAGGAAATGGGTGAGGAGGGATTGACCAGAAACTTCCTATGAAAAAGATCATATTGATTACAAATTATATATATTGCCTTAACCCTTTCTTTATGTCCCCAGTTCTTAGCATAATGCCTGAAACATACTAAGTGCTTAATAAATATTTCTCGACTATGACTGTGACTATAAAGGAGGTAGGAGGTAGAAGGCAAAGTACATGAAGATGGAAATAATTTGTTCCTCCAAACTTTTGAAGTTTAGAAAGCATTTTCCTTAGAACTCTATAAAAAGAATCACATTATTTAGAACTATATGGGACCTTAGCATTGTCTAGTCCAATGACCTTATTTACAGATTAAGAAACTAAATACAGAGAAATTCAGGGACCTGTCCAAGTTTAGTGAAGTAATAAGTAACAGAACAAGAATTTGAATTCAAATCCATGTAGGAGGGGCAAGTAACATATGTGAATATGTATTACACATTTCACTATCACCCCAGTTCCTCTCCTGGACATTTTGTAAAGAAATCAAGCCATTTATGTTGATGAATCCTTAAAAAAAATCAGTACATCCTAGTGAGACAGCTGGTTTTGGGTGGCCACAATAATATTTCAAACTAATGAGAACATAAAAAACTAATCTTTAAGCACTCCAATCATGACTATGTCAGATAAACATAAATGGGTTGACAGAGTTCTCTGGAGAAAGTGCTATGCTGAGCTCATGGATATTCAGTAGCCACTTTATTTGTCCCATCTACATAGCTTCTTTCCACCTTTGAGTGAAGAGGTCTATTCTAACAATCCCCTATTAAGTCTCATTTTTCCAGATGAGGAAGCTGAAATTTAGAAAAAACTAAGTAAATTGCCTGGGGAAACATTACTTTTACTTCTGAGACTCAAACCCTGGTTTCTTGACTTTAAAGCTAGAAAATTTTGTTTTTCCCTACTAGATGACACTAAAAGTGATAGTTCATTATGGCGTCTATAAAAAGCCAAGGCATTCAATTCAATATAATAAATATGTTTTGGGTCCTTATTATGACCAAGTTGTTTTTTTAGGTGGTAACAGTGAGGATGATGCAAACAAAATGGAAAGGAACAGCAAGGACAAATCATTTACCCAAGGATGAGCTCCACAAAGTTTATCTGTGGCTTTATTTATTCATTTAACCTGAGATATTCCTTCCCTGAGCATTCTATAAACTCCCCAGGCCTCCCCAAACCTGATGATCTTTAATCATATTTTGTGTCTAAAGGCAGGCAAGCTTTTAGAATGTGCCCATGCAGAGATGGCCTCTTGGAGGTTTCCCTGTCTCTGGTCTTAACAAAGGTGTACTTGAGCTTTCATGGGCTATCTCCCAGTGAAATTTCCAAGTATTGATTTTTTTCCAGCTGAGAGGCTAGAACAGAATTGCGATCTCATCGCTTGTCTTCCCCAAAGGTCTGGGAAATGGTTACAACTCAAAGGATTTGCTTAGTAAAGCATTGGAAACAATTTGGTGGTCAGACTAATCGATCCCATTCTTGGCTTTTTTCCCCCCTCTTTCTCATTTCTTTCTAAGTGCACCACTGACTACTTATTGCAAGAGTGCGATTGCTCAGAGTGGAACTTTCTAAGATTGAAAATTCTTCTTCAAAAGAGGAAGATTTGCTAGCAGAAGCAAATAATTTTCTAGGGTCAAAAGGAATGGGTTAAAATTAAAAATTTTTCTTAGTGATGCTATTTCTCAATCTCTCTTTCATTTATTTTCCCCACAAGATTCTCTTATCTAGATGTTGAGTCAGAACACCTAATTTTGAATGTGGTCTCTGCTATTTACTCTCTTGATCACATTGAACAAGTAAAACAACCATGGAATAATTAAGTTTCCTAGAAAAACCAATCCAACCATCTCATTGTATATATGCAAAAATTGAGACTTCAAAACATTAAATGACATGCTGCTCAAGGTTGAATAGGTAGAATGGTATGTATCAGAATCAAAAGGTTAAGCTAGATTTTACTGGTCCAGTTCTCTGGAATACTGATTTTGCTGTGCAGACGCAACTGATAGTACAGTGGCTAATGTGCTGAATTTGGAGTCAGAAAGATTTGACTCTCTTCAGACACTTATTAATTATGTAATCCTGAGCAAGTAACTTAATCTGTTTGCCTCAATTTCTTCCACTGTAAATTGAGGATAATATTAACTCTGACTTCTCTATTGTATTGTGAGGATCAAATGAAGTGATATTTGTAAAAAGTACTAGCACAAAACCTGGAACATATAAGGAAATAAGTATTTATTCCCATCACTTCCCTGTGTTTATGGATATTCATCAGTCACTTTGAGAATGCTCTTCTATTATAAGATATTCTACATCTTATACAATGTGTATAACTGTACAAATGTGGACTTTAGTTATTTCATTTATAGAATGATGGAATTAAAATAACTGATTCTCACAGTTTTTCCTTGTTTTAAGTCTTCTAATCTGAATTTGGAGTTTGAATCCCATATCCATTATTTGCTACTTGTGTTTCTTGGGTTAGTCCCTTCTACCATGTGGGCCTTACTTTCCTTTTCTTTAAAAAAAAGTGGGGAGAGTGTATATTATGAAGATTTCAAAATTGTCCAATCTGCAAGAAAAAGCTTCTGTAGCAGAGCTCTAAGCTAAGAGCACTTTTAAATGATCCCCTCTAATAAAATAAACCTTAGATCTGAGATGCCACTTACTCCAGGACCTTTGTTGTGTAATGTTTAGTAAATGGGCAATACAGATAAAGCAAACCCAAAATACAGAATCTTATTGGTTGAGAGACATTGCCCTTAACCCTCTAGAAAAGTTTGCACAACTGGTTGACAAACAACTAGTGTGGAGACCCTCAAAGATCTATCTTGACCTTTCAGGGGTCAGACCAAATTGGAAAGCACACTCATAAGCAGAGCTGACAAAAAGATGAAAGAAAAAATCCACATAAGCTGATGGTATCATAGAAAGCAAGGCCATAGGCCAGCAACCAGGGTCATTCATTGGCCAAATTTTGCATATTGGACATTAGAGGGATGACAAGGGATAGAGAGGCAACAAAAATAGTTGGAAAGTTTTCCATGTAATTGAGTCATCTCTACAACTCTGCCTTTGGTCACCATAACAAGGAAAAACAATATTCCAGCTGGCTTCTTTTGATTAACAAATGAATCTACAATCTCGAGTTTATAGCTCTGAGGCCTACTATCAAAACTTATGATGATACATTGATAAATACACATAAATATAAATAAGTATATGATAAACATAATGATAAAATGATAAATAACATTGGTGTCCAATTAATCATCTATCACAATATTCCATTTCTTTACCTTCTCCATCTTCCACACAGCTACTAATAGGATCATCCTAAAACAAAAATTTAATCATGTTATACTCATATTCAAAAGTCTAAAATTCTCCCAAAAGCTTTTAGGATAAAACAGAAAATTGGATCAGAATTTAAAGCCCGCCACAATCTGGCTCCCACCTACCTTTTTAGTCTTGTTTCATAATGCTCATCTTCACATTTGTTTTTTCTGTTCGAATAAAACTAACTTATTTGCTATTCCCATCTCTAGTCTCTATGCCTTTACCCAAGATGTCCTCACCACATCTAAAATGAAACTTCCTCCTCTCTTCCACTTCTTTGAATCTCAAACCCTCTTCAAAATGCCACTTAATTGCTTACTTCCTACACAAGGCATTTCTTGATCCCCTTAATACTTTCCACTCAAATTTCTTGGAATATATGTGTGTGTACATCTCTGGATCCCCCAACCCTCAATCACCAAAAAATGCAATTTTTTTAGAGCAAGAACAGTTTCATTTTTTAATAACAAAATTTTACATTTTTCCAGTTAACAGCATTAATTTTCTCTTTTGTAACCCCATAAATAAAGGGGAAAAGTATGCAAATCTTTGTAACAAAAATATCTATTCAATAAAAACAAATCTCCACATTGGGTTTATCCAATAATGCATTTTTTTCCCATAAGGCATAGCATTAGTGCTGTATCCTACACATGGTTTTTCCTCATCTCAGCCAGTGCTTCCCCTTCTTTCTCCTCTTTCTCCTCTCTCTCTCTCTCTCTCTCTGTCTCTGTCTCTCTCTCTCTCTCTCTCTCTCTCTGTCTCTCTCTCTCTCTCTGTCTCTCTCTCTCTCTCTGTCTCTCTGTCTCTCTCTCTCTCTCTCTCTCTGTCTCTCTCTCTTTCTCTGTCTCTCTCTCTCTCTCTGTGTCTCTCTCTCTCTCTGTCTCTCTCTGTCTCTCTCTGTGTGTGTGTCTCTGTGTGTGTGTCTCTCTCTCTGTCTCTGTCTCTCTGTCTCTCTGTCTCTGTCTCTGTCTCTTTCTCTCTCTGTCTCTGTCTCTCTGTCTCTCTCTCTCTCTGTCTCTCTCTCTCTCTCTGTCTCTCTGTCTCTCTGTCTCTCTGTCTTTCTCTTTCTCTCTCTCTCTCTCTCTCTCTCTCTCTCTCTCTCTCTCTCTCTCTCTCTGTGTGTGTGTGTGTGTGTGTGTGTCTCTCTCTCTCTGTCTCTCTGTCTCTGTCTCTCTCTCTTTCTCTCTCTGTCTCTGTCTCTCTGTCTCTGTCTCTGTCTCTCTCTCTCTCTCTGTCTCTCTCTCTGTCTCTCTCTGTCTCTCTCTGTCTCTCTCTCTGTCTCTCTCTCTCTCTGTGTCTCTCTGTGTGTGTCTCTCTGTCTCTGTCTCTCTGTCTCTGTCTCTTTCTCTCTCTGTCTCTGTCTCTCTGTCTCTGTCTCTGTCTCTCTCTCTCTCTCTCTCTCTCTCTCTCTCTCTCTCTGTCTCTCTCTCTCTCTCTGTCTCTCTCTCTCTCTCTGTGTCTCTCTCTCTCTTTCTCTGTCTCTCCCTGTCTTTCTCTCTCTCTCTTTATTATTTTATTTTGCTGAAAGTTAGATTATAATTTGTCATAGCCATGTTGTAAGTCCCAGGTAAAATATAAGATCTCTGGGAGCAAGCATTGTTGTCCTTTCTTTTAGTTGTTGTTTGGTTTGTTTTTTGTTTTCTGTACCTCACTCACAATAGATTGTATAGGTGTGCCAAACTCAATTAAATACAGTCCATTTCAGCATAAAGTCCTGCATACTCACTTTTTTTTTTTTCAGAAATGCCTTTATAAACTTTTCTTAGAGTATCTTAATAGAATTGAGTGAGGAAGGGTCAATATTTTTTTAAAGTATAGGATTTGTTCTTCTGACTTCCAAATAGATGGGGAAAAGAGGAAGGGGAGGGACAGAGTTTAGAATTAAAAATAAACTTAAAAATAAGTTTGAATTTAACTAAATATTAAGAGTAAGTTACCACTGCCTGAAATAGCACATTTTCCTAAAAGAGGCCATTCTAGCTTTAACTCCTATAAGAAATGATATTAGTAACATGAACAGGACTAAATGAGCTTCACTCTCCCAATTTTTAAAATGTTATTTTGGTTTCTAGATGTAAACTTGTGAGTTCACTTACTTAGATCCTCTCATTTTTGAGATGAGCAAAATATTGCCCTAAAAGGTTAATTGAACTTGACCGAAGTCATCTAAGAAAACAAATGTCAGAGCTGAGATTCCATCCCTGGTCCTGGGATTTCAAATCCAGGGGGGGGTCTTTCCATTCTACAAACCTATCTATAATTAAATTGGAAAAAAAAAAACTTATTACCTAACCTAATTAAAGATTATGCATGTGTGTGTGTGTGTGTGTGTGTGTGTGTGTGTGTGTGTGTGTGTGTGAGCATGCTTATGAATGGAAAAGTGATAAACATGTCCATGGAATAAGAGAGAAGGAAAATTTTGAATTTGATGCAAAGATTTGATATTATATTAAAAAGTAGGCCAAAACTGATGAAAGTAGGCGAAGATGTCATTTGAGATTTACTCATTTGACCATTCTCTCTCCTCCCATCCCTGGCTTTGGAAAATTCCCCACAATTATACTCGTTCGCCTGTCCTGATAGAGTCTAATAACAGATTCCTCAGAGTTAAATTAATTTGTGTTTTCATTTAATTTTTAATATAGTATGCATCATAGAACAGAGAACCCAGCACATGAGATAGGATCTAGTGCAAAGGGTTCCGTGCCCACATTTCTCATGTACAGCACAGCCTAAGGAAAACAGAATTCCCCAGTAAGTGAGTCCAGTCACTTCTAGTAACCCACATAGCCCGTATCAATACCATGGACAAAATCACAGTTGATGGAACAGAGCAGTCTCATGAATTACTTAGTCTTGCTTTGGCAAATGGCATGGGGGGGGGTGGCTGATTACCCTCTGAAACAAGGTTCTGAAAGGGATTTTCTGAAGTCAAACTCATTTTTCCTGCTCTAAAGGTTGAATGCTGAACCAGAGCTTAGGAAAGAAAGGGAGGGCAAATGGGCTGTCTCCTGCCCTCCTTTGTACTCTCCCTGCCTGATCATCTGTGATTTGAAAAGGTAATTTAGTAGTGAGTTTTCATTTGGCATTTATCCCAGCCAATACATGGGCTCAGGGTACTTAGACTAGATCAAATAGAGAGTACAAGGTGAAGGGGAAAAAAGGAGAAGAAGATGCCAAAGGAAATGAATCAGAGAAGAAAAGTAATTGGACTTTTCATACCGCTGGTTTGGAATCTATAGAATTATTGAATCAGAGAATATTAAGATGGGGGAAAGTCCTTAGGGCTCTTTTCCCACAACTAACTTCTTATACAGAGAAGGAAACTGAGGCTAAGGGAGAGCAAATGACAGATTACTGAAGGGATTTCATAATTAATGAATAGTAGAAGGAGAAAGCTAAACAATCTCTTTTTAAAAATTATTATTGACCATTCTGCATATAATCATATAAAAGAACCATAGAAGTCTACTCAAACTTCCATTTTAGCTTCCGCTTAAAGGATCTTTTTGCACAAATAAATTATAGTGAAAGTGGCCACTGAACAACATATTTTCCTAAAGCAATTCTTAGAATCCACTTTTTAAACTCCTCCCTAATGAGGGCAGCTTTTTACACTAATATTTTCATTTAAACCCCCAAAATTGGAAAGAATTTCATTGGACATTATGCAATCAGTTTCTTGGAGTGGAGGGGGGGAAGAATATATATCAGTATAAGTATACCTCATTATCAAGATCAATAAAAACAGACATATATAGAATATACACATTTTTAACATATCCAATGAATGATCATCTAGTCTTTCCTTCAAAATCTTTAATAAGGGAGGCCCTACTATTTCTCAAGGTAGCCAATTTTGATAGTTCTGTCAAGAAAAGCTTTTGCTGCTTGTTTTTTTTGTTTTGTTTTGTTTTGTTTTTTCTGGCATGAAGCTGGCATTTGTTTCTCTGCAGTCCCTACCCAATAATCACATTTCTATCTTTTGAAGTCAAGTTTTAAAAAAATCTCATCCCCATTCCACAAGAACCCTTCACATACTCTGAAGTCATTTGTAATATTGTCAAATAATTCTCTTCTTTAGTCTACACAAACTCTTTAATTCAACTAATTCTTATGTTATTGATTCTAGAGCTTTCACCACCCTAGTTCCTTTTGTTAGAAAATCTCTAGCTTATCAACATCATTCATATCACTTTCAATCACTTATCACTATTCCTTCTTAAAGTAATCTGCTCAAATTTAGTTGATTCCAGCACAATGGGATCATTATCTCATTTTTTTTTTTGAGCTCCCTTAATACAATCTAAATTTGCATTATTTTTCTTGGTTGTCTTATCCCATTGTTGGCGCACTGAGTTTGTAATCCACTAAACCTCCAGCTTTTTTTTTTTCAGATGAAGTGCTCATTAGTTTTGTATCTGTCATATTATACTTGTGAAGTAGATTTTTTTTAACCTAAGCCTAGGATCTTACATTTATCCTTATTACATTCCATCTCATTAGATTCAGTTTGATGTTCTTGCCTATCCAGAACCTTTGGAACATGTCATTCCATGTGTTAGCTCTTCTCTCCACATTTTCATCATCTGCAAATTTGATAAGTATGTCACTTATGAATTTAGCCAAGTAACTGATAAAAATGTTAAATTGTGCTGGGCAAAGCTCGTTTTCTTCTATTTAGGAAGAAACCACACAAGGTAATTAATTCAAGTTTCAACTTGTATTATTTTTTTTCAATTGACAGTATTAGAAGATTTAGCTTTTGTAGCCAAATCCCTTGATCACAGTGAGACAGGAGGGTCTGCTAATGAATCTCTTAACTGAGTTATGTCAGAATAATCATTCTTTTTTCATCACTTCCAGCTAATATAATCACTTTACAACTTTCCCAATAATTGGAATTCTAAGCATTAATATTTTTCCCCCTGAGGCAGTTGGGGTTAAGTGACTTGCCCAGGGTCACATAGCTAGGAAATGCTAAGTGTCTGAGGTCAGATTTGAACTCAGGTCCTCCTGAATTCAGGGCTGGTGCTCTATCTACTGCTCCACCTAGCTGCCCCCTAATCATTAATCTTTATAGAATTCAAGATTTACAATTTTCATGATATTGCAAATATGGTACAAATATTCAGTTTCAACTTTATTAAATCATTGTTATCCTATCATCAAAACCATAATCATTAAGCATCCCCCCCAAAAAAAATTTTTAGATTTTTAGAATTGTATCAATATAATTGTTCTGCTTTATTATCCACAGCATTTTCTTTTGTACGTTTAAAAATGATATTTTGTGCATTAAAAATGATATTTAGAAGACCTACAAAGGCTTCACCAAACTGCCAAAGGGATATCTGAAAGGTAAGAAAATGTTAAGAATCCCTGTACTAATCCAATGCTTCATTTTATAGTTGGGGAAAATAAGACCCTGAAATAGTAAGCAATCTGTCCATATCACCACAGGTAGAAAGTTACAGGAATTAAATCAAGAAATTCTTGATTCCAAATCCAGACCCTGTTTATTGAATCACATTTGTAATCCCCCTTTGAAAACAGAAATTCCCTGAGAGTAGGAACTTATTCCATCTGGTGCTGTTATTTTGTATAAGTTTTGTTTTAGTTTTATTTCCCCAGGATCTAGCTTAGTGATCATGTTTACTAGTTGCTTAATGTATTAGATTGAATTTAGTTGAGTCGAATTAAATAAAATCAGCCTAGAGTTTGCTGAAGGTCCATGTGGTGCCTGAAGACATATCAGGGTTTTCAAAGAGACATTGCCTGGGAAGCACGCCCCAGGGAAGGCCTTTGTAACCAGGGCCTGGGAGGTGAGTCAATGATTTAGACTTTGGATTACAAGGGCTTTGCAATATCAGCATTCCTGGACAGATGGGCAGATTGCCTGAAGGGGTAAATCAGGTTCTTTACAGAAGGGCTTCTGGGCTTCTTTCTCTCTGTCTCAAATTGAAAAAAAGTTGATTAACCAGAAGTAGAAATATTATGTCAGCAGGATAGGCTGGTGAGAGCATCAGAACAGGAAGGCATTCTTTGAAAGGATTTAGCCAACAGGCTTCATTTTACATAGGAAGGAGTTAAGACCCAGAGATTAACATTAAGATAGGGGAAAGTTATTAGAAAGTTTAACACTTTGCAAAAATCATAGGGTCAAAGAAACAGGCTTATGAGCTACTAGCCAAGCTTCTAGACAAAGATGGCCCTAAAATACTGACCCACTTGCACTCTGTTTATTGACAGAAAACTATTCTGATTGCTCATAAACTTAGACTTGAAGACGGCCTTGAGGGGCAACCAAGTCTCATTCCTTCATTTTATATATGGGACAATAGAGAACTAGAAAGGGAATCAATTTGTCCAAAACCATTACAAATAGAAGAGACACAGCCAGGAATCTAACTTCACATCGAACTTGACTCTGACCCAAAAGACAACATTCTTTTTACTCCCATACTTCTTCTACAATTTAAAATGTATAAAAAGTGCTTCTGGCCAAGATGGCGGTGTGGAGGCAAGACGTCTGCTTGAGCTCCGTGTTTTCTCTCAGGACTTACTTCATGACAAGTCTCGGAATTAATGCTTGACCGGAAAAGAAACCCACAAATAATCACCAAGAGAAGACATCCTTGAAATTCGCCAGAGAAGTTCTGTGTTTGCTCGGGGGAGGGTGGAACAGACTGGGCGCAGACTGAGGGCAGGCATCGAGAGTGAGACAGGCAGCTCCCACAGCTCAGACCAGGGGGGGAGGGGTACAATCTCTGCCATTTCTGCAAAAAGACTTTTACCCCAGTGTGGATAGTCCATCTTGGCAGCAGGCCAGGAGCAGCAGAGAGGGTGTAAACACCGAAGGTGAAGACTGAAACCCCTGAAAGCTAACCTCTCTCGGAACCGGGCCATCCCCACCCAGAGCACATTCTAAGAGTCTCAGAGTACAGACGCAGCGCAGCCATCTCTGTCCTGTTAGTAGCTCACTGCTGCCCTTCCCCCCAGTCTATAGAGGAAGCCCATTAACACCATCCAGCCCCATCACCTCCAAAACAGACTAATTGTTTCTCTTGTCAATTTGTTTTCTTCCATTCCGCTCCTGACAAAATGAACAAAAAATTTAAAGGGGCTCTAACCATTGACAACTTCTGTATGGAGAGAGAACAGACTTCAAATACTGAGGAGACTAAAAACAGACTGTCCCCAGAGGAATCCCCTAAGGGGGATATTAGCTGCTCCTCAATACAAAAGAATCTCATAGAGGAAATCAAAAGGGCTCTCACAAGAGAGCTGGAAGAGAAATAGGAAAAGGAAAAGGAAGCTTGGAAAGAGAGCCAGGAGAAGTTATCCAGAGTGGATAAAGAGATCAAATCATTGAGAAACAAAATTAGTGAATTGGAAAAGGTAAACAACTCCAAGGAAAAGAGGATTAGTGAGCTGGAAAAAGAAAACTAAAAAATAAAATGGATAAAATGGAAAAAAAATTCCACAGAAGAAAAAAACTCACTTAAAAACACAATTGGACAATTACAAAAAGATATTTAAAAAGTGAGTGAAGAAAATACATCATTGAAAATTAGACTCAAACAAGTAGAAATGAATGACTCAAGGAGAAACCAAGAGGTAGTCAAGCAAAACCAGAAAAATGAAACAATTGAAAAGAATGTCAAGTACCTTATTAGAAAGACAACAGACCTGGAAAACAGATCCAGGAGAGACAATTTGAGAATAATCGGACTCCCTAAAATGTGAGGAAAAAAAGAGCTTGGACACTATTTTCGAGGAAATTATCAAAGAGAACTGCCCAGACGTTCTGGAAACAGAGGGTAAAATAGACATTGAAAAAATTCATCAATCACCTACTGAAAGGGACCCTAAAATCAAAACACCAAGAAATATAGTGGCCAAGTTCAAGAACCATCAGACAAAGGAAAAGATATTGGAAGCTGCTAGAAAAAAGCAATTCAGATATGGAGGATCCACAATAAGGATAACCCAGGATCTAGCAGTGTCTACATTAAAAGAACGAAGGGCCTGGAACATGATATTCTGAAAGGCTAAGGAACTCGGTATACAGCCAAGAATAACTTACCCAGCAAAAATGAGCATCGTTTTCCAGGGAAGAAGATGGACATTTAACGAAATAAATGAATTCCATCTATTCTTAATGAAAAACCCAGATTTATACAAAATGTTTGATCTTCAAATACAGAACTAAAGAGATTTCTAAAAAGGTAAAAAGAAATCTTGGGAACTATATTCTGCCATAAAGAAATGAAAAGAATACATGTATAATTTGTCCTAGAAACTAGAGGTGGAAAGGAAATTATATCATAAAAAAGTGTAAAGTGGTGGTACTACATCTCATGAAGAGGCAAAGGTAACCTATTATATCTGAGAGAAAGAAAGGAGGGAGATGAACATAGTGTGTATCAATAGACATATTCGATTTATGGTGAAACTTCTTCCACTTCATTGAAAAGTGAGAGGGAAGGAGTAAGCTAAGGGGAAGGGAATACAGAAATTTCGAGGAAAAGGGGTAAAATAAGGGGAGGACTTTAAGGTGGGGGAGGGATGCTAAAAAGGGAGGGCTGTGAAAAGCAAGTGGTGTTCACAAGTTTAATACTGGGTAGGGGGGTAAGAGGGAAGGAAAGGAGAAAAGCATAAGCAGGGGTTAACAGGATGGCAAGCAATATAGAATTAGTCATTCTAACCATAAATATGAATGGAGTAAACTCCCTCATAAAGAGGAAGCAGTTAGCAGACTGGATTAAAAGTCAGAATCCTACTGTATGTTGTTTACAGGAAACACACCTGAAACAGGGTGAGACATTCAAACTAAAAGTAAAAGGTTGGAGCAGAATCTACTATGCTTCAGGCAAAGCCAAAAAAGCAGGGGTAGCCATCCTCATCTCAGATCAAGCGAAAACAAAAATTGATCTAATTAAAAGAGATAAGGAAGGGCATTATATCCTGCTAAAGGGCAGCATCAATAATGAAGCAGTATCAATATTAAACATATATGCACCAAGTGGTGCAGCATCTAAATTCTTAAAAGAGAAATTAAGAGAGCTGCAAAAATAAATAGTCAGCAAAACTATAATAGTGGGAGATCTTGACCTTGCACTCTCAGAATTAGATAAATCAAACCACAAAATTAATAAGAAAGAAGTCAAAGAGGTAAATAGAATACTAGAAAAGTTTGATATGATAGATCTTTGGCAAAAGCTAAATGGAGACAGAAAGGAGTATACTTTCTTCTCAGCAGTTCATGAAACCTATACAAAAATTGATCATATAATGGGGCATAAAAACCTCAAAATCAAATGCAGTAAGGCAGAAATAGTAAATGCATCCTTTTTCAGAGCACAATGCAATCAAAATTACATTTAATAAGAAGCCAGGGGAAAATAGACCAAAAAATAATTGGAAACTAAATAATCTTATACTAAAGAATGATTGGGTAAAACACCAAATCATAGACATAATTAATAACTTCACCCAAGAAAATGACAATAATGAGACATCATACCAAAATGTGTGGGATACAGACAAAGCAGTAATAAGGGGAAGATTTATATCTCTACAGGCCTACTTGCATAAAATAGAGAAAGAGAGGGCCAACGAATTGGGCTTACAACTAAAATTGCTAGAAAAGGAACAAATTAAAAACCCCCAGACAAACACAAAATTTGAAATTCAAAAAATAAAAGGTGAGATTAATAAAATTGAAAGTAAAAAAACTATTGAATTAATTAGTAAAACTAAGAGTTGGTTCTATAAAAAACCCCAACAAAATAGACAAACCCTTAGTAAACCTGATTAAAAAAAGGAAAGTGAAAAAAGCAAATTGTTAATCGTGAAAATGAAAAGGGAGAACTCACCACTAATGAAGAGGAAATTAGAACAATAGTTAGAAGCTACTTTGCTCAACTTTATGCCAATAAATTCGATAACTTAAATGAAATGGAAGAGTACCTTCAAAAATATAGCTTGCCCAGATTAACAGAGGAAGAAGTAAGTAGTCTAAATAGTCCCAGCTCAGAAAAAGAAATAGAACAAGCTATTAACCAACTTCCTAAGAAAAAGTCCCCAGGACCAGATGGATTTACAGGTGAATTCTACCAAACATTTAAAGAACAACTAACTCCAATGCTATATAAACTATTTGAAAAATAGGGATTGAAGGAATCCTACCAAATTCCTTTTATGACACAGACATGGTACTGATACCTAAACCAGGTAGATCGAAAACTGAGAAAGAAAACTATAGACCAATTTCCTTAATGAATATTGATGCTAAAATCTTAAATAAGATATTAGCAAAAAGACTTCAGAAAATCATCCCCAGGATAATACACTATGACCAAGTGGGATTTATACCAGGAATGCAGGGCTGGTTTAATATTAGGAAAACTATTAGTATAATTGACCATATTAATAATCAAATTAATAAAAACCATATGATCATCTCAATAGATGCAGAAAAAGCATTTGATAAAATCCAACATCCATTCCTACTAAAAACGCTTGAGAGTATAGGAATAAATGGACTATTCCTTAAAATAATAAGGAGCATATATTTAAAACCTTCAGTAAACATCATATATAATGGCAATAAACTAGAACCTTTAACCATAAGATCAGGGGTGAAACAAGGTTGCCCACTATCACCATTACTATTCAATGTAGTACTAGAAATGCTAGCCTCGGCAATAAGAGCCGAGAAAGAGATTCAAGGAATTAGAGTAGGAAATGAGGAAATCAAACTATCACTCTTTGCAGATGACATGATGGTATACTTAGAGAACCCCAAAGACTCTGCTAAAAAGCTATTAGAAATAATTCAGAATTTTAGCAAAGTTGCAGGATACAAAATAAATCCTCATAAATCCTCAGCATTTTTATACATTACCAACACAATCCAACAGCAAGAGATACAAAGAGAAATTCTATTCAAAATAACGGACAATAGTATAAAATATTTGTGAATATATCTACCAAAGGAAAGTCAGGAATTACATGAGCAAAATTACAAAACACTTGCCACAAAAATAAAGTCAGATTTAAATAATTGGAAAGACATTCAGTGCTCTTGGATAGGCCAAGCGAATATAATTAAGATGACAATACTCCCTAAACTAATCTATTTATTTAGTGCTATACCAATCAGACTCCCAAGAAACTATTTTAATGACCTAGAAAAAATAACAACAGAATTCATATGGAACAACAAAAGGTCAAGAATTTCAAGGGAAGTAATGAAAAAAAAAATAAATGAAGGTGGTCTAGCTGTACCTGATCTAGAACTATATTATAAAGCAACAGTCACCAAAACCCTTTGGTATTGGCTAAGAAATAGACTAGTTGATCAGTGGAATAGGTTAGGTTCACAGGGCAAGATAGTGAATAAAAATAGCAATCTAGTGTTTGACAAACCCAAAGATCCCAACTTTTGGGATAAAAATTCATTATTTGACAAAAACCGCTGGGAAAACTGGAAATTAGTGTGGCAGAAACTAGGCATGGACCCACATTTAACACCACATACTAAGATAAGCTCAAAATGGATCCAAGATTTAGGCATAAAGTACGAAATCATAAATAAATTGGAGGAATATTGGATGGTTTACCTCTCGGACTTGTGGAGGAGGAAAGAATTTGTGTCCAAGGGAGAACTAGAGACCATTATTGATCACAAAATAGAACATTTTGATTACACCAAATTAAAAAGTTTCTGCACAAACAAAACTAATGCAAACAAGATTAGAAGGGAAGTAACAAATTGGGAAAATATTTTTACAGTTAAACGTTCTGATAAAGGCCTCATCTCCAAAATGTACAGAGAATTGACTTTAATTTATAAGAAATCAAGCCATTCTCCAATTGATAAATCGTCAAAGGATATGAACAGACAATTTTTAGATGATGAAATTAAAATTATTTCCACTCATATGAAAGAGTGTTCCAAATCACTATTGATCAGAGAAATGCAAATTAAGACAACTCTGAGATATCATTACACACCTGTCAGATTGACTAAGATGACAGGAACAAATAATGATGAATGTTGGAGAGGCTGTGGGAAAACTGGGACACTGATTCATTGTTGGTGGAGTTGTGAAAGAATTCAACCATTATGGAAAGCAATCTGGAATTATGCCCCAAAATTTATCAAAATGTGCATACCCTTTGACCCAGTAGTGCAATTACTGGGCTTATATCCCAAGGAAATACTGAAAAAGGGAAAGGGACTTGTATGTGCCAAAATGTTTGTAGCAGCCCTTTTTGTAGTGACTAGAAGCTGGAAGATGAATGGATGTCCATCAATTGGAGAATGGTTGGGTAAATTATGGTATATGAATGTTATGGAATATTATTGTTCTATAAGAAATGACCAACAGGAGGAATATAGAGAGGCTTGGAGAGACTTACATCAACTGATGCTGAGTGAAATGAGCAGAACTAGGGGATCATTATACACTTCAACAATGATACTGTATGAGGATGTATGCTGATGGAAGTGGATATCTTCAACATAGAGAAGAGCTAATCCAATTCCAATTGATCAATGATGGACAGAATCAGCTACATCCAGAAAAGGAACACTGGGAAATGAGTGTAAACTATGAGCATTGTTTTTTTTGTTGTTGTTGTTTTGTTTTGTTTTGTTTCTCTTCCCAGATTATTTTTACCTTGCGGATACAATCCTTCCTTTGCAACAACAACAACAACAAAATTCAGTTCTTCACATATATATTGTACCTAGGATATACTATAAGATGTTTAATATGTATGGGAATGCCTGCCATCTAAGGGAGGGGGTGGAGGGAAGGAGGGGAAAAACTCGGAACAGAAGGGATAATGTTGTAAAAAAAAATTACCTATGCATATGTACTATCAAAGAAAATGTTATACTTATAAAAATTAATAAAAAAATAAAAAAAATATTAAAAAATTTTAAAAAAGTTTGAATTTGGATCTTTGGTTTAGATTCTTTGAAAATCCAAAATGTGACCAAATTTGGTTGGGTTGAACCTTCAAATTTTTTATGTATTTTTGTTTGTTTGTTTATGTATTTTTCATCAATGATTTTTACATAGCTTGACAAGTTCTGGAGTCAGTAGAATAGATATATAGGAGATCACTGCCATTTTAACTGTTCAGAAAGTTCAGAAAGTAGGCTGTGTTAAAAGACAAAATGATGATACAAGGAGGATATTTTCCCACATTCTATGGCACACAAAGAAAGGTCCCACTCCACTTCTGTCTGATGCCCTCGAAACATAAAGAAAAATATTACTTTGTCAGGAGAGCAATGGTCAACAGGAGACTGTCCTTGAGCTTCCTGTAATTGTTTACACTTGAAATTCTTCTGGGTCAATTTCATTGCTTCTGTTAGGGAAGATGAGCCCATTCACATCTCTTAATGCTTACATTAGAATCAAGATAGGCTAATGGAATGATGCAATTTACATGCAGTCAGGAGAGAGATACAGAGAAAAGCTAGGATCTATAGATTTTGAATTTATTTTGCTTATAATTTAATTTGAATTATCACAGACCTCATTGCTTTTGCCATTCATTCCTTTTTTATTGTATTTTTTAAAAATTTATTCATTCATTTATTTTTTTTAAACACACATATCTTTATGAATCATTCTGGGAGAGAAAAATCAGAGAGATTTAAAAAAAAACAGAAAAAAAGTAAATGAACATAGCATGTATTGATTTTACATTCAGTCTACTTAGTTCTTTTTCTGGAGGCAGATGGCATTTTCTGTCCAAAGTCTATTGGGATTGTGTTGGATCACTGAACCATTGAGAAGAACCAAGTCTTTCAAAGTTGTTCATCGCACATCCTTGCTGTTGTTGTGTACAATGCATTCCTCTGCCTATTTCCCTCAGCATCAGTTCATGTAAATCATTCCAGGTCTTTCTAAAATCAGTTTGTTCATCATTTTTATAGAACAATAATATTCCATTGCCTTCATATGCTACAATTTATTCAGCCATTCCCCGATTGAAGGGCATCTACTCATTTTTCACATTTTTTTTTGCTACATTTTTGCACATGTGGGTCCTCTTCTCTCCTTTATGATTTCCTTGGGATATAGTCCTAGTAATCTGCCAAATCCCGATTTCCCAAACCCAAACTTGAAATCCCCAAATCATCTGCTCAACTTTCACCACTGGCAAAAATGGTAGGCTAAAAGACAAAGCAAACAAAAACTAGCCACCAACCTCAAGGAGCATACTTAACACTGTAGGAATATTTCATGCAATAAAAATGTATATATATAATAATTTGAGGAAAGAAAAGATTGTAGCAACAGAGATCAGGGAGTCAGGAAGGCTTCATAAAGAGCATATTATATATTCAAAAAAGTGAAGAACTGTGGGGTTTCTAGAGGAACAGGTGGGGATGGGGTAACATAATGCTGAACAAAAGAATACCAATTTGCCTACAATGTAGGGTGCATGGTAGGAAGTAACATTAACTTTACCTGGAGCACAAATGTAAAAACATTAGGAACTTGATTTAACAAAAAAAGAACTAATATGTTCATAAAGCATAATAGAGAGAAAAGCAGAAGATTAAAACTGAAGAGAGAAATCAGGTAAACTAAACCAAGCTGAGGCCTTTGAATTTTATCCTGGAAGCATAATAGAGCCCCGGAAGTTTCTTGAGCAGAGGCCAAACATTCTTAGATTTGGAATTTCAAAAAGATATTTTGGCAGCTACTTAGGGAAGAGGGATAGATTGGAGAGAGAGTAAGGAGGCTTTGGGCTAGTGTGGTAGCTATGCAACTCGGTGGCCACTTTAATAAACTAGAGAAATGGTAGACATTCACAGAGAGTTTTATGGCTTGCAAACCATTATATATATATATTTCCCCATATGCTTTTCACATGAACCCTGGAAAGCAGGTGCTATTATTATCCCAATTTCAAGATAAGGCAACTGACTCTAAAGTACCTGCTCAGCAGCAGAGTTTGAGGCAGTAGCTGATCTCAGATCTTTTGACTCTGGGTCCGGCATCCAGCCTCTTCTAACTAGGCAGAAAGCTTCTTAGAGGGCAGGTACCAGGTCTTAAATCCCACATCTTGGAGGTTTATCAGTGCTCAACTAACAGCTGTTGATCACTTTGTCGAGTCACAGAGAGGTGCCCCAATATAACAATTCCACAGATAATCCTATTTGCAATATCTTGGGTACAACAATACCCCTGCACCTCACAGCAAATCTTGGTCCCTGCACTTTGAATTGTTATAATGTCCTAAAAGACATTTAGCCAGTCTCCTGCATGGAAGCCAGGCCTACTCCTTTCTGGTAATTATTCCAGATTTATAAAGATGCCAAGAGTTATTTTAGAGAAACATCATAAGAATCAACCCTACTTTTATTTTCCACATCCAGTCTGATTCTTAATTTCCACTGGGTGCTATGTAAGGGACACATCTCTGTATTTCTGTCTTTGCCTCTCTATCCCTGCCTGTCTCTTTGTCTGTCTACCTCTCTATGCATCTGTGGCTCTGTCTTTCTCTATCTCTCTCTGTCTCTGTCTCTATCCCTCTGTCTCTCTGTCTCTGTTATCCCCCTTTCCTTCCTCCTCTTCTCCCCCACCCCATAGCCTGGAGAAAATGAACCACTGCTGTAGAGCTCCCAACAGTGAAGTTCTATGTCTTTCTCTAACAACACTTTACTGTTCTATCCCTAACAAATTGTGGGTAGAGGGTAAAGGGGGAGGGTAAAGGGGAGGAGGCATAGAGAATCATTAAAGTAGCAATCTTGCACAAGCAATTAATAAAGCACCTTCTTTAATATGATTCTAAAATTTCCCCAGAGTCACATTTAAAAGTACACAATTATCAGCCCACAGTCTGATAAAGTAATACTTATACCTTTAATAATTCTCAATAAAAAGCATATCTGGCAAGAAACTGTTTAATTAAAAGATGACAATGAAATTAAAAGAAAAAAGGAAAAATGAAAACTGATAACAAAATAAATACCCTCCACTAGAAATTTCTTAAATTCTCTCTTAGAATTCAATATCCTTGTTTAGCATGCAAATGAATTCCATCATTAAACATATCTGAAGAAAGAACAACTGTATTTTGACTAATTTCATGATTTCCTGTTTAAAGAGCAGCTGACATATCTCAAAGATCTTTCAGAAACCTGCTATTAACCAATAATTTTGATTCTCTCCTACTTTCTCTAAGAATTTTATTTATTTATCTGTCTGTGTCTATTTGTTTGTTTTACAATCTAGAAGACAAGGAAAGGGGATTATTTCGTAAGAGCCTAGTGATTGTTAATTCTCTGAGGTCACCATTTTCTCAGGTGCCACCATTAGCTATGGAGGAAGTTATAAGATCCTAGGATAATATATTTGGAGTAAGAAGAGCTCATGGGATCATAAATCTAGAACTAGAGAGGTCCTCAGGGGCCATCTGGTCCAGCCTCCTCATTATACAGGAGCAGAAATGTGAAATGATTTCATCAGAGCTATACAGAAAGTAAGTGGCAGAAGCAAGATTCCCACCCATAATCTCTACTATCAAATCCAGCATTTTATGAGTGTGGGTCATTGTCAGTTATCAGTCATATTTCCTATTCTAGAGTCTGGGTGCATCATGAAGGAAGAGAATAGAAAAGGAGAAAAAGAAGGTCAAGAAGTAGAATTATTCCTACCTAGAAAAAGACATTCCATATGGTAGAAACAGCTGCTTGAGGTCATAACATAATGGATGATTTCTTACATCTTCTTCTCATAGCATTTTGTTTAGAATATAAACCAGGATACCGATTGTTATATGATATCTCAGCAGATTTAGCTAATTTTCTGTGGAATACTTTAAGTCTTTCCCAATTTGTTAAATTTAAAGTGTCACTTTCCTGATGGGAAAAATTCAATATTGTTTTGGGTTTTTTTGTGGGGAAGGAGGGTTAATGAGGCAGAGAGTTAGGGTATTCCTGGATGGCATATTCTGATTTTTTAAAATTAAAATCATAGATATCTTCAACATAAAGAAGATCTAATTCACTTCCAGTTGATCAATGATGGACAGAAACAGCTACACCCAGAGAAGGAACACTGGGAATTGAGTGTAAACTGGTTGCACAATTGTCTTTCTACCCAGGTTACTTATACCTTCGGAATCCAATTCTTACTGTGCAACAAGAAATTTGGTTTTACACACATATATTGTACCTAGGTTATATTGTAACACATTAAATATGTATGGGATTCCCTGTCATCTAGGGGATGGAGTAGAGGGAGGGGAAAATTTGGAAAAATGAATACAAGGGATAGTGTTGTAAAAAAAAAAAATTACCCATGCATATGTACTGTCAAAAAATTATAATTATAAAATTAATAAAAAATAATTAAAATCACAGAATCATAATATTTAGAGTTTAAAAAAAAAACATCTGGGATAGCTACATGGTACAGTGGATAGAGTGCTGGGCCTGGAGTCAGGAAGACTCATCTTCCTGAGTCCAAACCTAGCCTCAGACAATTATGGCTATATTACCCTGGTTAAGTCATTTAACCCTATTTGTCTTAATTTCCTTATCTATAAAATGAGCTGTAGAAAGAAATAGCAATATTACTCCAGTATTTTTGCCAAGAAAACCCCAAATAGGGTCACAAAAGTTGGAAATGACTGAAACGATCGATCACCAATGATAAAATAGGTCATTCACTACGTATATAATTATTCGGCAAGTTGAGTCTCCTGAACAAGGCGAAAATATGTTCTATGACATCATTGATAGCATTGGTCTTCCTTAGATTCTAATTGTTCCTCTGAAATCTTAGTAGATTCTCCATCCCAAAAGTAGCCAGAACAAGTACATCAATGTAGCTTTTAAAATGGCAAACCCAGAACTGAACACATTCTAGATGTGTTCTGGCCAAGAGGATGTAGGGTAGGATAAAATGAATCAATGAATCAGAATAGGTGTCTACTGAGAACATGAAGACTTTGGACAGCACTGAAAGATGAATATTCAGCCACACTAAGCATACCTCCTCATGAGGGATTCAGTAAATAGCAAAGCAGCTATGGACAGCTTAAATTGTTTTGAAGTCTTTCCTTAAATTTATAATATCTGCTTCCGTGTACATTTACATCATTTGATCCTAATTCTGCCCTACGGAGCTAAGTAATATAAATTTCATACTTCTTCCCTATAATGATCCTTGATGCAATTTAAAGCAGACATAATATTCCCATTGTCCTCTCTTTCCCAGTTCAATCTTCCATAAGTTCTTCATTCTACTTTCATATTACATGGTTTCAAATGCTTTTCCCCTATTTTTTACCTTCCTTTCATCACATTCTATCTTGTTAATGTCCTTCCTGAAATGTAATGTTCAAAACTGGACACCTACAGGTAGGTCCTGATTATTGTATAATAATAATGTTTCCCAAATAAATAATAAAAATTTTATAATAATAAAATTTCCCAAATGTATTCACATTCGCATCCACTCTGAAGTTACATTATGCAAAATGTGGGTAATGGTTCCAGCCCAATAGAAATATGTGATGCAAATTTGAATAATTCAAGCATTTCTGTGGATTCTTTATTCAAAATAATTGGTACCTAACTATATTTTATAGGCCTCTAGGTGGGTTTAGGCCTGGAGTCAGGAGAAACCAAATTCAAATCTGGCCTGAGATCCTGTTTGCTTTAATCCACTGGAGAAGCAAATGATAACCTATTCTAGTATCTTTATCAAGAAAAGCCCACCGACAGTACTGTTGTGCTTTGGTCCACTACATCACAAAGAGGTAGACACAACTCAATGATTGAACAGCAATGCTATATTCCAGATGTGCTCTGTCCAAGGGCATGATTATCTCTTCCCTTGTCAAAAAATATTCACTTATCAACACAATCTGAAATTGTGTTAACTTTTTAAAAAATGACAGATAACAGAATAATCTTGATTAATAATAACTTTGCAATAAAGTAAAATCTTCAGACAAAAGGATCTCAAAATTCTCTTTAAATCTCAAAAAAATTTTGAATGAAAGAAAGGCTGTTGTTTTCTTAGTACTAGTGTGGGCTTTAGAAAGAAACACATTAAATTTTGCTATTTCCCAAATGATTACCATCACAGATAAGAACAAAGCTCTTCATCTGTTTGTTCTGAAGTTTTATGCATGTCAACAAAATTATTTGGCTTCAAAATTAGAAGAAAAATTGAATTCAGAGAGCTGCATATGTTGTAATAATTCATTTATCAGGAAGTAGAATGGTATATTGAATTCAATATAGTCTCAGAATCAGAAGGATCTAGGTTCAATCCCATCTCTGACATATACGAGCTATGTAATCCTGGGCAAGATATCCTGTCGATGCTCTAACTCTCTTATAACTTGTTCAGAGAAACCATGATCTGAATGTATAGAGAATAATCTTTCTTTTAGGAGTTCCCCAATCAAACAAAATCATATTCACAGTACCTTTCCCTATAATTTACTAATATAACTAAATAAAATGCTACAGATATAGATTGCCATGGTAGAACACAGTAGGATTAATGCAAACATAGAATCCTCAGAAGGAAATAGAGGTCATTTATTCCAAACTGAAGTGTGAATTTTCTTTCACAGGTAATCATGGCATCTTTGAATGCCTCAAAGGATGGTAAATTCACTACTTTCAAGATAATTAACCTGACTGAACTATACCCAAGAGTTCACCTCCTCAATCTCCTATGCCCAAACTGGATTGTAGTTAAACAAAAATTCAGAATTTGTTGTTCCTTCTTTGTAACCTTCATAATGTCCCATTCTCCCACCAGTGCTTTTGCACTGATATAATTTCTCAAACTCCATTATGACCCTTAGATATTTCTATTTTTACCATGAACTCTCCTTCTCTTTCTTACCTCACCCTCGACTCTCATTTCTTTCATTGTAAAATCATTGATTCTTATTATTATGTTCTATACCAAAAGGGCAATTTCAGTCCCTGATATGGTCTGGCCAAAGCACTGCTACTAAAATTCCAGCTCTTCTGGGGATTGCTGTTAATTTGAAGAGACTCAACAATTTTTTTTCAAAACTCTATGTGATTGAAATAGTAAGTCCATCCCATTTGTTCTTCCCAAAATATGTCCTTATTTTGGTACTATCTATAATATAATCACAAAACAGTAAAGCTGGATGGGACTCTCTGAGGTTTTCAGTCTAAACTGTTCTTTATATATTACAAAAATAATATGATTTATCGATTAGATTAATACATTAGATCAAGGTCTGTTAACTCTCTGGGCATCTTTTAGGTCTGTCCACTTCAACTGTTGTTATCAATTATGAATCTTATGTAAGTACCACACCTATGAGCCTATTTCTAGAACCTAATTGGATGATATGATATTTAAAAAAAAGAAATCTTTAATTGGCTTTGTGACAAGGAAGAAAATAATACACAACCAATTCAGAATACTGGGGAAAACCAGTGAGGTTATGGTCAAAGGGTGAACTATGAAAGCTTGATTCACAGGCAATGGCAAATTACAACAGGCACATAGTCTGAAAACAGAACAAAATAGAAATGGGACATAAGTCAAAATTTCGAAAAAGAGAGAGAACCTGGGTCATGACTGGGACCTAAGCAAGCCAAAGTGATGTATTGTTTTGGTTTGTTTGGGAAATTGGATGGCGAGTAGGACAAGAATAATGATTAGAAAGCATAGTATCATAGACTTAGAACCAGGAGGGATGTTGAAGGCCATTTAGTTCAACCCTTGCATTTTGTTGATGAGAAACCAGAATTCCCGAGGTGATTAATCCAAGACCACATGGGTGGAAAGTGGAAGTGGAAAGTAGATTCTAAAACCTGTGCTCTTTCCACATCCTTTTTTCACGTAATGAGCTTTCTCAATGGACTAACAAAAAGGCTAACACCACAGATACCAGGATTCTAATGGGATAAATAAAGATGCAGAGAAGATCTCTCATGTCTCTTAAAGCTCTCTGGGAGAAGAATGGGAGGAATGAAAACTCTCTGAGCAAGGGTTATCTTTCAACATCTTCCAGTGAAATCTCCTGCTTGGGATTTCAGTTTTTATAGAGGTGAACCTGTGCCTGAATGTCCAAAGGCTATGTCAGAGTAGTCCATTTGTGGACAGATCCTATTTAGATGGAAAGACTTCAAATATAGACCTGCTCATGGGAAATTTATCATCTCAGGACCAGCCTAATAATGTTCAAAGAGGCTTAAATATTTGACCACTAGACAATTCAATTTTTAGACATTGAAATTCTTGAGAAAAAAATCTAAGCTATGAAGAAGTTATAATTTTGGTCAACAGAAGGAGAACCCACACCCCCCAAAAAATTAATCTGTGCAGTTTTAAAGTATCTTTCCTGAGAAACTGGTTTTTACCTATGCTCAAAAGGCTATAAAATTGTGCATATCCTTCAAACCAGCAGTATCTCTACTGGGCCTGTATCTCAAAAAGAATATAAAAGAGGGGAAATGACTCACATTTGTGTGTAGCAGCCCTTTTTCTAAAGTCAAGGAACTAGAAATTAACTGGATGTCCCTCAATCGGAGAATGGCTGAACAAGTTATGGTATAGGAAAGTAATGAAATATAATTGTTCTATAAGAAATGATGAGCAGGCTGATTTTAGAAAAGCCTGGAAAGATGTATATCAATTGATGCTGAGTGAAATGAGCAAACCCAAGAGAATATTTTACACAATAACAACAAGATTGTGATAAATTTGGCTCTTTCCAACAATGTGGTGATTCAAGGCAATTGCAATAAACTGGATGGAAAGTGTCATCTGCATCCAAAGAGAGAATCAGGAAGACTGACTGTCGATTAAAGCATAATGTTTTCATCTTCTTTGTTATTGTTATTTGTTTGCTTGGCTTTTTCTTTCTTATGTTTTTCTCCTTTTGATCTGATTATGGAAATATGTTTAAAAGAGTTGCTTAATCTATATTAGATTGCTTGTTGTCTTGGGGAAGGGGAAGAAGGGGAAAGAGGGAGAACATTTTGAAATGTTTGGAACACAAGATTTTATAAAGGTGAATGTTGAAAACTAATTTTTGATGTATTTGGAAAAATGAAATACCATTGGAAAAAAAGAAACTGCTTTTATCTTTAATATCCAAACCTCTTTCTAGTCTCAAAGATCAAGTGTTCATCACCTCTTTAAAATAGTCTAATAATTATTCTCATTTCCAATTTCTGCTTTTTTCTAATCCAGTCATGCTACTCCTCTGCTCAAGAATCATCAGAGACTTTCTAGTACCTCTATATTGAAAGACAAATTATTTTTTGTCATATAAATCCATTAACAATACATTTGCAGCCTAGATTTCCAAGCTTATTTCACATTTTTTTACAGATACTATACACATTCTCTTTAACTTGATGGTCTATGAAATTGTATTCCCACCATTGTACTTTTGGACAGGCTTTCCTACAGATATGGAAGGATTCCTTACTCCCCTCCATCTTTTGAAATTTTTAGATTTCTTTAACATTCAAGTCAGGTACTACCTCTTTGGGGACAACTTTCCTGATGCCCTTAGTTGTTAGAGAGCTGACCTTCCTCAAATTACTTTGTAGTCATTTATCTCTGTACTTGTATCCTCCTAAATAAATTCTAAGCTCTTTGATGATGGGCATTATTGCATTTTCCATTTTTCTTCACCCCATCATCTAGCACAGTTCCGTGACCATAATAGACCATTCATAAATTTTTCTTGAATTGGATTCTTGTGTTTCAAATAGATGGGAAAGGAGCAGAATAATAATCGTTGGCATTAGTATAGCACTTTGTAAAATACCTTATCTACATTGTCAAATCTGGTTAGTTCTTGAGGCAACTCTATAAAACAGTAACTACAGGTATTATATAAATTTTAGAAAAGAGAAAACCAAGGTAAGTGATATAGTTACACAGCAAAGTATCAAAGGAAAGATGTGAACCTATCCCTGTGACTAGGTCCCTGTAGAAGCTGTCTTCTCTACTTCCTCTCCAACTACTATAGGAAATGATACAGATGTACTCTGAGGAAATTCAGGGAAGGCTTGTTCATTATCAGGTTCTAGTTATATTCTGTCCTCCTCACCCATCCATGGAAAGCAAGCTTTCAAAGAGGAAAGACTATCATTGTATCCTCGGCATTTGTCAATATTTGGTGCACAATAAGGACTGCTACCTGCTCATTTAATTAAATTTCAGTGAATTCCTTCCTTTCTGGCACATAGACTTCTCTGGATGGCTCTGCCTTTGTAGAAGGTTGTGAAATCATAATACAGCTGCCATATCTTTACACATTTTACACAGCACATGACTCACCATCAGAATTCACCATTAACAAATTACATCATTCTTTGGAGAGCAACCCATGACCTGTCCCAGTATGTGATGTTCCATTTGCAAGATGCCTGTGCATGCTGCTTGAACCTGGATTTCCTTTTACCATTATTATGACTGAAAAGAACAAATCTTTGATTATAAATTTCCAATACCTAACCGAATTGCGAATCAAAAGAAGAATTTTTGATGAACCATGTGCAGGAATAGATCACCTATTCCTGTACATGGCTCATCAAAAATGAATACAAAGGATACAGCAGGATGCAAAGAGCCATGGATAGGGTTAAGAACAAGACCATTTCTTACATTCCAAGAATCCCAGTGGTACACAGCTTTTTAACACAAGTGAAATAATAAAAACATAAGCATTTATAAATAAAAACAAAAGTACTATAATTTAGGCAGCTAGACAGAATACTGGATTTGAAGTCAGGAAGATTCATCTTTCTGAGTTCAAATATAGCTTCAGACATTTACTAACTGTATGACCTTATACACACAGTTTTGCCTCTGTTTCTTTATCTGAACTAGAGAAAAAATGACACACCCTTCCAGTAGCTTTGTTCAAAAAAAGAAACAAAAAACAGAGCTGGACATGACTGAAACAGCTGAACAACAACAGCATTTGAAAGAAGGAATTAATCTTCTGTTTGGTTCCAGAGGCCAGAAGTAGCTAGCAAGAAGTGGTATCGGAAGAAAAGTGGGTTTGCAATCAATATAAAGAAAACCTTGTTAATAAGGAGAGCTGCCTAGAAATCAAGCTTTGCAAACCTGAAAGTGCTATATAAATATGAGCACTTATTGGAATATAATCAAGCCCCTCATCACTGAAGTATTTCAGTCAGAAACCACATGACCACATTAGAGCTACAGGGCCATACCAATATAACTACCAAAGAATTGCTTTAGAGAGTCAGAAAAAATCTCTTCAAAGGAAAAAAAAAACTCTCAAGGTAAATAATGGGAATAAAATATGGGAAGGAAGGGAGTCCAGTGATATTAAATCTCAAACTACATTACCAAACAGTAAATAACATGCCAAACCATGGGGCACAGTAGGTAGAACACTAGACCTGAAATCAGTAGTTTAAATCTGACATCACTTATTAGCTAGATAACCAAAGGCAAGTAACTTAACATAAGCCTCAATTTCTCATCTGAAAAATGGGCATAATAATAATTATAATACCTATTTTTGAACATTGGAGTGAGTATAAAGTGAGTTCAAATTTGTAAAGTATTCCACAAATGTAAAGCGCTATATAAATGTTAGTTGTTAATCACAATTACTTTAAAATATAGAAAAGATTAAGAACACATGGATGGGGTTAGATCCATAACATATAGAAGCATATTAACATAGCAGAATAGAGCTCAATGAACCCAATTACTCCAATTATTGCGGTAAGATCTCACTCTTCAATAAAAATTTCTCATTAAACTAGTTTCAGTCTGGAAGAAATTAGGTTTATATCCACATTAACATATTATACCAAGATGAGCAAATAATTCTGTTTAAACAGCATCTCAGCATATTTACAAATCAACTATGATGTAGATTGAAAATCATGAGATCATAAGCTCATAGTTTAGAGGGAAGAGTTTAGATACTATTTAATCTGATTCTTCATTCTACATATGAGAACCAGGATCTTGTCTGGGTCTCACAGCCAATCAATGCCAGAGTTCATTCTGACTACAGCCCTCTATCCAATAGGCTATGTTACCTTTCTAGACGTATAAGATAGGGAAGAGCATGTATCATGAGCCTATGTCAAAGATACTGTTTCGCTGTGCAAGGAGTCCTGTGGACCCAAAAATCTGCTATTCAAATAATTGTATCTCATTTTTTATTTGCTCTCTGAATAACAATGCTGCTATTTTAGCTGGATCTTGAGAACCAAAAGAGACACATTAAGGCTCTACTCCAAGATTCCAGCATAATCCTATATCTATGATTTCCCACAATTCAAGGCTCATTAAGGAACACTAGGGCATCCATGTATGGCCACAGTAGCAATCACCTTCAATGATTTTCTCATTCTTATTCCTTCCTTTCTCTATACAATCAGACCTCTATCACAAACACTCAGAGACTGGATCACCCAACACCACATCAGATATGACCCGGAGGGTTTCCATTTTATATTCTGAACGGTACAATATTCTTAGCAACTCTGGTATCTCCAAAGTCTCACAGGATTTACTTTAACGGGGGGCATTTGACAAATTAGTAGAGGCAGCAAGAAAGTCCAGATCTGCTCTTCATATCTAGGCTTAGACTATCTGGTCTTAAAATCTCCAATATTTTCATTAAATCTTCTTCTCTCTATATTCCCTTTCTCTCTTGTTCTTTCTAAAGAAGTGCAAAGTACTGTGCAGAGTGCCAGGACTCAAGTCAAGAGAACCACAAATCAAATTCTGCTTCCTAGGATAGCTAGATGACCCCTAACAAATCATTTCATATCTCTCAAGCCCATTTTCTCCATGTGTAAAGACAATAATAAAAAATTAGAGTTGTGAAAAAATTACAAAAGATCTTTGAAATATTTTATAAACATTGGTTGGAAACCCTGTAGTAAATATATAAGTGGGCATGGACAAGAATTGTAAAGGCTGAGAAGGCATGGATGAGTGGTAATTTGTAGCATCAGTGTCTCTGAAGAGAATTGGAAATCCTAGATTCATTTCAGAATCTGAAACCTGAGAAAACCTGAGATATATAGCCCAATCCTATATCAATGAGAGCTATGCTATTGTCTTTTTTTAAGTTTATTTGTATTTCTTTACCTATTCTCTCTGTTCTTTTTTCTCATTATCTCTCCCTGTTTCCATCTGCAGTTTGAAATAGAGAAATCCTAAGTTCAAATCCAACTTTAAACATGTATTTAGCCGTGTGACTCTGAACAATGTACCCAGCATCTGTTTGCCTCAGTTTCTTCAACTGTAAAGGATAATAATAGAACTAATTTCCCAGAATTATTGGGGGAATCAAATGAAATAATATTTGTAAAATATTTAGCACAAGGTCTGACACATAGTAAGTGCTTAACAGATGTGCATTTCTTTCTGTCTCTATCTCTGTCTGTCTCTATGTCTCTCTCTATGTATCTATTTATGTTTCTTTCTCTCTGTCTCTCATCCTTTTCTTTCCCTTTCCCCTCCTCATTCCTCCTCCTCCTTCTTCTTCTTCTCTCTCTTTCACTCTCCCCCTCCTCTTTTCCTTCTCTCTCTCTCTCCCCTTTTATCCCCCTCTCTCTTCCTCTGTTTTTTTTCTCTCTCCCTCTCTTCCTTCCATACATATTTTAATTATTCCTGAAACTCTCAAATTTTAGATGCCACATTATTCATCTCTGGCTCTACCGTTACACCAGGTTCATTGAACCTGAGACAAGTGAAATTGATCTCTTCTGTAATGTTAATGGATAGGCAACATGTTTAGAGGTGGATACACAGGGATATAAAAAGGGAAGGCACTGAAGACAAGAAAAAGAATAAATAAGAATAGTGAGGTGAACAAGTTATCCTGTGTAACAAGTAACTGGCTTTTGACAGCTAATATGTCACCCCATTTTCCCCCAATCTGGTAGAGATTCATTTACTTAACAATTCATTCCTACCAACTTCTAACTTCATAATTATACCAGAAATTAAAAAAAAAACAACTCAGCAGTAATTTACAGCTGTTCTGAACATCTGGAATCACTCACTGCTTTCTCAGAAGTTTGTACTAAGAGATTGAACCTGAAATTCATTGCTTCTGTCAAAAGATCATCTCCCTAATTAAGTGTAAGGGATGGGAGCAGGGCGTATTGACCTAGTACAGAAGGAATAGATAGCTTAGCATTTAAGTCCAGTTGGGGTAGTGGTATATAAATAATAAGTGTAATAAGTGAACCTATTTACACAGTGATAGCTCACATTTATCTACTATGTTGAAATTTACAAAAGGCTTTCTGAAAATGATCCCATCAGAGAAGCAGTAGAGTTATTATTATGCAACATGGCATAGTAGGAAGCATGCTAGATATGGAGACAGGAAATCCTAGATTTAATCTGGCCTCAGACTCAAGGTGTGTGATCCTGGGAAAATTATTTACCCTCTCTGAGCCTCATCTACAAGAGTGGGACAAAAATCTCAACTGTAGCACCCATCTTTTTTTAGAGTTGTGAGATGCAAATGAGATAATATGTAAAGATTTTTGCACATCTCCAAATGCAACACAAATGTCAGTTATCGTTATCATCCAAAGTTGTCATTATCAATTACCATTATCAGTGGTATCATCACAGATATTACTTGGAAAAAGACTGGAAAAATCTTTGGAATTTTTGTAGCTTTGTTTTACTCATCTGCAAAGGAGGTTAATAAGAACTTCTCCCTCATATGACTGTTGTGATGACCAAATGAATAATGTATGGACAGTTACTCTGTAAGTCTTACAGAGCTCTATAAATGTTCATTCTTATCCTGCCTTTGGATCAGTCTGTGGAACTACAAATAATTCTCTGGGTCTCAGTTTCCTCATCTGTAAAATATGACCACATAGCTCCTAAATTCCTGCCCTGATGTTATCTAATGATCCTGTTATGATCCTGATTATTCTCATGACTTCCATAATGAAGGAGAGTCATTTTGCTTACTTAACTTATTTACTGAAACTTCCTATTACTTCTATATTTTTGTTAAGTGTAGAATAAACTGATATCCCAACTTGCCAATCAATCCTTATCAACAGCAAGACACAAAGTCTATTCCCGAAAACCCTACTGTGTGCATTCCTGACACGAGATACTATTTTGTTTTCATTATCATCATTGTTGCAGTAATTGTTAACTATTGTTATCACCATCGTTATCATCATTATTAGCAGCCAGATGGCACAGGAGATACAGCACTGACCCTGGAGTCACAGAGATCTGAGTTCAAATATAGCCTCAGACACATGCTAGTTGTGTGACCCCAGACAAGTCACTTAGCCTCTTGACCTCAGTTTCCTAATCTATAGAATGAATTGGAGAAAAAAATGATAAATCACGCTAGTGTCTTTGCCAAGAAAACCCTAAATGAAGTTGTGAAGAGTTGGGCACAATTGAAAATGAAGAGCAAGTTATTATTTTTGTTACATTGCTATTTTTTAATGAAAAACTGAAAAATGAAAGCCACATGGCCAAGTAAACATCCAAGGAAGAAAATTATTGAAAGAGGGTATTATAATAGAAATCATACTACATTCCTATATCAATCCTTCTTTTTCTTCTTGATCCTCATATCTCTTTGCCACTGATCCTCATCATTCTTATCTATACCCATATTTCCTTGTCTTAGACTTGTTTCAAAAATTTGTCACTTATAAGAAAGGGAAATTCATTAGTTTTGGGGACCTCTGAACTTCACGAGAAATTGCCATTCCCCGCCACCTTCTTCCTTGTACTATCTATACTCTTACGTAGATAGCAGTACTCCAAATGCCTTTCTATCTCCATTAAGTTATGTGCCAAAGATTCTTCTCCTATTCACAGTGAGCTATAGATGGAAGATATCCCTCCAATTATCTTGCATGAGGAACCTTCTTGAAAAAAGATGAAGGCTAATTATTATTTCAACTCTCTTTAGCTGGTACATATAAGACACCTGGAATGGTTATTTCCACCAGAAAAAGCAGCATATCACTGCAAGATCAGTGGTTCAATTTGAGGAAAAGTTTATACTTGTTTTAATCTATTCCAAAATTGTAGTCCACAATCTTTAGGCTCAAGCCGAAATATGGTCACAACAAGCATTGTCATAAGAGTGAAGTAGTTAACCCAAACATGTTCCCACAAGCAACAAAAAATGTAAGTTCCACAAATTGTAGGAATTCTCAGCCCAAAAGTAGAGAGAGAGGGGTAGCAGTGGAGGGTTTGATCTATCTATCTATCTATCTATCTATCTATCTATCTATTTATCTATCTTTCTTCTATCCATATATCCATTTATCTATGCATACATTTACCTATTTATCCATCTGTCTTATCTATCTATCCATCCATTCACTTATCTGTCTATTTATCCATCTGTTCCTCTATCTTGACTATCTATCAATCCATTCATTCATCAATTCATCCAATCTGTCTATCTTTCTATCCATCTCTCTATCTGTATACCCATTCATCCGTCTCTCTTTCTTTATCTTTAATTATATTTCAACATAACATTTCCTTTGCAACCTTATTGCTTTGTTTTATACATTTAGAAATTATTATTCTAAGAAGAGGTACATAGATTCTACCAGATTGCCAAATGTCCAATATACACAAAATGGTTGAGTCTTGTTGAACTAACTTGATTATGACATCATCTCCCTCTTTTAAAGTAATTAATTCCTTCTTTTTTTCCTTCCTCCTTAAAAATACATTTGTGAGATGATTTACACTTCACTTTTAGTTATATTCTACTCAAATCACATATAGGTTAGGAAAGTTAATATTTATTGTGGAGATTGGCAAAGAAAAACCCATAAGAAAAAATGACTGTATGAAAAGGTGTTCCAAATCACTATTGATCAGAGAAATGCAAATTAAGACAACTCTGAGATACCACTCCACACCTGTCAGATTGGCTAAGATGACAGGAAAAGATAATGATGAACTCTAGAGAGGATGTGGGAAAACTAATACATTGTTGGTGGAACTGTGAATGAATCCAACCATTCTGGAGAGCAATTTGGAACTATGCTTATCTAACTGTGCATTCCCTTTGATCCAGCAGTGTTGCTATTGGACTTATATCCCAAAGAGCTCGTAAAGGAGGGAAAGAGACCCACATGTGCAAAAAATTTGTGGCAGCCCTTTTTTGTAGTGGCTAGATACTGGAAACTGAATGGATGCCCATCAGCTGGAAAATGGTTGAAAAAATTATGGTCTATGAATGTTATGGAATATTACTGTTCTGTAAGAAATGACCAGCAGGATAATTTCAGAAAGGCCTGGAGAGACTGATGCTAAATGAAACGAGCAGGACCAAGAGAACATTGTACATGGCAACAAGAAGACCACACAATGAGCAATTCTGATGGTCGTGGCTCTCTTCAACAACGAATTGATTCAGACCAGTTTCAATTGTTCAGTAATGAAGAGAGCCATCTACACCCAGGGAGAGGCCCGTGGGAACTGAGTATGGACCCCAACATAGCATTTTCACTTTTTCTATTATTGTTTGCTTGCATTTTTGTTTTTCTTCACAGGTTTTTTCTCATTTAAATCCAATTTTTCTTGTGCAGCAAGATAACTGTATGGATATGTATACATATATTGGATTTAACATATATTTTAACATGTATTGGAATACCTGCCATCTAGGGGAGGAGGTGGGGGAAGGAGGGAAAATTTGGAACAGAAGGTTTTGCAAGGGTCAGTGTTGAAAAATTACCCATGCATATAACTTGTAAATAAAAAGCTATAATTTAAAAAAAGAAAAAATGATTGGTCTGAGGTCATAAGACTGAAGCAATAGTAGTGTCTCAGTTTAAAACGACACTTTTATGCTGGTAGCTTAATAGTGTATTCTCTGAATGGCGTTGCCAGCTGACAGCAAGCACACTGTGTGGGAAGTCCTTGTGTTGAGGGCCCACAGCAGTCAATGTTGCTTGTAACTTACCAGATTTAGTCAGGTAGTTCCCAGTAGGGAGCTTTATGATGCTTTAATTAAAATGTGATTTTTTTGGGAAAGGTATTCATGGTTTTTTTTCTTTTTTCTACAACAATTACTCTTGAAGTCTGTCTCTGAGTAATGGACGCCTCTATCATATGATATCTTTGCAGTTATAAAAATTTAGATACAATATTCCCAAAATATACACATCCATTCCCCTTAATATATGCTTTCTCTGGCTATAACTTATAAATAAGAAATTGAGTTAAAAAATAAAATGATAATATTTGTATGTTGTCATTTATTTTCTTAGGTTAGCAGATGTCTATGGGAGCAAAAATACTCCCCCTAGCTCATATTTTAGGTGTGGACATTTCATTTTCCCATCTTGCTGCTTGGCCTTTCAGAGTAATAGAAAGACCAAGTTTTCTTTCTACCCTAAAACCTTTGTAGCCAGTAAACTCTACTTCCTTGCTTTAGAGGATGGGAGACACTTTGATGCTTCTCCAGACTGTGGGAGTAATAAACTTTTGACTGTTCCTTCTGCTTGAAATATACACTGTGACAGAAGAGCTCTAGGCTAGTGAGAAGTGGAAGTTCCTTTTATGGAGAGCTCCATTTAAAAACAATAAGAAATACTCATTTCAGTAGTTTATAAGTTAAGAGGTTGCTCAGCCTGGGATGGATTTGATTTATTGGTTCATTTATCAAACAAGATTTACCAAATACCTACTATGTGCTCTATTGTGTAAGTGGGCTCAAATACCCAAAAACTGAGCTGGGTAGATGAGACAAGGACTCATTTAATGTTGAAAGAAACTTCAGAGGTTGTCTAGTCCAAAGTTTTTTAAAGTATAACTTGCAATCCTATAGGGCTCATATAACTAATGTGGGGTTTGCAAAATTATGATTATTATAAGTATGTGCTTGATTTATACACCTACATACCATATATATATATATATATATATATATATATATATATATGGAGTCTTGTAAAAAATATATGGGGCAAAAATGGGGCATGACCGGAAAAAGTTTAAGAAGCCTTGCTCTAGTAATCTAGAACACCCCTTTGACTCCTGTCCTCATATGGCTCTGGAATACTTTCCACAGAGTGCATCTTCTTTTACCCTTAAAGGTCAAATATAATCAATCTAATGTCTTTTCTGTGTAATAGTAGTTCATATATTTGAAGATTTCCATCAAATCCTGCCAATCAAAGCATTGTAGTGGAGATAGCTAGATTGTAGCTGGGTCAGCTAAAAGAAGAAATAAATTTGTTTTGCTGAATCCTAAAAAGCAGAACTAGGAATATATGGCCATTGCAATGAGACAAATTCCTGTATGATATCAGGAGAAATAAGACATAACAATTAGATCCATCCAATAGTGAAATAAGTTTCTGAAAGCAATGACTTCCTCTTTACTAGAGGTCTCCAATGAATTTTATAGATGAGGAAACTGAGGCAAAGGGGGTTAAATGACTAGTTCAAGGTCACATAGCTACTAAGTAACTGAGGCCAGATTTGAATTCAGGGAGATGAGTCTTCCTGACTTCAGGCCAGGTTCTCTAACCACTGTACTACCTGCTTGCCCTGAAAATTCTTTTTATAGTTCTCCCATTTCTGCTTCGTTGTTGTTCAATAGTTTTAGTTGAATCTGCCACTTCATGAGCCAATTTTAGGAGGTGGGGGTTCCTGACAAGAAAAACTATAATACTGGAAAACAAAATTCTGGAGTAATTTGGCATTTCCTTCTCCAGTTCATTGGACCACCAACTCATTTTACAGCTGAAAAACTCAGGCAAACATGGTTAAGTGACTTACCTAGGGTCATCTAGTTATTAAGGAAGTAAGACAAGGATTTGAACTCTTGAAGATGAGTCTTCCTGACTCCCATCCCAGCACATCATCCATTGTAGTACGTAGCTGAACTACAAAACTTCCTTAAGTCCACAAAAAAAATTGAAGAAAATGTGCCTTCCTTAGGAGGTGGCCAACATGGTTGTCTGATGCTCCAGGAAATTGAAATGAAGTGGAAGCAAATTGAGGGTATTATATTAAAATTAAAATTCAATAAGCATTAAATACTTAATATGTGTAAAGCATTATAAATGGGCGTTAAATGCCCCCCCCCAAACAAAGGAGTCATTTGCTGGATTAGTTAGGACTGCTTAAACTTTTTCCACTCATGACTCCTTTTCATCTAAGACATTTTTATGCAACTCTGGGTAAAGAGATATATAAAATAGGTACACAAGCCAAACATTTACTGATAATAAATCATAAAGAAATTCATTTTAAGATTAATAATTTTATTGTATATACATGGCATTTTATCATTTATTAAAGATGAAAGCAAACTTGCATACAAATGAGATAGATTCTTATTTATTTTTACACAAAGAATTAATTTTTGGTGGAATATTTGATACTGTTTACTGTCACCAAATTCAGTTAAGTGACCCCATATGGAGTCTTGACCTATAGTTTAAGAAACTTTGAATTAGTTGATATAATTCCTTTTGAGTAATTTTGACAAATTGCTCCTATTTTTCTAAACAGATCCTGTGTTTTCAGTCCAACACAGGCTACTTTGTTTCTTCACTCTATGAAAACAAGGGTTTAGCCCAGAAAGGAAAAGATGGAAGCATAATTATCTTTCCCAACTAGATCATCTAGTTACAGTTCTTCATTACCAGATTGAAAGGAAAACTTGAGTCCATTCCAGAAATAGGTGAATTTGTTTTGTAGATGAGCAAGGCCCAGATCACTTTCTTTACATGCAGACTATTTCCTTTGGCTCTGACCTCATCTGCTTTGGAAGACCAAGCCTGAAAGGCACATACTAAAATTGAATTCAATTTAGTAAATTGTAGGTATTTCTAAAGTATAGCCTGGGAGAGGTTAGTGGATAGTAAAAGCAATGCAGGGAAATTGAGGCCAAAAAAGCTAGGGGTATCAAAAAAAAAAGAGTGATATACTAGCATTAAAACTATAGAGGTCAAGAAAGATGATGAATGAAAAAATAGGATTTGATTTAGTGATTACGAGAGCATGAGTATTTTTTTAGAAAAATCATTATCAACATGTTATGGACAGAAGACTGACTCTAAGAAGCTGAAGAGAATGAAATTTCCAATTTCCTTTTCCTATTGCTAGCTTAATTCCTTGAGGTGGCAAGGTATATGCTCAAACCATATTGGTATATAACTATGTACTACAGAGGAAAAAGTCACTGAAGCTGAAAAATGTTGAGAAATTGTGCAAACAGGCATCAAAAAGGTTTGTCAACATGAATAAATGCTAGGGCTCCAAAACGATAAGAGATAGAGAGAAAAGAAAGACGCCATCGAGAAAGTTGAGTGATTGTTCCTTTATCTCTGTTCTCTGGTGGACCAGCTCCATTCCAATAATTTTTTCTGAGCCTTGATTTATGGTGTCTGCTTAGCTCCATATCCTGGCTATTATCCTTGTAATTCTGATTGATAAGGACTCTTCCTATGTGGAAAGCCAAGGCCTTCAGTGGCAATAACATCATGATGGCCCATTTGGTGTGTGAAGTCCTTTGGATGTTATATATGGTCCATAGAATTGGTTAGATGCAGCGCAAAGTGAGTAATTCCCTCCTGGCCCTGCCTTATGACCTGTAAATAGTTAAAGCCCTCATTGTTCAAGACCCTGCTGATCTACCTTGTCAGAGTCAAGTAAATGAAATGGATAGAAGAGGAATAATCAAAACCTCAGGTAGTCCTTACTTGGAGCCTCCTTCTTCATCTTGGTATCGAGCTCTATTTGTTAGACTGCCATGTGATCATCAGGGACCTCTACAACCACCTGGTAGTTGAGGTTCAGAAATTGACTTGAGGTCCTTATCATACCTAAGATGGGCAGCTGTTTTTTTTTTCTATAAGTAGAGAGTTTATTGTATTGCATTTGTCCCTCATGTAGCTCAAGGAACACAAGGTACTATCTGGCCCAATATTCTGTTTTTGTTCCTAAGGTGTTCCTAGGGTCTTTCTCAGTTCTCAGTCAAGAATTATGGATGAATCTGGAAGGAAGGAGAGGACAAATGTTTCCCTGAGATAAGGGAGGCCTTTTTCTCTCCATTCCAGTCCCATTTCCCAAGAATACAGGAACACCAAGATTCCATTAGTCTTTCTCAATCTACATGGGAATTATAATGGCTACTATCATGCTCCTGGTCTACAGAAGAGCAGGAGATAACTTCCCTGTTTAATCTTGTATCCTGCTTACCTGGCCCTTTTTTTCCTTTTTCCTTTTTCTTTTCTCTTTTTTCTTTCTTTTTGCTGAGGCAACTGGGGTTAAGTGACTTGCCCAGGGTCACACAGCCAGGAAGTGTTAAGTGTCTGAGGCCAAATTGGAACTCAGGTCTTCCTAATTTCAGGGCTGGGGCTCTACTACACCAACTAGCTGCCCCCAGCCCTTTTTTCCTTAATGGTGTCTGCTTGCCTCCTTAATCCAAAATCTAGGCTCTCCCTCTACTTCATTCTGCCTTCCCTCACTTCCTCTCTTTGTGGAATTTTCATGCTTGAAGATTTTTAGACAATAACATTTCTCTTAAAAATAAAGTTAAGTGACTGATCTGAAGAAAGTATATACCAGTATAAAAAAAAGGATGATTCTATATAACTTCCTAAAAATAGATCTTCTCAAAATTTATAGATAATGAGGTCTTGTCACAAAATGTCTTCAAGTGTAGACATTATGAAACTCATTGGGATATTTTAGAGGAGATTACTACTCATATGCAAGCTGAATCTGATGACCCCTGTTGTTCTTTCTAATTCTGAGATTCTGTGATACTAGTTTTGTGGTGTCATTCACATGGAGAACTTCCCAGTGAGGAAACACCCTCTGCCAATGTATAGCAAAACTTGCTTGACAATGTAGCCTCAGGTAGTTGACTGAGGGCAGTGAGAGTTAATTTAACTTCTCAGGGGCCACACAGCCAATACATCTGCCAAAGTAGGACCTAATCTCAGACCTTCCTAGCTCTCTATCCATTACAATGCTGGCTCTCTATATCAATAGAGTATTATAAATATCAGTGCTTGTACAATTCAGTACATGATAAGACTCTCAATTCCCTCATCTAAAAAATGGAGATGAGAATATTTTTAAGATTGTTATGAGGACCAAATGCAATCATTTGTGGAAACCATTCTGTAAACATAAAGTCTTCCATCAATATCACCTAATATCAGTGCCACTGAAGATGACAAACATTTCTAGCAAATCCCATTGGCTTATTCCATAGAAATAATCCTCTACACACACTTGTTTGAATTTCCCCCATTTCTTATATATCCCTTTTTTTAAGTTCTTTGATTCTTTTTTATTTGATTGGACCTCTTTGATCACTTTCAAAGCCCCCTTCAGATTTTCCTCTCTAACCGCCTTCCATCTTTTAAAAAAGCGCAGGTCTGACCAGAATGCAAGAGATGGTCTATTTGATTCTGGTGGGTGTTGTTTTGATAATTTTATTTCCTCCAGTTGTCTTTGGGCTGCCCCCTGCTGCTGCTAGCTTTCATCAGTTTCTGTCTCATTCACATTCTGGCACCTCTTCTCTCTTCAAACTCCAGTTCTCTTCTAACTTCCCTAGCCCCATTGGTCCCTTAACTTTGTTCTCTTTTCTGTACAATCACCATTGTGATCTACATTAATGGAATTCAAATATTCATTTTATTCTTCCTTTTATCATCTTTCTCCTTTTTTCTTACGACCCTTTCTTAAGCAGGAGTTCTGATCAGAGCAGTTAGAGACTGAATGGTTTTTCCATAACCTGTATTTTCCTATTCTTGTTTATTTGCTTTAAAGTTTTATGTGTGTGTGTGTGTGTGTGCATCTGTGTTAGATTTTTTTCCCCTGCTTCCCTTTGTTAGTCAAAACATTCATTACCTTTTCTCCTAGTATTCACTCATTCTAACAGGTGACCTAGAAGTCAGGAATGAAAGCAGTGAGGTGCAAAATCTTTTCTAAAGGAAAAGAAATAAACAGTGCATACAATGGTGAGACATCTCTTCACTTGCCTCAATTTTGAACTGTTCACAAACTAAAGGTGAGCCCTCAAAAATGGCATTGTGCCTTCTCTTCACAGGGATGCTATTTTCCTTCTGAACACATCATCTCATTAATCAGTGTAGTGTCTCTGAGAAATCAATTGGAATGGTCACTGATAGAGAGAAACAGGCTTAGTAGCAAACATACTATCTATCTGGGACGAATGGCTCTAAAATACCAATCAATTTTTACTAGGACTAGTGACAGAGAGAGAAACCTTGATATGCAGTCATAGATTTATAAATTCAAAATTAAAAAATGAACTTAGAGACCATCTAGTTCCACTCTTTTTTCAAATGAGGAAACTGAGGCCCCCAAAAATTGAATTATTTTTTCAAGGTTCCACAGCTGAGTGGCAAAGCCAACCATGGCACAGAAGAGAAGAGGAAGAGAATTAAAGGGAATCTGAGTCCTCAAAGGAATGGATTAACTATCAGTCCATTCCCTTGGATCAGTGGTCCTCAAACTTTTTAAATAGGGGTCAGTTCACTGTCCCTCAGACTGTGGGAGGGCCGGACTATAGTAAAAACAAAAGCTCACACTCTGTCTCCGCCCCTCAGCCCATTTGCCATAACATGTTGTGTTTTGTTTTCCTTTTATTTTGAAATGAAATCTGACACCCTTTAACTCACATCCAGAGGTAACAGCAGTGCTGTCATGGGCAAAGCAAAGGAAATCTTGTCCCTTTCTGGATGGCTTCCCTTTAAGTACCTGAGCACAGCTATCACATCACCTCCTCCTATTCAGTCTTTTCTTCCTACAGGGTAAACTTGTCCAATGACTTCTTAACTGATTCCAGATTATCAATCTACTTTAAAAATACTTCCTATACACACATATATGTATAACTGTGTATATACACATATCTATGCATATATACCTATAAGTATGCACACATATATTATATATAGATAGGGGGGCTGTATAGGTGTGAGTGCATGTGTGTGTGTGTGTGTGTGTGTGTATCCTGTCAAAAGCTGAAATCAACACAGCCTATAGGTAATAAAGTTTAGAGAGAGCAAAGTCATGTTTAATTGTTCAATATGTAGTTATTTTTAATAAATACATGTGTGTTATGAACCTTTTTCCTTGGTCCTGAAAAACCAACTCCACAAACTGTCCAGCATGGGGTCTGATGAATCAGATCTCTTATCTTTTCAGTTCATAAAGAAGTTCAATGACTGAAAGCAGAAGTCAGGGAATTGGCCTGATGAGGTGATCTGCTTCTCAACATCTAGACAATTTCCTAAATCCTCTACAAAACAAAGATGAAGTACTGAAATTCAGTAAAATGATGAATTTGATAAATTGACCATTTCTATATTTATCTTCAGGTTCATTATATAACAAGTACTTAATAAGTACTTGCTACATAAATGAAAATTTTAAATTAAGGGCCTGTTATATTCAAAGATATAAAAATCAAAACATTTGAATCTGAAAGATCCCTTAGCAGTTCAAATTCCCCATTCTACACATTACTTTTGTGCATTTCTTGAATCCCTATGTATACCACTGTCTCCATCCTGTCTCCAGCCCAGCATCTATCCTGAACCCAATCATTTTCAAAATTCCTTCAAAGGAATAATCTAAGAATAATTTAAGGTAGTTTTCTTTTTCCTAAGAGTGTTTATCTTTCAATCAAACACACAATTCAAAATGGGGGAGGCATGGATACGCAGGAGGTTAATGAACTCATTAAGTCAGTATGGCATAGTAGCCAAAATAGTTACTGCAGTCTATTATATTCAGTTCAGGGTGTCGTATTTTAACAAAGACTTTGTCAAACTGGAAGTTTATTCAGAAAAGGATGAACAAAACAGAGGGGAGATAGGATTCTTTTACATATGAAGATCATTTGACATAAATGGGTGTCATTAATCTGGAGATGAGAACAATAAGCTTAGGGAGAGGAATGATAATTGTATTTATAAGATTGTAATGTTGAAGATAGACTACACATTTATCCTTGGCCCAAATGTTTAAGGACTTGGAAAAAATATAGAATTTGAAGAGAGTCAAATCTTGGATTTTTTGTAAAAATTAAATTCTAATAATTAAGAATTTTCAAAAAAAAAATGAGACCAGCTGCCTCAGGAAGCAGTGAGTTTTTGTTTGTTTATTTGTTGGTTTGTTTGTTTTGTTGTTGTTGTTGTTGTTTGTTTTATCACTGCAGATCTTCTGGAAGTTGGAAGATCACTTGCCAGGAAGTGTGTAAAGGGGATGCTGTATACATATGGGTTGAATTACAAATATTCTGAAGTCCCTTCTAAGTTGCTGTGATACTATAAAAGGGAGAATGAATGGGATGTAATGGCAGGACTTTAGGCCCAAGTATTATGGGAAACATTTACATGAACTGGGCCCTATTGGATGCCCCTTAAATTGTAACATTCACACCATATTGACTTGGCCTATATGTGAAGATGATTTTGTTCATTGGAACATAGTGCCTGTTATTTAGTACCTGTTGATCTAAAGTCTTTTGATTTCAACATCTGTTATACAGGAAGTTGGCAACCATCTTTACTGCTAGCTTCCATACATATTATTTTCTAGTCTCCTCCCTTTCTAAGTTAGGGATGTAGTTTAGACCTATCTTTTATATTTTGCTATATTTTTTACCTTCACTTCTTCTGGTGGAATAAAAAGGGTTGATTTTGCATCCTTCATCTTCAAATATTGTATAGAAATTTGTGAGAAAAATAAAGCACTTGGGAAATAGTCAGCAGACTCTCAACAAATTAATCAAGTCTAAACATCCATCTTGAATGGGAAATAGCAGTTGATGACTACTCTTTTTTTTTTCTTTACAAAGAACTTGCCTTAGGTATCTGGATCTTTGGCATTAGACTAGACTTTTTTCAGCATTGTATGATAATAGTACTTCCTATTTTACAAGAGTTTTCAAAGGTATTTTATAGGAAACATGAATTGCATTAATTAAATGATCCCCAAAGTTCCATCTAATTTTAAATCCTATCATAATTAAGCCACATCAACATAATAAAAATAACAATACTACTTAATTCATAGATTTGTTGCTATAGTAATAGAATTAGTAAGGGATTGCTTTATAGGCAAAATAATAAACAAAATTGAAGGAACAAAGGGTCTAAAATCTCAAAAGAAATCATGGAAACAATAAATATTGATACATTTTAAAATAGAAAAGTAGAATTTGAATACAGCTAAATCATACCTCCTCCCCTTTCCCAATCTAAACCAAATGTCCACGATCCATCAACTGATCTTCAGATAGCAAGATTTCTTATTCCTACATTTCTGTAGATAAATCAATGAAAGAAAATAAATAAGCAAGATTCATAAACAAACACAATAACCTAATCTTAAATGAATCGAACTTCCAAGAAGAATCACCCCTCCTGCTTTTTGACCAGAATTGATGATAAATTCATTTTGTGTTAAACCATTTTTCAGTTTAAGCCAGAATTTCACACCATATTCCACAAAAATTCAAATAGTTATATGGACAAAACATAGAAAGTTACATAATTAAAACAGAAATTAAAAAAGGACACTTTAGATCTATGCTTATAGAAAAGATTTTTTAAAAAATAAAAGTGATATGTAAATGGCTTCAGTATCCTAATTTTTAAATAAGAAGGAAATGGCAAACCACTCCAATATCTTTCTTTGCCAAGAAAACTCCAAATGAGGTCCTGAAGAGTCAGACATGACTGAGATGACTAAACAACTCTTAGAACAAAACAAAACAAAAAAAGAAAAGCAATTATCTTGCAGGCTAAGTTAAAAACAAATTTAAATCTTAAAAAAAACAAAATTGAACATTTTGATTATGTAAAAACTAAAACCCTTTTTCTAAAACACAATCAATGCTGACAAATACTGTCAATTTAAAATGTTTATATCAACTCTCTCTGACAAAAGTTTGATATTAATCTGCAGTAATTTTTCACAAATATATGACCAAGAGCAATTTTACAAGAAATAAGTGGCAAAGATATATAAAGTTTTCAGAAGTAAAAACTATGGACCATAAGCAACTATACATGTGTGTATACATATAGATAAATATATACATATATATATAATACATATATATAATGTTTCAAGTTACTAAAAATAAGATAAATGAGTGCTAAAACATCTCTGAAGGTTAATCTAATACTTTTCAAAGTGGCAAAGATGATGAAAAACAAATAGGCTGTGGAATTTTAGAAACACATATATACTCTTGGTGGAGTTGTGAATTGATCTTATCATTGTAGAAAACAATTTGCATTAATGTAAGAAAAATCATAAAATATGACTCAATATTTTGATTCCTTTACTAAATATGTACTCCAAAGAGACAGGAGGAAAAGTATCATATATAATAACAACAAAAAAAATATATATATGTACATATATATATCATGCACTTATTAATTGTGAAATGGCTGAATGAATTATGATATATTTATGGAATGGGATTCCAAATAATGAAAATGAAGAAATGTGTAGAACACTAGAAGATTTGTACAAACTGATACAGTGAAACAAGCAAAACTAGGAATATAATAGATATAACTACAATAAGAGAAATATAAATGGCATAAAAATAGAGCCAAATTCAGATTAATTTCAGTGACTACACTTTTGTCTGGAAGACAGATAATGAAAAACCTTTCTCCTGAGAGTATGATGTACTGTGAGGGCCATTGAATATTGATTGCTCTTATTTTCATATGAAGTCATTTTTTGCTTTTGCTTTTAAATGCCTTCTTTTGATATATGGAAGAGCTTACTAAAATGAGGCTATGTTAGGAAATAATTTGTGTAGAAACTGAATGGGAATTAACATCATTATAAGATTATATTATCTTATTTTTTTCTTTATCTTCACAGCAGTCCTTGTGAGGTAGATAGAGCAAAATTTATTGTTGCAATTGGACAGACGATAAAATCAAATCTCAGAGACCACATGATTTCTTCCAGACCACATGGCTAATCTGAGCTAAAATCACAATAAATTGCCTGTTTTCCCCATCTCTTTTTTTCATATGGACAATGCTCTAGGCCATGCCGGTGTGATCAAAAACATCAGTTTGGAAAATGGCCCACCTGGCACTTTCAGTTGTCCAGAAAGAAAGGAATTGTAACTTGACCCATCCATTTAATTTCAAGAACCAAACCAAAAGGGAAATGTTCCCTTATGTCAACAGTTTTATTTTCTAGACAGGAAAATCTTTCTGGAAAGCAGGGCTTAAGTCATTTGGTGGACAAATGCTGTAAATAAGGCAGAAGAAAACCTGAGAAACGGGTGGAAGCTTTTTTGCTCTAACTCAGTCACATCCAGCTGTGAGCTCTCTGACTTAATTCAAGGAAGTTATGCTAAACACAACCCTGCTGCCACAGATCCAATGGGCTGGGGGTGAGGACTAAAGGATTCTTCACTCTCCCCATTGGCAGTTCCCTGTAAGGAGCAGATGGGCTCAGAATTTAATGTTGCTTCTGAAAGATGAGAAACAACCCAACTCTTAATAATCCACGTCTAGAACAAATCTAATTGGCCAATGACAGAGGCTGGGCTGGGGTGCTATTCCTCTTCTAGCTTCTCAAGTGAACATCTGTTTTTCTCAAAGCTGTGAATGTCACGTCAAGATTTTCCAATTACACTCCTCTTGGTTTTATTTAGCATTAGTATATTGGAGGGATAATTAGTTTGGGAAGAAAACCTGTATTGTCTCCCACCACCCACCACTACCCCTCCTCCATAATAAAACAGGTTTCTAAACGTGTCTAACATAGAAAGAAGTTTTTTTTTTTTTTAGAGACAAATAGAAAGTGAAGGATGGAAGCAGGAATGAAATACAGATTAATGACAGCAGCTGAGCAGTAAAGACAGGAGGAGTTTACATTAGCATAGAGTATGGCATAAGAGAAACACATTGCAAATCTCTCCTACACTGAGCCTCCTAATGAAGATGGGCCTTTTCCACTAACATAACAGTGATGGAAAGGAAAATGAAAGACTGATTCCTACTGATGTGTTTCCTAATGATAAATCACTGGAGATAGGAGACCATCTGGAATTGCTACTTGACTTGGGGTTGGCATGATGTTCTTGGGTCAGCAATTCCTGCTTTGCTAATTGATTTAACTGGTATCTTGTAATAAAGGGTGGTCTATTCACAGATGGATGAATTCACCAACAAGCCCACCACAAACACTTCAAAACCTTGCTGCATTATAATAATGTCCCTGGGTTTTACAGAATCACTGTAACTCAGAATTGAAGGAAACCTCAGGAGCTATTTTTTCAAAATGTACTTGGAAAAGAATTCCCTTATTCAAGGCAAGATAACATAGTAACATGAAAAGTAGGCTGAATGTGAAATTAGAGTCCTTGGTTTCAGATCTTGGTTCTGTTACTTGTTGATTATTGAGAAAATCGCTGAAACTCCTTGAGCTTCAATTCTTTCTCTATAAAATGGGGGCACTGAACTACATGGCCTTGAAGATCCTCTTCAGTTCTAAACCTATGATCTCTGACCCCATCTCATACTTCCTCCACAAGTGGCCATTAAACTTTTGCTTGAAGATCTCCAGGTAGTGGAAAGGTGCTACAATTAGCTCTTGCACATCATGAGGGGTTAGAGCTATGATGCCCCAGATGCTAAATAATCTGCATAATTTTTTTGACTTTCTCCTTTTTTGAATTTGAATTTTGAATTATGGTGATGCTAAAAGATAAAATATATAGATATTATACAATACAGTACATAGGTTTTGTGTATTTCTGAGCTTATAAACTTTTTCTGTGTCATCTATTGGCATTTGCATGTCAAAATCAATATGAAAAGAGAAAAAGTCACAGCATGGAAGAGATAGCTGTATTTTCTAAGGTAGTCAATTCCTTTTTAGTTTAGCTCTAGCAGGTATATATGTTACATATATGTATATGTACCCTATATACATACATATATAAAAACATATATACATAAAGTGTTAGAGTTTATAAATACATATTTATAAATATATATATACATTATAATATATTTATTTACATAAATATATATTTAATATATATCAATAATATGTATATAAATGTTATATATAATATAACTGAAAGTTGTCTGTAGCTTCCATCTAGGCTCTGGAACTCTGCCCTCTGGGACAAATAAAAAGGAAGCTCCTTGAGAGCAGCAACTGTTTTGCCTTGGGCTTTGTATCTGTCCTCTTCCTACCCTTTGAAGATTGAATTGAATTGAACTCTTTCCCTGATTTATCTGGCAGCCCTTCAAATACTCGAATAGAACAGCTGTGTCCTCTTCTTCCAGTCTTCTTTTAACCAAGCTACAAGTTCTTAATTCCTTCAAACAAACATCACATGGGAGCCCATCATCACCATGGAGGCTTGTCTCTGAAAGCTCTTCTGCTTATTGACTTCTTTTCTAAAATACAATGTGCAGAAATAAAGGCAAATCCCATGTGTCATCTAAGCAGAACAGGCCAGAACGTGAATATCACTTCTTTAGCTTTAGATACCTTGCTTTTCAATACAATTTGGGATAGCATTCTTTTTTCCCCTAGTAAATGCATGTGAATTTGCTAACTTTATGCAGGTTTTGGGGGAGAGGGGAAAGGATTTCCTCTGTCTTCCGTTGATTTCTTCCATTGACCCCAGAAACACTCAAAGTGTTTCAGAGCTGGCAGAATCACTACTCAATCAAAATAGAAACCCCTTGGACCCAAGAAAAATGCTTCCATGTGTAACGAGTTCCAGTACCCATTTTGGCATGGGATTCTGTCCTCACTGGTGGAGATTTATGCCCCCATGCCAGCATGAGGAGCAGGACATAGTTAATTAGAGCAGGGGTAAGGATAGCTTTGATCTCTTCTTTCCTTACAGAAATCTTTTCGTGCACTACTTTTGTTTAGAGCTCTACAATCTCTGAGTGTTTCTGCCTTCTAGATGGATGGTACCAGTGAGCTTCAGGTTGCTTTAAGGGAAAATCAAACTCCAAGAAAAAGTTGTTATGTAAGGACTGGCAATACCAGATAATTGGGGAACTTCCCTTTGAGTGAAATAGCTCTCAGTGTCTCTGTCTCCCTCTGTCTCTGTCTCAGTATGCCTCAGTTTCTCTGTTTGCCTATCTCTATCTGCCTGTATTTTCTGTCTCTGACTGTCTATTTCTCTCTGTGTGCCTCCCTCTTTCTCTCTGTATGTTTCTCTGTCTTCCTATCTCTGTCTCTCTTTGTATGTCTCTGTTTCTCTGTCTCTATGTCACTCAGTCTGTCATCTCTCTATCTTTCCAACTCTATCTCTGTGTGTCTCTCTGTCTCTCTCTCTTTGTCTCCCTCTGGCTATCTCTCACTCTTGTTCTCAGTCTCACTCTATGTCTCTCTTGCTTGCTCAGCATCTCTTTCTCCCTCCCTTTTTTTTCTCTTTTAGCAAGGACTATTTCATTTTTGGCTTTGCATCTCATTACCTAACACAGGGCACGACACATAATAGCTAAGAAATCCTTGTTGCATAGAGTTAAATTGAAGAATATGTTTTCTTTTTTTCTGTTAAACAAGGAAGAAATTTGGGCAACAAATCTGTAGGTTCAGAATTGTATTTAAGATTAAAAGTGAAATTCTGTGTTTTAGAACTATATTGTAATTACTAAAGCCCTAAATAATAGCATTCCATTATAATAAAATGGAATTTATTACTAGATTTAATTATAATAACATAATTAATGTCAAGGTATTACCAGTTTGGGTATAAATATTTAATATTACCTAAAATGTATCTACTTCCCTAACCCCACAATTAATGAATTTAAAAATACATGTTTCTTTTGTAACTTGCGTCTGAAAAAGAAACCATTATAAAAAGGACTAGATGGAGGCTACATAATACCTCCATATATGCTCACCCTATTCTGAACCCTTGAGGCTGATCCTAAAGTCTGATTAGTGACTTGGCAAAAGACAGTGTGGTGCAGTGGATAGAGAGCTGGGCCTGAAGTCAGGGTAACACTTGGTTTGAATTCACTTTCTTTTCACAAAATTATGAGTACTTAACCTCAATGAGTCTCAACCCTTTAAAATATCTTAAAATTGAGATAAACATAATATATTATTAGCCTCAGAGGATTATTATGAGAACTTCTACAAACAATGTATGCAACCAACAGTAGGAAGGTCAACTTTATCATCAGAACCTGTCACCATTTATGTTGTACTTGGATTCAGATTTGTGAAAATCCCCATTCCCCAGAGATAAAAGATGGGGCTAATTGTTTATATTCGTTTGTATTGATACATATATTTTTATTTTTGTCTTTGTGGCCCTAGTTCATAGCACAGGGAAAGGCACATGGCAAGCATTTAATGAATGATTAATGTTTTTTAGTTGCTTGCTTAATTGATGAGTGCAATCCAGTCACCAGAGGAATTCCACCAGCCCTTCTGTTTATCCTGAGCTAATCTAATCATGATCAGTGTATTCAAAGGTTTTCTGGCATTTATTTAACCTAAATAGTTGCATTTGGAAAAGCATCCTTTGCTTTAACTGGATACTCCATGGATCTTGAGTGTTACATCAGTATGGATATTTCCTTTTCAGCAACCCCTGAATGCTTCGGAATCTTGGATGGCTCTTGCACACCTGTCTTTCTGAAAATCCTCTACAGGGAATATTTTGGAGACTTTCTTCCAATTGTCTTGACATCACATGAATGCTAAAGGAGCTAATGGATTGTCCAACTGTCATTCCTAACTTTAGTCATATGATTAGCCCATGTTTCTATCTACTCATCCATCTCTCTAAAGGCAGTCATTCTTTTCCAATGTGATGTAGTCCATCCCTATTCATAAGCATCCAGTCAATCAATTATCATTTATTAAGTGCTATTATGTGCCAGCCACCATGCTAAGACTGTACCTTATCAAAGTCCTTTCAATGAACTGTAATCTTTATTCTTTGAAAACTGTAATTCTCTTTGGGAGAATTAAATAATTAAAGAATTAAATAATGCTCACTCATTATTTAAACCCTCCTAGCTCCCATCTTCCTCAGGCTATACCAAATATATCTGGCATCAGTATTCAGGCTATTCTTTGGGACACCATTATGAGAACAGCTTCTTAAAAACCAGACAAAAATGGAAGTTAAAAAATTTTGGTTCCTCTGGTAGCCCCCCTGGGATATATACATATTAGGTTATTAATAAACCCCATATCTTAAATCTTAAAGATAGGAATAACTATGTCAGCTGATACTTGAAACCTCAAAATACTGTAAAATGCATTTTAATTCTCTCTTTCAAGGACTCTACAAAAACTATAATATCTAACATTTACATAGCACTTTATCATTTACAAAGCATTTTCTATATATTATCATATCTGATATTTACAACAATCCTTGGAAACAGATACCATTATTATCTTCATTCTACAGATGAGAAAACTAAAACTGAAAGATGCCTCAATATGGAAGTTCAAATATTTTGGTTCTTCTTGTAGCCTTTTTGGGGAAGGAAGAAAAGAAGGAAGAAAGGAAAGGAAGGAAGGAAGGAAGGAAGGAAGGAAGGAAGGAAGGAAGGAAGGAAGGAAGGAAGGAAGGAAGGAAGGAAGGAAGGAAGGAAGGAAGGAAGGAAGGAAGGAAGGAAGGAAGGAGGGAAGGAAGGAAAGAAGGAAGGAAGGAAGGAAGGAGGGAGGGAAGGAAGGAAAGAAGGAAGGAAGGAAGGAAGGAAGGAAGGAAGGAAGGAAGGAAGGAAGGAAAGAAGGAAGGAAGGAAGGAGGGAAGGAAGGAAAGAAGGAAGGAAGGAAGGAAGGAAGGAAGGAGGGAGGGAAGGAAGGAAAGAAGGAAGGAGGGAGGGAGGGAAGGAAGGAAGGAAGGAAGGAAGGAAGGAGGGAAGGAAGGAAGGAAGGAAGGAGGGAAGGAAGGAAGGAAGGAGGGAAGGAAGGAAGGAAGGAAGGAAGGAAGGAAGGAAGGAGGGAAGGAAGGAGGGAAGGAGGGAAGGAAGGAGTATTTATTTTCTGCGTATGTTCAGCCTGGCCTTCAGACTGAGGTTAAGAATAGTGAAGCTATGTACCTAAAAAAAACTTTCCAGACTCACCTATAAGATCCCAAACTTTGGACCTTTGTCAACTAGTGGGAGAGTTAGCTAATTAAACAAATATTAATCCAGCATCTCTTGGATGAACTAAGCTTAAAACAGGCTTTTATGTCACACTGACATTTCTGCTTAAGTCTCTTCATATAGAGAGAAGATATATGTGTTGAATCTTTACCAGAGAGACAAAGAGAATTATAAGTGTCCTTTCCCCCAGTAGTGACAAACCCTGGTTTTCCACATGGCAGGATAGAAACCAATGCCATAAATTCTGAAAGGAAGGGGACAGAAGAAGCTTTTTTTGACAATTGTGTTGCTTAGGCCACAATTCAGCATATGGATGAAGGCAGGTCCTGATAGAATACCTTCCCAGCTGTCAGAAATGGTCTACATTTTTAATCTCCAGTCAGGTCAGAAATAGAATGAAGGCATCCTTTAATCACTGCCCTGATAAGCTCCAGGATTGTATCTGCTTATAGGCAAAACAAGAGCCAGTATTCTGTTTCCATGTCTGAGTGGCATTCACACACCAAGGGCAGCAGATCAACCAAACATTTCAGATGGCAGCAATAAAAACCATCAACCCCGCTTAACAAAAAAATACCTCGAGCCAGCTTTCCTATAGGAAAAAAATTCATTGTGTACAAGGAAACACTCAAGTGATCACACCACAGGAGCAAATTAGTTTTCTAAATTACTTCATTTGTGTCCCTTTTTATTAACTATCTCATGGAAATTAGATAGAAGAAAACTAGTTTAGATCTTATCTCTGACCCATCATCATGGTCAGCAGGAAGGATTAAGTTGTAAAGTTCTACCAGTGATTTTGCTTCTTTTTTATGTTTAACAAATGGTTGTGGATCCATGATTCTAGGGGTAAAGTAAGATGGATGGCATAAAAAATTGTGTCAATCACAGAACTTCCTAATACCTCAGTCTCCCTAAAATGGAAGTAACAAGGATAATGAATTTCAGAAAAGTACAAAGGTTTTATACTATACAGGATTAATATAAAAAGCTTTAGGCAAACTTGTTCCACTGGTCAAATCTTTACAAAGGCACACAAATGCTAATCCAAATCCATGACTAGATTCATCCCAGTCGCATGTGTTAAAAGGGAACTTTCATCAAGTAGATGTTGATCAATTGGGAAATAGTTAAATAATATGTGGTATATAAAAATAATGGATTATTACAGAGTTGAGTGGAATTGTAAGATCATATATTTAGAGCTGGAAGGGAATTTAGTTATATAGCACAACCTTTTCATTTTAAAGACGAAGAAACTGAAACACAGGAAGCTTCAAATACTTGCCCATGCTCACATTGCTAGAATGCATCTGAAACAATTTGAACTTGGATCTTCCTATTTCAGGAGCCAGTGCCCTGTCAACTACAATATATAATAAATACAGAGAACCATGGCAAGACATATAATAAATGACTAAAAGTTAAATTAACAGAACAAAGAAAATTATATATATATATATATATATATATATATATATATATATATATATATATATATATATATATATACAATGACTACAGCACTGTAAATAGGAAGAATAGCAATAACAAAGTAATAAAAGAATGCTGTGGAATTATAATGGCTAAATTTGGTCCCCAAAAATAGACATGAGTAGGCACTCCCTTACTTTTCATTTCAGAAGTGAGGAATTTTGAGTTTGAAACATGTCTGATATAACATTCGATTTTTAAAAAACTGTCGGTCAGTTTTGGTGAATTTTTTGAGGAATGGTTCTGTAGAAGGAAGAAAGAGGAGACTGGGAAAACATAAATTAAGTAAAAATCACAGCTATTATAAAATCCATTTCTAAGTAGAGATTTAAAGTGTAAATATCATCCCCTACTCCCAAATACTCTTTCCCACAAGGAAACCACTCAAGAAAAAAGCACCAACTGTTTTGGGGATAGGGAGAAAGGGGAGTTGTGCTAAAGAGAAGAAAGGAGGGATATTCTGTCAACACAGTCAATGTGTCAGTTTAGATTGCTCAGTTGTATTTCTTTGTTACAATAATAACAACCACAGTTGACATTTATATAGTATTAGAATAATTAACATGCATTGACAAACAAATGGCTGACAAAAATTATTTCACTACTCTTTTTTTTTAAACAACTTTTTGGGGAAAAAAATCTACTGTTATCTACATTTTACAAATGAGACTCAGTGAGGTTAAATAATTTGCCCAGGGAAAAAAATCTAGAAAACTTTAAAAAGCAGAATTTGAATCCCAATTTCCCTTGCTCCTAATGCCAAATTATCTTATCTCTATGCAGTGCTGCCTTTAAAAAAAGGCTTTAGTGGAAATTGGGGTAGAAAGTTAACATTAAGAAATTACATTAATGTTAAAAAAAAAAAAAAAAAAACTTTTTTCCCCTGAAAACAGACTAAGCAACAATTCCAGATGGGCCCTGAAAGCCTTAAGTGTTTAGAAGAGAAACATTAAATTGTGTTATGGAAGATGAGCTCTATCCCTAGAAGTGATTCTTTCAATTCCCCAGGATCCCTATCCCGGCATTTCCTAGGATAACCTTTTTCATGATGCCATTAATCTCTGTGTAGCTGATGGACTTTTTAATCATTGAGATTAATTTTCAGTTAATTTGCCATCTGCAGAGTATTGCTGAATCAGCTCCCTAATCACAAAATACAGGCAAAATCTGTCTGCTCTACTCCCCAACTGACATCAGCCTTAGGCTATAATAAGGGATAACAGGGGTTAAAGTGAGTAGAAATGAAAGAGATATGTCTGGGAAAGAAGTAACTTGAGGACAAGTATTTACAGAGATATATTTAGGCTTGATGTAGAAAAAAATAAGACACCAACTGAAAGTTTTTTAAAGTGGAGTGAGCTGTCCAAGGAGCTGTGAAGATAGTGGGTGAAAATTCTTTTGGAGGTCTTCAAGTATGTGCTAGATGCCAAATTGGCAGGTGTACCATTTGGATTTTGTTTCACGTTGAACTAGATGGCCATTGCAATTCCTTTGAATTCTGAAATTTGTGATATGAATAATTACACCCTCAATTCTTTTATCATCTTTACTGCCTCCCCTGAAAACATGCATACACACATACACATGCATGTGCACACACAAACACACACACACACACACACAAACATACACACCTGATCAGTTACCAAATGTATATCAACAATATTGTTGCTATTCATCCTTTCCTCTCTACTAATTATCGCCTTCTATCAGAATCTCATCACTTCTCATCAAAACCATTGTTTACTATTTCTGACATTTTAATTTTTTATATTTTTCTGCTCTAATAAATGGTGTGGGTTTTTTTTTTTTGTAAATCTCCATGAAATGCTAAAACAATATGTCTATTCTTTAATGATCATGCAGGAAGCTCAATTATTTTTTTCCCAGAAATACAATAAATTCACCAGAGCTGTGATGATGGCCAAGGATAAGCCTAGATGAATGTCAAATCAGAGTTCTATTTCTCAGTGACAGTCTATAACAATGATGTTCAAGCAGAAACCAATACTTCTGGGTTGCATATTTATATAGAAGATCAAAAATTAATATTACCTATGTTTTATTACATTTTGTTAAACATTTCCAGTTATATTTTAATCTGGCTTAGGTTTCCAGTTGTATGTGGCCTAGTGGTCAGATATATCTGGTCTACATCCTGGCAAAAAAATAAAGCTGTCAAAAGAATGCTCTGACCATAAGCATAAAATCATGGCTGCATACAAAGGCATTTGGTCAAATGGCTGAGATTTAAGTTTTCATTCCTGAGAGTTTCAGGCTTAATTTGTCTCTTGTGGGATTATTGTGCCTCTTCAAGAAGATACAACCCAAATTGGTCCATCTGCTCATATCTCCATTCCCCAAAGCAATCATACCTTCTTCCCAAAGGAGAGGAACAATTCAACTAGCCACAGACAAAATATGCTAAACTGTGAATGACATTAACATTGCTAAAATGAAAGGGTAAATGAGCCACTATATTCAAAGATGAAGTTGCTAAGGAAATTGTTACTAAAAGAAATTACTTTTGGATTTGGGGATCAAAAGATTGGTGCTAGAAATGAACTGAAAAACATCTAATCCACCAACTCATTTTACATATGAGGAATCTAAGAACCAAGGAAATGGTGATGTATAAGATCATCAATGTAGGTATAAAAGGGACCCTAGTCACCATCAGGTCAATTAATCTTGTTTTACAGAAGATGAAACTTAAAGAGATGAGATAACTTGTCTAGGGCCACATAGCTAGTAAGCGTCTAAGAAAGAATTCAAATTCAGATCTTCCAATCCTCAGGGTCTATTCACTAAGCTACCTAAATGCCTCAAGTTCATAGAGACTAAAAATCCAAAGGTGGAATTTGAACTCTTCTGCCTTTATAGACAATGCTCTTTCCAGTATATCACATTGCTTCTTTAAAGAAATGCTCAATCTTTACTTGTATTTTAGAGGAAATTTTAGGCCTAAAGCTATAATGTAGACTCATGATTACCAATCTACTCAAGCTAACAGAATGGCCCTGCATGTGGATACTTTCACCACTTTTGTGAGGATAAGGATGCCCAATTCTTCTTTCAAAAATACTTGGGCCCAGAAGAAAAGTGATGTCTGCAGGGTTGGCTCCAGAGCTGTAGGATAATATTCTCTAATATGAGATAACACATAAAGATCCCAAGAAAAGAATATTTGTCTTATTGTAGATACTTTGGGAGTCCTGGGGTTGTGATTCATGCCTTTTCACTCATTACTGCAGCCTAACCATCTGGGTTCAGCTGAAAAAAACTTTGTAGGGACTAGGTCTGAGTTCATTCATCTGAAGGTGGAAGCCTCAAAAGATTGGAGAGAAATGAAGTGGGGGCCTTTATGAAGAATAGTAAATGAAAAAGTTGTTCAAACTCAAAATCATTACAGCTCATGTATGTGGAACTAGGAAAATAATTAGGACTGAAAACTAAAACTCAAAGAAAAAAATGATCAGTTATCTATAACATGCACATCAGTAGGAAGCAATCAGTTTCTGTTTTCATACCAAGTCAATCAGTCAAATAGAAGTAGTGTAAAAATAATGTGAGAACTTCTCCTTGCCACAATCCCATTTCTACTATTTTGTTATTGGTATATCAATACCAATATCCCCAACTCCAATGTCATCCCTTTGATAGGTAGTATAACTATTTGACAGGTTAGGATAAGGAGGATTAAAGAAATAAGATGACTTGCCTTTATTCAATAACTGTTTAGGGGGTTCAACTGTGAGTCCTACAACCCCACTTGTACCTGGGATGGAGCTGTCCAAAAGTAGAAACCTTAATAGGGTTCTCAATGAGCTATCCACGTCAATACCATTTCAGTGTCAGTACTGATAGCAGTAGGTGAATCTTTCATTATGACAGTTCAAAATTATTTTTGTAGAAAAGAACATCACATCATTATTTATTGGAAAAAATGGCTCTAACATCCTCCAAGTACCCTAAAAGCAGAGAAAAGGTCAAATGCCTCATCCCAAGAGACTCCTCAAAGAGTGTTCATTCCCTAAACATGTATGTCAAGGAAAGTCCATCTACTCCTGATGATATCCCTCCACCAAGCTCTAGCACATGGGCACATGCACAGACATTCCTTGTAATATTAGCAAGTTTAAGCCCTACAAGTCAACTATTTTCATGCTAGGCTTCAAAACATGGTTGTCCTTAGGTAGTAAAGTAGTGTTTTTCAAGGATGACCCCTCCTCTAGTGTATAAAGTTGTACAGGCCCAGGAAATGGAAGAGTAAATGGTAAATGGACAAAATGGAGAGTTACAAACCATAGACCCTGATCAATGCATTTTCAGTAGTAAGTTTATAAACCTGGGCAACCTCTCTAAACCCCAGTCACCCCATTTGTAAACTAGAAATAACAATAAAACCTACTTCACAAGATTGAGTTGAAAATCAAATGAGATAAAAGTATGAAGTGCTTTGAAAATTTCAGTCTTGGGGCAGCCAGTTGGTGAAGTGGATAGAACAGTAGCCCTCAAGTCAGGAGGACCTGAGTTCAAATCTGGTCTTAGACATTTAACACTTCCCAGCTGTGTGCCCCTGGGCAAGTCACTTAACCCCAATTGCCTCAGCAAAAAAAAAATCAGTCTTTAAATATTAGCTATTCTTAGTTATTGATCAGTTAGATCCTTTCCTTCTTTACTAGCTATATCCTAACCCCCACTATTTCCTTACCTCAAATTATTCAGGCTCCTCATGTGACCCTAGAAAATATATTAGATTTAGCACAAGGATAAATATGTTTTTAATTTCTTTCCATTCCACTTTATTTTTTAATTAAACATTTGAATTCATTTACACTGGAAACATTGAAAGGGATACCCACTCTACCCATGCAGGGCCACCAACTCTACAACTTAGTAGCCTTAGAAAGTTATCCCTGGGAGTTGAAAAATTAAAGTACTCATCCAAGGTTACATATGGAAATTTGAATAAATGAATATTAATTGATGTCAAAGGAAAGATTTGAACACAGGTGTTCTAGACTCTAAGACAGGTTCTCTATCCACCTTTCCATGCTGTCCATTTCCTAAAATAGAATAATTCACTTTAACTTTCACTCACAGCACCAGTTCAGAAATAAAGTTGGTATCAGAGGGATGATATTACTCCTCCCTGCAGACCCCATAGCACCTCCTTCACTATTCCCTTTACAACTGCTAACAGCATCCAGGTAAGAAGATGACACCCTGGGAAGAGGATCCCTGGGAAATCTGTGTTGTTAAGCACTCTCTGAACTCCAAATGTCAGTATTCTTGTCACTATTTAATTGAATTTCACATCGGTTAGGTTTTTGCTACCTAATTTTGTGAGTGGACAAATCAGTTGACTTCTCAGTGCTTCTGTTTTTTCATCTTGTAAAATAGGAATAAAAACACTTTGCTATACATGCAGATATATTAATATGAGGAAAGCTTCCAACAAATAATTCACAGTGAGGTTTTAAGACTTTACTAAGATATTCTAACAGGATGATTTTATATGTAATATGGGCATATATATTTACATATATGTATATATATGTTTGTGTGTATAAAAAAACTACACAGAGATACACATAACTGGACATATTAAGGTAAGTCTGATTGGGAGTTTGAAATCAAGGAGTTAGGGGAAGTAAGGGTTAAAAATGAACCTGTTCTGCCCCCTCCTTGCCAGAAAGATGCTGCTGCCACTGGCAGAAAGTCAAACCAGTCTATGTTGAGTCAGAACTGCCTGCTAGCAAAGGAGGTGGACAAGCACTGGATTCAGAGCCAGATGCAATTGGTTAAAGTCCCACATCTGTCACTCACTACCTAGGTGGGCAAGTCAGCTGACCTCTCTAAACTTCATATGCCTTCTTTAAACTAAATAACCATAAGGGCTCCTACCATCCTCAAATCTATCATCCTATGGCGATACAATGATCTATTTGGAATGAAGTAATTCACAGACAGCTAGCCAAAGTAAGTATATCTATATAAATAAAAATAGTTTCAAGGTGCTCAGAAAAATGAGTGAGCCTCAAAGTTACCTGCTTTGACTTGTCACACACATTTACCTGTCTTGGTTCCTAGAACTTAAGAAAATTCAGCACCGAGGCTAGCTCCCAGGTCAACTGCTAATTCTGGCAGGAATCTACACTCTTGGAATTGTTCCCCTTAGTTTGGGACCTGAGTCCCTGCTGTTTTGTTATGCAAGTTCCTTTTCACTAATTCCCCTTTGAAGTTAAATTTAGACACTTTTGGAAGGACACTGCCTCACACAGAATGATAAATGCCATGGCATTTTATGGGCCCTCTCTTTGTGTGCATATGAAGTGAAAGTCTAAGTGGCCTTTTCCTTCCACTAATTTGTCAATAGATCCTCCCCTCACACACTCTCAATTTTTGACTCTGTGTCCTGTTTTGGCACCCTTGGCTATGCCCTGGCTGTGTATCTCCTGGGTCAACCCTTATTTGTTTGTGGCTTTGAAGCAAATATTTCAGGGCTTCAGACATGACATTAAGGGAGATTTAGTCCATGATAAGTTGAAGGTTCTCCACAATGAGCTGCAACCTGAAAGCCAACCATTACTGATCTAAATCCCCAAACCACCAAATCTCTAACCAGCGTTTGTTCCACATGACATTCACAGCACTTTTATACACTGCAGGGCTGAAAGTAGGGTGTTTGCTGAGGCTGGTCATCCTGCTTTGTTTGGGGATAAGCGTGCCCAGTACCTTATATGGTTCACCACCCTCATCCCGTGAAGTGTACAAGATTGAATTTATGAGGCCAGGGCACCTCAGGCAGCAGTGCCCAGGTTCCAGTGTGTTGAATATTAATGAATCCATAATTGTATCCAGGCTCCTGGCTCGCACTTGCTAAACTGTTTTTGACTTTGAATCAAGTGGCATTCAGAACAGAAATTGATTTAGGAAAAGAAAATGGAAGATGTCTTTTAAAGGCCTTGCAGCATTTCCAAGGACCTACCACCCCCGCCCCCACATCACATAAATACAATGTCAGCTCTGAGGCCCAGCCTACAGTCCCTGTCTCTAGGCTCCTGCTGTGAATACTTAGTTTGCAAATGAGAAATATTAAGGAGGCCTGGACTTTCACTAATCACCCCTAAGCAGCCACATCTGACTTTTATTTGACAATTTCAGAAATTTAATTTTAACTAGAAAGTTTTTTTAAGGTGTTAATGAATGGATGGAAAAATATGTATTGCAAAGGGCATTTCATCCTTCTGGAAATGCTGTCCTTGGAGCAGGCAGGCAAGCAGGACTATTTGATGAAGAATAAAGCTTTTTAGGCTGATTGCTCCTTGGACTGATGGACCAGTGCCAAAGTGACTGATCTCAGCTCCTGAGTGTTTCCCATAGCAAGGTTTGGGATGAAAGTAAGAAAACTGATGTATGACAAAGTAAGGAACCTAATGAAAATTCTTTATTTTCCTTTGACCTCCTAAGCATGGGACATACTTCAAATCTCTGTCCTCCTCTTTTCTCACTCTTTCTGTCTTGGCTTCTGTTCCTAAGAGGATGACTGTAAAAATCTTTATCTTCAGCAATGACCTTTCTCTCTAATGGCTGCCCCATATCACCACCTGCCAGCTAGATATCTCTATTTAGAAATCCAAATGATACTTCAAACTCAGTATGTCCAAAATTAAACTCATTATTATTCTACCACAAATCTTCCAACTAATTTACCTGTTGCTATTAACGATATCACAATTCTCTCAGGTTCTTTGGAGTTGTCTTAAACACCATCTTCTTCCTCTCTCCCCCGATCCAGTAAGTCACCACATTTTAATGAAAGGGGTAGGCATGATGAACTTCAAGGGTAAAAATGGGCCAAGTTGAAGTCTAGCTCTGAGTTGATGGAAATAGTGTTCTTTGCCCTCTTTGTGTTTCCTTTTTGGTCATTTAGTAGACAGAGGGAAAGTCAGCTGGTAAGAAAGGATTGCACAGTAAGGTGAGCGAATAACTTTAAGTTGACTCTTCATCATGAAGAGGTTTTCTGATTGCTTGAGAATATACTAGGTGTATGTCAAAGAACATATCAATGAAGTCCAACCAGTAAGTTTATGTAGGTAAAAATCAAATTTGGTTTACTTCTGTTTTGAAGTAAAGCTACCATATTTTTCTCACATTACAATCAGAGAGGATAAAGTGGATGTCATTTTCAAGCAGAGGAGGAACCAGGAATGAGATGCTAAGTTTCAGGAAATTTTAATATAGAGTAGCTTAGAATACTTGGGGATAGAGTCAAAGATTGGGAATTATTTTTACATTTTCCCTTATTACCTTTCCTTGTTATATAATTTCTGAATTTGGATATTGTCTTTTACCCTTGTAAATAAGTTTATGGTCATGCAATAGTTGCACCTGGGAATTATAAACACAAAGGTAGAAAAGAAAGAAGGAAGTGAATATTAAGAAAACACATCCTAACACATCCTAATATAATTAGGGAAGGGCTAGATAAATCATGGCATATAGATATAATGACATATTATTATACCAAAATAAATTGTGAATGAAGAATTCAAAGAATTGTGGGATAATTTGAAGGAGATGATATAAAACAGAGGATGTAAAACCAGAAAAAGAATATTGCAAAGTGACCATGATATTCCATATGAAAAGAATACTCCAAAGAAATTAAGTGTTGTATAAGCATAATAGTACATTTTAAACTTGCAGAATTGGTGAGAAATGTAATTTTGATAATGATAAAAGTGATACAGAATAGGTGCAGAATGCTACATATACCACGTGACAGTTACCATCTTTGTTGATTTTGATAAACTGTTTCACTTGGTTGCAAAAAAAGTTCATGGGACTGGATGGGGCTGGAAATGACCATGATATAGAAATGAAAGTCATCAATCAAACTTGAAAAGGGGATATAGAAATGCTGGCATGTAATTATGGTTCAGATGAAACAGTTCTCTAAACTCAAAAGGAGGAATTACTTCAGGTAATAGAAGGTCCAATGCTTTAGTACCCAAGTTGATATTTAGGACTCACAGAAGTTGAATATGGAATGTGATGTAAAATCTTCTGAGTTTGAATGCAGAAGACTCTCCTCTGGTGTAATAAGACATTAGCTATAGATCAGAGACAGTAACATTGGCTCTAGCAACTTTTCTGTATGTCCTGACTTTTATACATGAAGAATTAGCATTTGGATCTTTCTTGCACTTTAATCCCTGCTTGGTAGACTGTTAGGTGGAGTAATGAATAGAGAATCAAATCTGGAGTCAGGAAGGTTTGAATTCAAATTCAGCCTCAGATATTAATTCTGTGATCCCAAGAAAGTAATTTAATCCTGTTTGCCTTATTTTCGTCATCTGCAAAATAAGCTGGAGAAAGAAATGACAAATTGCTCCAATATCTTTGCCAAGAAAACTCCAAATGGGGTCACAGAATCAGATATGATGGGACAACAGCAATAATAACACTATCTCCTACTTGACATCCTCATTGCTTCTTATCTGACATTATAATAATCATCTATATTTGATTTATCTCTGATCTCTATCAGATTCTATGTACTCTTCTTATAATATTCTTCAGAATTCACTATTTTGTTCATACCTCTGCTCCACTTAAAAGGCTTCAGTGGTTCCCCATTGCCCAGAAAAAGGTCAGACTCTTTAGTCTGGCATTCAAGGCAAAGACCTCTGGATTGTTTTGGCAGTATGCCTATGCAAATTTTTTTCTCACTATGACTGTATAATTATACCAAATTGCAGTATCTACTCTTCTTTGAAATTATTCAACTAACTCTCTCCTTTGTTCTCAGACCATTTATTGTCATCAGAATCCCTCTATCATTTTTATTTGTGGAAATTCATCTGGTAAATCATATTTAGATGCAATGCCATTTACTCCATGAAGCCTTTCTTAAACTACTTGAAGAATGATGATATAAAACTCAGATAAGGGAATTACTACAACTGAGGATAGTTGTAAATGTAAATATATTCATTTAGAAGACCCCATATTAAAAACCTGTCTATGTTTTATTATATGTTTGTTTACTTTATTAAATATTTCCCAGTTGCATTTTAATCAGGTTTGGATCACACTCAGGAATATTATGGGTATATGGACTGCATGTTTGAGGCTCATGTGCTGGAAGAATTGCTTTCTCCATCACTTGATCTTCCTCAACTGAACTGCATTTCTCTTGTAAAGAAATGGGAATGGTGGGGAGATACATTAGTTGTATTGTAGAATGAGGAATAATAAGAGAATAAAATATATTACCCATTGGAGTGATTTGGGTGATTGTAACTGATAATGGAGAAAAGACAGCCATTCACCCCTTGCTTTGTTTAGTTTTTTTTTCCCTTCAAAGTAAATTCTCTCTAGATCAGGAAGGATTAAACAACAATAATAACAACAAAGAAGGAATTAAAACATAGGATAGTAGGACTCGATTAAGAAAACACCTGGATAGCTTTTAATGAATTTAGATCACCAAGTTTTTATATCGCAGAGCAATGAACATTATCATCAAATCCCCTTGCCCAACAGAAGGTATAAAACAAATGTTTGTTGAATTGAATTGAGTTTGGGATCTTTAAAAGATCATAGAGAACAGAAGAAATGTTACGGGATTGAAAAAGGAAAAATGTCTTGATGTTGAAAAATAAAATAACTCTTAGATGAGTTTGACAAAATAAAGATTTCCTTCTAATTTTTAAAAGAATTCTAAATATTTTTACATTTATATTTATTTTATTCTCAATTCATGGAGCAAAACAAACATTTCCATAACACAGAACAATAAAAAAGATGATTGCACATGAAACTGAAACGCTACCATGAACAACTTGCTATTCTCTCCAAACATACAACACAGATATCATGTAAATTTCTTTTTTCCCCTTTTTTTCCCTTTCCTGTCTTACTCCTCTCTCTAGAGAAGATATTATTAACAGGGTGGTCAGTGGTCTACAAAAGAAAGCATTTCAAAGAACTTGCAAGTTTTCATCAAGATAAATCTCATTTCCTTTTCAAAAGCTATAAATGAGGGAAATGTCATAGATATAGATATAAATGACCTAGATTTTAGCAATGCATCTGACAACATCTTTTATAGTATCCTTGTGGACAAGATGCTGAGATGTATGCTATGTAATGATATTGTCAGGTAGATTTGTAATAAGTTGAGTAAGTCACTCTGATTAAAAAGAAAATATGGACCACAATTCAATCTCTGCTTATAATAAAATTTCTAATGGTATACCCTCAGGATTTGTGATTGGCTCTATACTTATTTATATGTGTATAAATATATAGACATATATGTGTCTATATATTGATGTATATATATATATATGCATATATATATATAAATACACATATACCCCAACAATCTACCCATATTTGTATACATATAATCTATATACTCACACATATATGTATTTATGTTATATATATACACATATATGTATGTGTATACATGCACATGCATGTATATGTATTTTATATAAATGCATATATGTGGAGTATAAAAAAGCACAGAATGGATATGCTTATTAAATCTGAAGGCAAACATATAACTAGGAAGAATAATATGTATGTGTCATATGGCAATGTTAGGGACGCCAAAAACTTTGACAAGGTCAAGCATTGAGCTATGGCAAATACAAAAATTATATAAAGTCTTACAAATGAGTATATTGCCTGTGGCCACACAGATAATAAATATCAGAAGTGGGATTCAAACTCAGGTTCCCTGACTTCAAAGCCAGTATTTTTTTCACTAGACCACACTGCTTCTTCTGCTAGAAGTGTCAAACAAAGAATACTCCAGGCATAAAGGATAGTATGACCAAAGACAGAGCCAGCAAAGTTCAGACATGGTGGAAGTGGGAAAGGGCAAGAAATAAGACAGCTGGATGCAGGAAGAAAATGGGGCCTCCCTTGCCATCTCTGTCAATTTAGGCAGCTGAGAGCTGCCTGGATGGTGCCCTTTGGGAGAAAACTGTATAAAGCTGATGGCGTAGGAGCAGCTCTATCCTGCATGCAGCTCAATGGAGATGAATTTATGCCAATTTGGATAACCTTCTCTAACCTACACTTCTCATAATGCACACTACGTATTCTAACAGCCTACCCAGAAGTACCCGGTAAAGCTTTGCTGCTCTGTGCCAGCCCTTTCAGGAACCCCTCCCTACCCACATTCTGTCTAGATCTGGCCTTTGTAAGTTAAAAATCCCTCTGAATGCTTGGGCTGATGACGGTGTAAAAGCAGGGGAGAGAGATCTAGGGTAAAATGGTCTTTTTAAGAACTAAAGTTATCAGGTGTTTTCTTTTTTCTCATTCTCATATCCATCTGCTAAGCAATCAAAGGGCTACTCACTAAAGTCCCCAGATAATCAAAATAAAATGAAGTGGTTCTCTGTTTGTAATTATACAAAAAGAAAAAGGAAACTCTTGGGAGCTTCTTCAAAACCATGTTCAATGATGATCAAAGATAATAAGATAGGATAGGATAGGATAGGATAGGATAGGATAGGATAGGATAGGATAGGATAGGATAGGATAGGATAGGATAGGATAGGATAGGATAGGATAGGGAACAGGATAGGACAGGACAGAACAGGACAGGACAGAACAGGACAGGACAGGACAGGATTGGATAGGACCAGAGCCTGCTTTTGGGCATAGAATTGAATTCCAACAAGTTGGTTACCTCCCCTTTAATTTCAAGAAAAGCTAAATATTAGTGGCTGCAAGGTGATGGCTTTCTGGGAGGCTGTCATTGGAGTTCATAAACACTGGGCTCAGCCATCCTTTTCTGATATTACTGTCCTAGCAATTAGTTTCCAGGCTGATATTTTTAGGACATGAAAGGCTTTGAATAGCCCATCCAATTGTTCTTCATTATTACAACTTTACCAAACTGTAATGCCATGACACATTCTGGTATTACTTTCCCTAATTCTAATCCTATTCCCCTCTACTTGATGACTGGATGCAAACTCTCCCAGGATGATATAAGGAAAAATAACTACTTTATATAGGGACTCTTCTACCACCCCACCTCTACCACCTCCAAAAAAGTCTTTCCCTTCCAAACTTAAAGACTGGCAATTCCCTAAGCTCACAGAGCCCTAGAAAACTTCTATGCATTTGTCATTCTATTTTTAGGCATTTCTAAGAGGAAAAAAAATCTCTTAGATACATAGCACTTTTTCTAAAGTGCTAAGGCTTTAAAATCAGTAAACAGTAGGATATAATTAAATGCAAATGTGGGGCCATATTTAAAATTAATCTTCTATAATTAATTAGTAATTTTAAATATTCTGGTAAATGATATTTTAATTGCGCAAAATGATCCTAGCTAGGAGAGATAAAGTCATCTGCTAACAATTTGCAGGGTTGGAGTGAGAAATATTCACATATATTATGAGGGACAAGAGAAAGCTCCAATTTCCTTAAATTACCTTTGCCTTTACAAGTAGTACAAAAGGAGATCTTTATTTCCAAAATGGTAGGAGATGTAACCACTGCAGTAAACTACAAACTGGAACTGATTCAATACTCAAAATGAGTCCAGGTTTGTGCATCTATTAAGGATTAGATTGGCAGTCATCCACCTGCTCTTCCTGGGACAAGTAAGTCAGGGAGGAAAATTGCTATAGGAGACATAGTGCATCTCTGCATCCCCATCCCTACTGAATAGTAGTTCAGAGAAATGATAACTGAAGCTATACTAAAGTCCAGTATTTTTAAAATGTTTTCTCCCCAATAACCTCTTCTCTACACTCCAGTTACCTCCTACAATTTTCCCATGGAACTATCTCTCTGAATTCTACCTTTTGCATAGAGAAAATATTCTTCTTGACTTAACCCAGAATTTCTCTCCCCAGAATTTGGTGCCAAAATCTAATATCTGGGCACAAGTTTTGAGACTAGAGACATTTCCCACAGAAATGTATTCATTGAGGGCAACATAAGGAAAAAATAAATAAGCTTAATGGTTGGTTAAGAAAGAAAAACTTTTCCATTCAATTGCATCAAATTATACAATAAACACAAAAAGCATGTTTCTGTTTTATAGCAAATGTTTGTTGACTTGATATTGTGAATGGTTGAAAAACAGATAGGTAGAGAAATAAAGAATGAAGATCCAGACACAAAAGGAAGCGAGAAAGAGTTACAAAAAGTCAGATGTAAAAGGCTGAAGGAAGGAAGGGAAAAAAGATATGGGAAAAAAGAAACAGACCAATAGAGACAGATGGAAAGACAGAGACAAAGAGAGATGGAGAAAAGAAGGAGAAGGAGGAAAAAGAGGAAGAAGATAAGGAAAAGGAAGAAGAGAAGGAGAAGGAAAAGATGGAGAAGGATGAGAAAGAGGAGAAGGAGGAGGAGGATTAGAAGGAGGAGAAAAGGATTAGGAAGAGGAAGAGGAGAAAAAAGGAAGAGAAGGACGAGGAGAAAGAGAAAGAGAAGGAGGAAAACAAGGAGGAGGAAGGGTATGGAAGATGTGTATGTTTATATCCATGTGTGTATGTATCTATGTGAGAGAAAGGAAGAAGGGGAGGAAAAGAAGGAAGAAAGAAAAGAGAAGGTAGAAAAGAAGGGAAATGAAAGGAAAGGGGAAAGTTAAGAGGGAGGGAATGGAAAGGAAGAAGAATGAAAAGAGGGAAGGAAAAGTGAAGTTAAGTATAAATCAAGGGGAAAAAAAGAAAAGACATGGATAAAGGAGAGGGGAAGAGAAGGGGAAAATGGAAGAAGGGAAGAATCTATCTGTTGAGCCTTTTTCTGCGTTGCAGATGCAAGCAGAATACATCTCACCTCTGTTCCACATGACAGCTCTTTAAATACTGAACTAATCATGCTGCCCCTTAAGGGTTCAGACTGAAAAACACCCTTATTCCTTCCGCCTGATATTCATGTGGCATGGCCTCCGGGTCCCTACCCATCATGGTTGTCCTTCTTTGTATTTAATCCATCTTATCAAGGACCTTTCTAAAATGTGGTGTCCACAACAGGAGAACTACCATCCTTTGATGTCTAGGAACTATACCTTTCCATATGGATTGGTATCACAATAGCTTTGAGAGCTGTCATATCACATTATTGAGCATTCAATCCATTCAAAATTGCCAACTCTTTTCTGCAGAAACTATTATCTGATAACACCTCTATGATTTTTTTCACTTTTGAAGAGACCCACAAAGACATAGACAATAGATACCCAGAGGAATTTCAACAAGTAATATGTCTATTTGATATTTAAGTCAGAGAGGATCAGAAGGTTTGGAATCAAATACCAAGTCTGTTACATGGCTAATCTCCAGTAAATATATTCTCTTTCTTCTGAATCAAATTCATCATTTACAAAATAAAAAACTGCAATTAAGTGATCAGCTCCCAAAGGTATGTCTAGGACATTGTCCTGCTCCAGAAATCTCCCATGGTTCCCTGATATTTCAAAGATTAAAAACCCCAAGTACACTGTTGGGAATTTTCAAGTCCTTCCCATTATGCCTCCAGAATACCATTTTAGATTATTTCATATTATTCCCACTCATTCACTTTACTTTCCAACCCAAATGGCCAATATAGCATTGCCCACATATAAAATTCCATCTTCATCTCTATTCCTTCACACTGGCTGGCCCCCATGCCTAGAAAGCACTCCTTTTTCTTCAGATGCTAATTCACTCTCCTCCAGAAATTATTTGTTATCTAATTGGTATGTGTATTTACTTTCTCCTTCATATGATGTTTACAACCAATGCAAAATTAATTTCTTGAGGATAGGAGGTGTCTCCTCTCGCTCTTTGTTTTGTTATTTGGCCTAGTACCTAGGATAGCGCCTAACCCTCAGGAGATACTAAATACATAGTTGGTATATGAATAAATGCCTAATAAGTTCTTTCCAGCTCTCAATTCATGCAAATATTGCTTTTACAATTCTCATTTTTCCATAATTATTGGTGTTGATAGAATTCTCTCTAAGGATTTATGGTAATATGGAATAAAATAATAACTTAGAGTCAGGAGAGAGACACTATAGTGCACAGTGCCATGGGAGATTGGAGTCAGGAAGAATCATCTTTTCAACTTCAAATTTGGCCTCAGACAGTTAATAGCTGTGTGACCCAGGGCAAGTCACTCACTCTGTTCACCTCAATTTCCTCATCTGCAAAATGATCTGAAGAAGGAAACAGCAAATCATTCCAGTATCTTTGCCAAAAAACCCTAATGGGGTCACAAAGAGCCAGACATGACTGAAAAAAACCCTGAATAACTAAACTGTTATGAGATTTGGGCACTTAGATTAAATAAGTATATGACTTTGGACAAGTCACCTGACCTCCATTTCTTCATTTGTAAAATGTACATGATGATACTCTATTTGTCTCAAGGTTATGGTGAGAAAAGAAATATTAAATTGCTATATAAATATGATATTATTACTGTTATTATTCATTGTATAGACTACAAGAAATAAAACTGGCACTCTGGTTTAGACATAAAATGAAAACAATTCCACCTATTAGAGAAGTTTACCCTAAAAAAAGTGTGATCATTATTGGTAAGTAAATTCTTACTGAATGACCCATGAAATAATAGCAAGAAGATTGTATGTCATTCAACAATTCAATTAAAAAAAGCATTCACTAAATTCCAATTATGTGCCAGGTACTTAGGGATGCAAAGGCAAAAATGAAGCAGCCCCTTCATGCAAGGAGTTTATATTCGTTGATTTGCATTTGGAAAGGAGGCATGTGAAATGCTGTCATTTTAGAAATGGGTAAATTAAGGCCCAGAGATGGGGAGGGTTGCTTAGCATAAAGTATAAGTCCTTTAACTCAATCAAATGAGTCCTAGAGCTTTCTATTTTGATAATCTGATATAAACAAAGTGGGGAGGTAAAAATCAGAAAATTATTTGGAATCACAAATGGATTCTTCAAGCTTTTTCAATTTTAGGGAAATAAATCTCTGACAACTTCCTTTTTAATTAAGAAGCTCCATTTCCTTTCATTTAAATATTTGTTTTCAGATTACTGACTATTTTGCCAAAATAATATAATTTCCCATTCCTGGAATACTTTAAGGTCCTTTTCATGTTTTAAATCCTTCATCTAAGGACTTTTCTCTCCACAGCCTCAAGAATTAGGCAAAACAAGTAGTAATATCCCCATTTTGCAGAGCAAGCATAGTATAATACCCAGCTTCTTAAAGTGTGAATTATGACCTATAGGAGGATCTCATAACTGAATTTGGGGACTGAAAAATGATGATTTATTTTGAGCAAATGTACATACCTATATACCCAGAGTCACATAAAAATTTCTCAGATGAAAAGGGGGCCCAAGTAGAAAAAGTTTAAGAAGCCCTGGTATAATCGATAGCAGGCTGGGAAGCGAGGAAGGGTTCAAGTGCTAGCCTTGCATTTATTGACTGTGCATCCCTAAGCAAGTGACTTTATCTCTCAGTAGATACCTAAGTCTTTACATTCAAGAAAAGGGGTTGACCTTCTCTGGTAGAGGGGCTTTCCTCATCTGGGAGGACACTAATATATCAATAAAATCATGTGTCCAATTATCTCTATTTTAGAGATTAAAAAAATGAGTCCCAGAGAGATGAAGTAATTCAACCATGATCACCCAGATGATAAGTACAATTTTATGAATTGGAACGTGGAATTAAAGTCTATAGGCTTCAAGTTTAGAACCCAAAGCATTAAGTTTGAGTTCCCCTACAGGAGTTTTAAGGTACATACCTAGGCAGAAGGATGGGATGTGGGAGAGAAAGCAAAAATAATTAAATTGTCAAGAGTCAATGAGAAATCCATCAGAAATTATCCTAAAGATGTTTCTAAAATGGTCTCTATAGTGGTTAAATGAATTGACCTATATCTGTTCTGAAACACATCCATTCCAGTGGTTTGCCCACTTGTGACCCAGAGAAAATGCTACCTCCCTTTCTTTTTCCCTACGGAAAAGAACACTCCCCATGTTTTTAGTAGCTCAGCCCCAGTGAACCAGCTATTGGAAACAAGAGAGCCTATGGCTATCATTTGACTTCTAGAGGGAGGACTTGGTCTCCATCCACCATCTCTCAAAACAGATGTCACTATTAATTTCTAGGGGGAAATGCCACCTCCAATGGTGATGGCACACCATGCCTAAGTGCTTGCCCCTGGCTCTGAGCTCTCCCTACTTTTGAGCACAGCAGCAGCTGCCTGCCTGTTTGTCTCCACTCCCAGATTCCTGCTTGCTGCAGTGACCACATGCAGCTCCATCCTGGTCCCTAGGGAGGCTGTCACACCCAAGTGATGCGAGATTTAGCAGCTAGCCATCCAGAGAAGAACAACCAGAGGGGAGAAAAAAATAAACATTGCAAACTCGATGATGAAAAGGGTGATTTAAGTATATCACCTTCGCCTCTGAGTCCTTTGGGTCTAATACTTATTTGGGGCTCCTGCTATACCTTTATTCCATAAAGGAATGAGTCCTTCTAAAAACCTCTGGCCTTTTTATGGTGACTTTCTCTTTAACTCTGTTCCCCACTACCGCCAAATTTATCTCTCCTAAGAGTTCTGTGAGTAAGGCACTAGAAAGAGATAATTATAAAAACAAGAATAGGGGCCTGGGCCTGTGATTTCATTGCTTTTGGGAACTATCAAATGAGAAAATTCCCTCTAGCAATATATGGGCACCTTTCCCACAAGTTAATGTCACAGAGACGATTGAAAGGTTTACCAAATTATCTCAGGTCACACAGTCCAGTTAAGTGTCAGAGGAGGTACTTGACTCCCAATCTCCTTAAGTCTGTCTAGCATCTATCCACCAAGACCATGTTGTTGTTATTCAGTCATTTTCAGTCATATATGATTCTTTGTGACCCCATTTGAGGTTTTTCTGGGAGGGGTTTGCCATTTCCTTCTTTAGCTCCTTTTACAGATGAGGAAACTGAGGCAAATGGGATTTAAATTACTTGCCCATGGTCATACAACTAGAGATAAGATCTGAACTCAGGAAGATGAATCTTCCTTACTCTAAAACCAGCACTCTGTTCATTTTGGCACATAGCCAATAATATTGTCTCTAATATACCTCTTTAACGTTTGCAATATATTTCATTTACATTATTCAACTTCATTCTTATAACCATCCATGGAAGTAGATGACAGTACTAGTGTATTTTTCAGGTGAGGAAACTGAGGCACAGAGATGTTAAGTGATTTGACACATGCTCACACAACTAGTCAGTATCTGTGTCAGGTTTCACTCTCAGGTCCCCTGACTTCCAGCCCAGGACTCTAGCAATCACTGTGCTTTTCTAAATAAGATTACAAAAGTAGATTGAATTTTTGAGCAAGTTAAGGTTCCTGAGAAAAAGGACAATGTCTTACTTCATCTTTCAATCTGCAATGGCTAGTTTGGTGCATTGTACTTTGAGGAAATGGTGAGAGATTGTCTTGACAAGCATTCTCGCCACTGATACTTTCCACTTTTTTTTACCTTAGACCTCACTGGGTTCCAATTTCTTCATCTTCAAAATTAAACCTGGTTTGACCAATGACATCTGGGATCCCTTCTGCCTAGATCTATAACCCTATAGCATTTGTGATTTGTTTATGAGTTTGGCATTGAACAGGAACTGTGCTTTTTTTGTTATGCTTAAGGGGACTCCTAATCTGAAAACATTTTTACCAACAAATGTAAAATAGAACCTTGTCTGTAGCTAATGATCTTAGATCATTGCCTAGAGGACCAGCAGGCAAAAGGACTTACTTGTAGTCACACAGCTAATAGATGTCACCATCTATCTGATTCCAAGACCTACCCTCCATCTCCTATTGCCTCTCAGCATAAGAAGTGCCTAATAACTGTGAAACTGAGCTGAATTAAAGGTACTTGTGCCCGCAATTCCCCCTTTTAAAAATTGAGCAATATAATCTCTGAAAAGTGTGTCCTCTATTAATCACTGTAGATCAGAGGCTGTAATCCATGTGTTACCTTAAATCAATTATTTGGGCTGCCAGGTGGCTCAGTGGATAGAGTACTAGGCCTAAGGCTCAGCAGCTCATCTTCCTGTGTTTAAATCCAGCCTCAGATACTTCCTAGTTGTATGACTCTAGACAAATCACCTAACCCTATTTGCCTCAGTTTACTTGTCTGTAAACCGAGCTGGAAAAGGAAATGGCAAATCAGCATTCTTGCCAAGAAAAATCCAATGGAATCATAAAGAACTGATGTGACTGGAAACAACTGAACAACAAAACACACACACACACACACACACACACACACATTTTTCCTGGTATAGAATAGGGAACCATCTAACATTAAATAATACATGCAGATATGTTTTAAAGTGTTTGGTTTCCAAATTCACTCCATTCCAAGCCTTAAGGAGTTATGTACTTGTAACTCTGGCCCTGAGAAAAATTCTGTGGTTAGTTCCTAGACCCAGTGATTGGACATGGACATTTGCATTCCTCCCTGAGAGCTATGCTTCTTCTATTAAGGGTACTTTAAAAAAAATGCACCTGTCTAGTAGCTAAAGAAAAGCTCTACTAAACCTCTTAATCATCTCTGGCCAGGCTGTAAAATATTTATTGAACATCAATAATGAGCTACAAGCTGAGAGCTCCAGAGTGGCCCAAAATCACTTCCAAGAAGGTCCTCTCTCCATGGTGCTAAAAGTTAGGGAACTTCATTTTCTCTCAGGCACTTTCAGAATTCCAACTTTGCCATAGAAATGCTTGCTGCATTATCCAGTGACTTGGGTCTCAGGGCCCAGTCTATTCCTGATGATGCAGCATTTTTCCCCTGCACCTTCCCTATGTCTTAATCTTGCAGTAAAAAAAGCACTTTATCAAAGAAGCTTACAGCTGGAGTAACATGGCCAGACCAGTCAGCCAGGCATTCTGTAAATAACAGTGTGGGATGTTCCAGTCCTATCCTCCCTCCAGCATGAAATAAGTGCCTTGGAGTGATAAAAAGAAAAGATGCAGCATTTTTCAGCCCCTCTCTGTACTCAAAGGAATCACAATTGACACACATTTCCAGGAAATGAAACACTTTTACGGTTTTGCCGTGGCTGTTTTATGTTTGGGTTGCTTCTGCTGTGTTGCAGACAAAGCAGTCATTGATGAGAAAATAAAGAAAAATTTATCATTAGGAGGATCTTGACAACACTTCCTGAGAGCCGATTGTTAAATTTCCAGTGTGAGTGTTTACATTCCAGTAGTCAACAAATGCTTCAAATCAAACTGTTATTTATTGCTTTTCTTGACTGTCTAGACTTAAGAAAGTGATGAAGAAAATGTTAATGATGCAGATTAAATTTAAAAGCCTGTCATCTGTATTTTTTTCTTCTGGTAATCCCTGATTAATCATTTTCTAGCAAAGTCTTGTTCATAAACCTTCTACCTAGAAGGAACCATGGTTCCTCCTTTTTTCATCTTAGGTGCATTTACAGGGAAGGAAAAAGAGGTTTAGAGATGTTAGGTAATTGACCCGAAGACATCCAGCAAGGAATTATTAAAGCCAGCCTTTGAACTCATGTCTACTAATTCTATGTCAAATTTCTTCCCATTCTACCATAGTGTCTTCTTGTGATGGGCTACCATGGAAGAATTATCGCACTAAATGAATGTAAGGATCAAAATAGAGGATTTACTCCAAATCTTCCCAGTCTTATATGAAATGAAATCTAAAACTTTTACATCTTTCTTTGTTTCTTTCTTTTCTCCCTTCCTTCCTTTTCTTCTGAAAAAAAATGTAATAATATCATCAAATATTTGAATAATAAGATTGCATTTTAGTGCCAATCATTGTCTTTGGCACTTGGGGATACAAAGATAAAGGGAGAAAAACAGCCCTCAATAAGTTTTTTGATTGTCAGGATTCTTAAGCTTTTGTGAGTCATGGATCCCCTTTCTCAGAATCATGTTGTATTGCCAATATTCAAATTTAAAGGAAATACTACATTTTAGTCAGGGATTAGTGAAAATCTTTTTTTCTCATCCATGAGTTCACAGACCTTTTTGGGATCAGTGAAGTCCAGCTTAAGAATCCCTTCTCTATTGGGAACACATACACACACTCACAAATATATGAATATATATGTGTGTGTGTATAATTATTTACGATCATAAAGTTTATATTTCTATATTTTCACATGTACCTATATGTATGGAGATATGTATATATGCATATACACATATATTCATATACATATGAATAGAGATGACTACAATTGCTAAACAAGATGGCACAGAGATTATTAATACAAACTGTGTGACCTTCCACAAGCAATTTAGCCTTACTGCATCTCAGTTTCTTCATTTGTAAAATGAAAAGACTGAATTAGATGAACTCTGAGGTCTCTTCTAGCTCTAAGTCTATGAATTTGTGGTTCCATAAGAAATCTGAGCTCTGTACCCCATGCATGATCTTGGGTAAGTTACTCTGTTTCCCAGACCCTCAATCTCTTTATTGTAAAATAAGGGGATTGAGCAATGATCTTTGGAATCCTTTCAAGATTTAAATTAAGGACAGAGAGAGACAGAGACACACAGAGAGAGACACAGAGAGAGCCAGAGACACAGAGACAGAGACATTGAGATTCATGAATGGTTAGATGGACAGACACAGACAGTATTGAGATTCATGGATGCAAAGATAGACAGTCACAAACAAATAAAGGAAGGGAAAAAGGAAGGAAGGAAGGAAGGAAGGAAGGAAGGAAGGAAGGAAGGAAGGAAGGAAGGAAGGAAGGAAGGAAGGAAGGAAGGAAGGAAGGAAGGAAGGAAGGAAGGAAGGAAGGAAGGAAGGAAAGAAGGAAGGAAGGAAGAGAGAGAGGGAGGAAGGAAGGAAGAGAAAGAAACAAAAAAAAAGACAAAAAAGCAAAGAAAAAACAAAGGAGATAACACTAAAAACTGGAAATATTTGGAAAGGCTTCTGGATATGAAGTGGTAAAAATTTTTAAGAAATGCAGGTGAGAAAGAAATGCATTTTAGACTAGGATGAGAGCTTCTGCTAAAGCAAAAAGACAGGGAAAGAATAGAAGTCTTCAGGATATAATAAGATCATATTGTCTGGAATAAAGACTATATAAAAGGAAGTAACATGAAATACATCTGGAAAGGCAGTTGCCTCCAGATCACAAAGGGCTTTAAATGCCAAACCCAGGAGTCTATTTGAAGCTAGATTTAAATGGCAACCACTGAAGTTTCCTAAGCAGGGGAATGACCCAATCCAACCTGAGCTTTAGGAAGATTATTTGGCAGTTGTGTACAAAACAAATTTAAAAAGGGAAGATTAGGGGTTTTGGTTACAGGTAGGAACCTATTGGAATAATCCAGGAAACAGGAAATTGCCAAAAGAATTAAAATTTAATTTGTAACTTAAGCAATGAATATCAATATCTGAAACAACAGCAATATCATACAAGTGATCGCTATGATATGCTCAGTATGGGATCATAAAGAGTGCATGAAAGTCTCTCTGGAGTCAGGGCACTTTAGTAGGGGAGGCCAGAGTGGAGTGAAGATCCCATACACTCAACAGAAAGCTTCAGCTCCCGGCTCCCTCATACTTGGTCTCACTCTAAGCTCAACCAACTGTGCTTTAAAGCGTAGGGAGTAAATATTCCAAAAGCATAGCAACTACTCAGCATTTAGCCTGACAAGCACTGTCAAAACATGGTCTGTTGAATTTCATGGAACTGTTTGGCCAAAATTGTCCTTTGAATGTACCCAGCCATGTGCAAATGCTAGCCAGATAATCAGAGTTTCCATAGTTAACCACTTGGAAATAATATCTCCTGAAGCTACCAATCCTCCTGATTTGCTCAATCTTAATCAGATGCCTATGGAAGTGGGGGTGAACAAAGAGATTAGATTCATATGAAAGGGAGAAAACATACCCTTAGAAACATAAGGAAATCTAAGCATTGGGGAGGGGAGAGTCTGAATTCATATCATCTGTGGGATGGGCGGAGATTAGCCACTGTCAGAAAAATAATGATTCCCTGTTTATACTATTACAAAAACATTGCTGGAAACATTCTGAGAAACCAGAGAGGTGAATTAGTGTTAATAAGTCCTGAACTGCATTTGTGTCCTGGGTCATTTTTCCCCGGAAGGGACAAAACATCATAAAGCTGCTCAGGACATCACAACCCGACCCTGAGAGTGATACTGGCAGATGATTAGTTAAATACCTGAGCAAGCTATTAGGGAACTGCTCCCAAGTAATATCCTGTAGTTTACATTCCCAGGCTAAATGCTCTGCGTTGTTTCCAAGGAATATAGCATCATTTCTCAAAATTAATTAAAGGGGCTAAAATACAGTACATTGAATCAAATTAGCATAATTCCTTTGCTTTTAAGGTCAATTTGTTTTCCATCAGAGCCAGTTGACCAATGTACTAGAAAGGTCTAAAGTAGAAGTGTGTGTCATGGAACCTACTGTGTGATGAAATCAATGCACTATATCTCACTATATAATGTGTACAATGACAAAACAATCAAAAGGGGATATTTCAAAATGATCAAGAACAAGTATGTTCCCAAAGAATAGCATGAAAAGACGCTCTGTTCTCACTCAACTGCAGATATAGGAGATCATTCAGTCAGTCAGTCAAGAAGCATTTAATAGAGACATTTTGTTCCAGGCCCTATGCTGAATACAAGAGACACAAAGAAAAGAAAAAACAGCCCCTGCTCCCAAGGAGCTCATGATAGAATGGGGTAAACAACAAGCAAACAATTGTTTATGAATATAATATAAACAGAAAAAATTTGAGATAAATGATAAAGGGAAAGAAACTAAGATCGAATATGACCAGGAAAGGCTTCTTGCAGAAGTTAAGACTTCTAAGAAGCCAGGGAATCCAAGAAAAAGTGATGAGGAAGATGAGAATTGTAGACCTGGGCAACAACCAGTAAGAATAACTCAGTTTGGGAGGAGTATTTTGTATGAGAAACAGCAAAAGAGCAAGGAAGTCAATGTCACTGTTCAGCAAGTATGTAGCATTGTAAAATATGTAAACTGTTACATATTTTCAGATTTCTCCATTTTATTTATCAGTTTTGCTGAATTTCATCTTTTATTTTTATTTGTCACATGGATTTTTCTCTGGAAGGAGGAATAGAGAAATACAGGGAGAAATTGTAGTTACAAAAAATAAAAGATATCAATAAAATTACTTTAGAATATATAATTAAAGAAAATGCCAAATTTCAATTAAAGGTTAGTGAAAATAAAAATTACATATATATATATATATATATATATATATATATATATATATTATGTAATTACATGTATATATATATATATATGTGTGTATATTTTTAGTTCAAATTCATAGACCCACTAAAATCTAATAATGAGATCCTTGAGCATCTTGGATCCCAGATTAAGAACTCCTAGTCCAGAGGAAACTGTTGAATGGATTCAATGGCAGGTAGAGGCTACTTACTTGAGGCAGCTAGGTGACATGGTGGACAAAGTGCTGGGTCTGAAGTCAAGAACACACATGTTTCTAAGTTGAAATCTTATTTCAGCACTTACTAGATGTGACTTTGGGCAAGTCACTTAACCCTGTAGAATGAGCTGGTGAAGGAAATGACAAACCACTCCAGCATCTTTTCCAAGAAAACCCCAAATAGGGTGATGAAGAGTCAAATAAGACTGAAAATGACTCAACAACAAAAGAGCTTATTTGAGCATGCCTTCTTAGTTTCCTCTCACACATCAAAGTATCAGAGCAATGTGGGATGTTCATTTTCTATCTCCTATTTCTAAAATGTAACTCAGCTTCCATCTATCAAAATTCTGATCTTCCTTTAGGATTCAACTCAGATGAAAAGGATGCGTAACTCATAATCTACCTATTTTTCTACCCCAAATTGGGCAAAGTCATTGGATCAATAATTCAGAGGGGGAAAGGACTTAAAATGCCATCTATTACAGATAAGGAATTGAAATTCTCAAAAAAGTTACATTAAAAGTTAAAGCCTAAAATCACACATGTAATAAATAAAGAGTAGAGATGATGGTATAGTGCAGAGAGAGCCAGATCTGGAATCAAAAAGGCTCATCTTCCTCAGTTCAAATTTAGCTTCAGACACTTACTAGCTTTGTAAACTTGGATAAGTCACTTAATTTTGTTGCTTCAGTTTACTCATCTATAAAAAGACCTGGAGAAGGAAATGGCAAACAACTGCAGTACCTTTACCAAGAAAATCCCAAGTGGGGTCACTATAAGAATCATACATAACTGGAAATGCCTGAAGAAAAACAGGAATTTAATTATAATCCAATGACTCTAAATTTAGGACTTCCTCAATTTGTAGTGTGTTGCCTCATGGTAGCATAAACACTTATCTTCTAGATTTTATGTAGAGAAATCTTGACCACAGTTTTATCAATTAAGTGATCAAAATTTGAAAAGCCAATTTGAATCATTATTGATATTTCACTGATAAAAATATTGGATTGTTTTATATATTATGTATTTTATCTATTTTATAGCTACATAATATAATTATGTTTTATTTACCACAACTGAATTTAAACTTCTTGATGATAGGAAGAGATATCCATATCTTTGTCTTTATTTTTATATTTCCAGCACCTAGCACAGTAACTTGAATACAATAGGTATTTAATAAATGTTTGTTGAATTACTGAATTAAACTGACTCTAAGTTTTTGGGGTTTTTTTTTCCAATCCAGATGAAGCTCCATACTGAAAATCTTCAGATACTTGTTCTTATCACTCCTCAACCTTATGGATCCACATGTCATTCATCTCCAATCTACTCCAGTTACCCATGAACATAAGCACATCTTAGGAAGCAAAGTTAACTGCTGAAAATAACAGGGATGATGGAAGGCTTAATGCAAAATTGTCAATAGATTTTATTGAAAATTTGATAATGATTCAATATGAAATGTATACATAATACTGGGGTTATTCTTTCTGGGGTTATTCTCCTGGGTTGTGCTCATGGATTGAGATCCTCACAGAATTAATTGAGTATATTCCTTCTAGAATCCTAGAGATACTAGTGAGAGGCTAGATTTCTAATACTGATGACTACCAATGTGATTATCACTAACAATTAATCATTAGACTTAAATGACATGATAAAAGCAGTTAATAGAAAACATACCCTACCCAAATTTAAAAAAAAAAAAAACCACACTGGTGAATATTTTCCAAAGATAGAGAAGGGCTCATGGAAAGAATGAGTTTGAACATAAAATATATTAATAGATACAAATGTATGATATGTGTGTAAGTATGTGTATATACATATATATATATATATATATATATATATATATATATATATATATATATGGCAAAGAGATAATTATACCTTCTAATGCTTTATGGACTAGAAGTCAATTCTTAAGGATGTAATTAGCATTCTTAACTAGTGCTACATATATGTAAGGTACATGTGTATGTGTATACACATACATTGTATTTATTTATATATTTGTGTCTGATTATTTTAGTCAATCATGAGATGTCTCTTAAATGGGATCATGTGTCTTCATCAAATGGCCTAAAGCCCTACAATCCTCTCTAAATGGGTAAGGGCTTTTCAATATTCACCAACCTATGTGTGAACACAGACCAAGGTATCTGGGTCAGTGTCTGCATTAATGGGGGTAAGTGTTGGATTCAAGGGTATTCAAGTATACCACTTAAATATTCAGCTTTGTAGTCCAAATTGTAGGGACATGAGTAAAGCTGGAATGTAGATAATGAGTTGAGATAATAGGGAAAAGACAAAAGAATTGAGGGTTAACATGAGATTAAAGAGAAAGACAATACATTTTAAGGTAGGATAAAGATAGAAAGGAAATTGTGGCCACAGAGAAGAATATGTCTTTGTTGTCTTAGAAGTGGAGCCATTCTGAGTGATTATCTGATCTAAGATATGGTTATATTAATAGATAACCACCTCCTTAAGGAACTTGCTCGGTTGATCACCTTCTCTCTCTCTCTCAATTACAATTTGACATGAATCTCTCCGTCTTTACTGATTACTTTCCTTCTCAATGCAAATGCACTTGTCTTGCCTTTAAAAACTTAATCAATCTATCCATAAAACTTCCTTGTCCTTTGCATTTGCCCCTCTTCACTATTAAGTGAAAACTATAAGTAGCTTCTGCAGTTCCCTACCACCCACTTGCTCCTTACTCCTTTACAGTTGGTTTCCATCTCCATCATTATTTCTTTTGTCCCCGAAATTGTTTTCTCCAAGACAGCCTTCTTAAAATTTTCCTCTTCAAAATCTCCCCAACTCTGGACACTCTAGATGATAGCTTTCTCTTCACTAATATCATCTCTTGTGTTTTATGATATTTTACTCTTCTGTTCCTTGAATGACTTTCAGCAAAAGCCTTCTCTTATCCCCTTCACTGGCTATTCTTTCTGTACCAACCAAATATAGATGTAACTTCTCTACACTCAGGCTTTATTTGATATCAAAAGTTCTTCTCTCCTCCCTCTTTTGGGGATCTCATCTACTCCACAGTTTCAGTGATCAATTTCCTTGGATAATTCTTATGATTATCTCTAGATCTGAGCTTTACCTCTGAGTTCCACATTTTTATTTCAAATTCTCCTATATCTCCTAACATCACACTGACTCCTTATGCTCAATATGTCTAACATTAACCTTCTCAGACCCTCCACTCCACAAAAATAATCCCAAGTATCCTATTTTGTTATTTTTGTGTCTTCTTTGGGATCTAAGTTCAAAAGCATAGAGTAAGTATGGCACAGTAGATGTAGGCAGCTATATTTGGATTTGTGCACAAATCTTGATTCTATCTCTTAGAAAAGTCTGAATCTCTTTGTGCCTCACTTTACTCACTGGCAAATAAAGGGATAGAACTAGATGCCTTCTGTTCTTCCTGCCACTCTACATTTGTGATCTTATGAATCAAGGAGCCATGCTTGACTCAAGAATCAAAAAATCAAATATTTATTAAGTTCCTGATATGTACCAGAAACCATTCTTGGCAATGAATATGAAAAGATTTTTTAAAAAAGAAACAACCTTTGTTCTCAAAGAATTTACATTCTGTGATTGAGGAAAAGGCTCATACATACATGTATATATATACATAAAATTTTTTGTTACATTTTTATATGTATAAATACACTCATCTACACGTTGTGTGTCTGTATATAGAGTTAACACTAAAGTAATTTAGGAAGAAACATTAATATCTGGGAGGATCAAGAAAAAGTTTATATAATATCGCTTCCGTTTTGAGAAGAGCAAGTTATTATAAGAGGTACTAGTGAGGTAGAAATAAATTCCAGGCATGAGGGGTGGCTTGTGCTAAAGCACAGAGGGAATATTGAGTGCAAATAACAACCAATAGACCAGCTTATATGTAGAATGTGAAGGTAAGTGAGGTGTAATAAGACTGTGAAAGTGGACTGATGAAGTGGATCAGGAAGAACTTTTGATGGCAAATAAGAGTATCTTATCCTGAGAACAATAGAGAGTTATTGGAAGTTTCTGAATAGGAGATGAAATGACCTCTTATTCACTCTTGCATCCATAATTAGACATCATGCATAGCATCTCACACATAAAAATGCACTTAATAATGTTTTTTTTCCATTTGAGCCGTATTCTTCATTCCATTCATTTGATTGAAATGTATGAAGTGTTATATGCATAGTACTGAGGTAGACATTGGAGATACTAAGATCAAAGTCAATACATTTAGTCTTTCTAAAGAGCATATAGATGAATACGGAGGACAGGATACAAATGGCATAAGATGAGATTAATAGAAACAAAGGAATGAAACCACAACCAGCTGAAGGCATTGTATAAATTATTTTTAACTAGGGAAAAGAAGAAGAGGATTCTGGGAAAAAATAATGGATTAGGTGACTCCTGAACTGGGCTTTTGAAGGAAGCAAAGATTCCTTCAGTCAGGGAAAAAAAAATACATAAGAATAGAAAAGAGCAGGAAGATCTTTAGGAATATTGGAAATGCAGTATAATAGGTAGGACACTAGATCTGAAGTCTACTTCACAAGTTCAAATACCATGTAAGCAACCCTCACTGTGGCTCAGGTCCCTTACCTAAAAAGTGATGGGGTTAGACTTCATAACCTTTAAGGTCCTTCCCTTTCTAAGTCTGTGATATCATTTTAAGCAGATCCGTCTAATTGCTGTATAAAATCATGAAAAGGGGTAGAATGAAATAAGGCTGAAAAAAATAGGTTGCAGCCAGTTTTCCACAAATTCAGGTGGGCAAGCTTATTTTTAAGTACATCCAGCACTTTGGGAAACCAAAGAGATACATGAGTGAACTCCAAAGAGTGGCCACACAACCTCAAAACTATATGATGATCAATTCTGATATATATATATATATGATTGAGATTTGTGGGAACTGAGTGTGGAACACAGCATAGCATTCTCAGTCTCTCTGTTGTTTGCTTGCATTCTCAGTTTTTTTCTTCCTTCTTGATCTGATTTTTCTTGTGCAGCAAGATAACTGTTTAACTATATATATATATATATATATATATATATATATATATATTTATTTATATATATATATAATATATATATATAATATATATATATATATATATATATATGTTGGATTTAACATAGATTTTAACATAAAAAGTCTATTCATCTCCTAAAAAAAAGAAAAGAAAAAAGAGTGGCCACAGCCCTACATTATCCATGAAAAAGAAAACAGGACTTGGATCAGATCTTAGGAGCCCCTTTTATAAGTATGAGATGGCCCTCACTTATTTCTTCAGTTCTTTGTCATCAAGGAATAAGATATACATGACCCGCAATGATGACTTTGTTTCTGCTATGAACTCAAGACGCAATCATCTTCATGGAAACATGGCAATCCCCTACTTCTCTTTCATGTCCTAAGTGACCCACCCACCTTTTTAAAGGCCCTGGTCTCTTGAAAATCGAAAATCTCCCTTTCAAGTCATACCCTCTCCCACTTTCAGCAGCTCTTTACTTCCCCTTCAATTACCTTTCCTTTCAGTCCCAGAATGTTCTGATCCCCCTCTCAGGGCTTGACCTCCATTCTTTTCATCACTTTTGTAACCTGGCTGGGAGGCTGTTCTGATAGTCTGATGTCTTTTTTTGTTTCTGATGGAAGCCAAGAATTGTTCCCAGTTCCCTCCTCAAGTTATTCTGAGACCTCTTTCTGAGAGCTATGTACACAGGACAAGTCCCAGGGCACATAAGATGGGTTGGGTTAGTGACAGTTCACCCTGCCACTTGGCTTCAGCTGGGTACCCCCACAGTGACTCATAGTAGTGGTGTTTCCACATCTGTGAAGAACAGAAAGTGCCAGGAAAAATTCGACTGTACTGAAACCATTTATAAATCAAGCATGATCTAAAGTCTGGCTTCTTCAGTTGTGGATCACCACCTCATATAGGTCTTGTCATTGAATGTAGGGACCTTGAGATTATAATTTATTATCAGTAAATGTTTGATTTGCATATCTATTTTATATACCCATATACCCAGGGTCAGGTAAAAATTTGTTGGACATAAATGCTCACAAATAGAAAAAGTTTAAGCAGCTCTGATGTCTCAGAATACTTTTAATTTGACATTGTTAAGTCCCTCTGGCTACCTAATGCCTAATGAGGTCTTTACTCTTTCTCCTTGCTAAAAAAATATACAAAAGAAGTGTTTGCAACAAACACCATAGGTGTATCCCAAATAATACTTTCATCATTTAGAAATTAAAACTGAGCTATTCCATACCATGGCCAACATTGCTGTCTCTATGCCCTGAGACTAAAACAACTCATCCCTTGTTCTCTCTTCTCCCATGATCTTCCCCATGAACTCAATACAGTCTCACATCAACTTCTCCCCCTTCCTCTAGCTAAAATGGACTGCTTTCATATGCTTGGTCTCCTCCTGTTTTCTCCTGCTTCCAGCCATCTGTTTCCCAAGCACTCCTTCTACATCTCTGCCTATTAGAATTCTTCTCTGCCTTCAAAGGGCAGCTTGGGCTTCAACTCAATCAACAAACCATTATTAAGTGCCACCTATAGTTCAGCCTCTGTGATATGTGCTGGAGGTATGAAAGCCAAGAGAAACCTATCCTCGGTTGGGGGGATGTCAACTTCTTTAAGCCTTGTGTGCCTGGAGCTTTGTGGAAAGTATCAGTTTATTCCACTGTACCTAGATGTCTCCAGTGGGCCCCCACACCACCTTTGGGCCAGGAGCGTGGCAGTCTCTCTCACCTCCAACCCCAAAAATTAATTAGATCACTCCCTAGAGAAGTTCTGAGTCCCAATGCTCCTTTATTTATTCTGCCATTCAGTCTATTTGCTTTTATTTAATTCCTACTCTGTGCAAAACATAATGCTAAGCATTGGAAAGGCAAAGAAAGGGGGAACCTAGTCTCAGCTCACAATGTAAAGATCTCTAAGTCTTGCCATTCTCCCACCCAGCAGAAGGCTTTTTTGTGTTATCTCTCCTAGTTAGAATGTGAGCTCCTTCATCAGGGACTATCTAGTTTTTTCCTGTCTTTATCCTCAGCACTTGGTATAGTATTTGACTCATAAAAGACACTTAAAGAATGCTTTCCCATCAGTAATTCATTTATTCCAACTCTCCTTGTTCTTACAAAACTCATTTATCTTTATAACATTATTTTATACAACATTATATTTTCATGGAAGCAATTATTCCTATTAGGTGATATTTAGTTGTATAAAGGACTCAACATGGAGCAGGGATAAAATGACTTAATAAAAAAGAGAGTGTCTGTTTATAATTCACCACCATTTATTTCTGCTGTGTCCATCTGAAACCCTAGGGGCCATGTTTTTAAGTTTCCACTTAAAATATTCACTCCAGGGGTCACTTAATGGTCTAAAGCTTTGGTTCAGGAAGATGCATATTACACATGACTATTAATACATTTACTGTCTATCCTCGGTGTCATATTATCACTGCCCAGAACTTAATTAAGTTTTCACTTCTCTCCCTTCCCTTTATCAGTCTTTCCAAATGGGTGGCTTGTTTCGGAATTCAGCAGTCTATGGAGTTTTATCTCTTCTACCTGTCACAGGCTCTGTGGTTAACATTTTGAAAAGCAGAAAACAACCATCCAATGATTGCAAAGTCAAAGTTTTTCACATTTGCTGGTAAAATAGCAAATGGTATTTGAGCAAATGTTTTTCCTTACTAGACCCTCTTCACAAAGATGGCATAAAAATCAGGGCCGACCAAATTGCCCAAGATAGGCTAGAAAGTTCAGTCCGTGATAGAAAGTGGCCTCCAGAGAGAGTTCAATGGAGCTTGACAGAAAGTGGAAAGACAAAATGTACAAATCCATTAGAAATCCCAGCATACACTCGAGAAATCCATCACCGCTATTTGTGCATTTAATTGAACTCAACACTTAAGCAACAATTAAGTTAACTTTAGCCATCTTGTTCTTGTTCTTCATCAGCTGACCCCATCAGTCATCAATGTAATAGTAGAGTATGTTTGTGTATTGACTCTTATAGTCTCAACTTAATGATCTGTTTCCTAAGTGATACTTTCTGAACAATCTGAGGGCTTTCAGTTGAAATACATCATTAAAATTGACCCCTATATTAAGTGATAAGTAGCCTCAGGAACCAAAAATAAACACAAGCACAATTTGTTGCCCTGCTAAGATAAACAAATGTGCAATTTTGGTGTGCTAAGACATACTAAAAAAGTATCTACCGATATATGAAACAACCCTGAGAATAATTGCATTTTATTGGTATACTCCTTGAAGTAGTAGAAGGAATGGGTAAATGGAACGAGGAGGTGAGAGAAGGGAGCAAAGGTCCCAGATCCTTGCCTCATGACCTTTGAAACAACATCACTGTGCCATATAAGACAGACAATACTGGCATTATAGAGCTTTTGAGTATAGCAAACTTCCTGTTTCTAAATAAAAATATTAAAATATTCACCACACAAGCAAAGACACACATAGAGAATTATTTGGCAACTGCTAATGCATGATGGTGAATACCAGTCCCACTTCTTTATGTACCTTAATCCAAGACAGCCTTTACCTCATCATCAAGAAAAAAAAAATAGTCTCAAGAAGAACTCCTGACAAATGAATTCCAGGTGCAGGAGTTCACCTAGTCAAGTTCTATTCCATTCTTTGGCAAATGAACCGGTTCACTGACCTCATTGATGAATGTCTGGGCTCCATGAGGACTAAGCAGCAAAATTGCCCGACGTAGTGTATCCCTGTAGCGATTTAGTTCCTCAGTCTTCATGGTGGTAAAGAGGCTGGTAAATACCCGGCTGATGTTTCTATCCACCTTTTGTAAAGATACATCCAGCCCCAATCTGGAGGCTTGGTCTAGAAAGCTCTGCAATCCACGAATATCTAGAAAAGACAAAAAGGGAAAGGTGAGATAGAGAATATATGGAGAAATGAGAAAGGAAAAGGAGAGGGACTGGAGAGAAATGATCAGAGAAGAAAAAAAGAGAAAAAACAACGAGGGAAAGATAGGAGAGGGAAAGGGAGAGGGAAAAAGGGAATATCATTAGGAAATCCATTAAATCATCAGCTTACTCAGGGCCCAGACTAAAAACAAAAGAAAACCTTGCTATGTGTGAATCAAGGTGCAAAGTGTTGTGTGAAATATGATGTTTACATAAGACTTTCAAATACCTACCTTCATGAATTTTACAATGTAGTAGTGGGGAAAGACACAGAAAATTCTAATGTGCAGGATGAAGTAGTGGAAAGACCATGGAATTTAGACAAACATGTTCTAATTTCAAATCTCATCTCTACCATTTACTGCCTATGAGACATTGGGCACATCACTTAACTTCTCTAGACCTCAGTTTCTTCATCTGTAAAATGAAGGATTAGGCAGCTTGATGATTCAATGGATAAAGCATTAGACCTGAAGTCAGGAAGACCTGAGTTCAAGTCCAGTTTCAGATATTTATTAACTGTATGATGCTGGGTAAGTCACTTTACCCTGTTTACCTCCATTCCCTCAACTGTAAACTGAGCTGCAAAAGGAAATGGCAAGCTATTCCAATATTTTTGCTAAGAAAACCTCAACGGGGTCATGAAGCGTCAAACTTGACTGGAGTAACTGCACAATATCATCAGTTATACTGGATGTCTACTTGGGTTTTTTCCAGCTCTAAATCAAATCTCTTAGATCTTCATAAAGTGAAGAATGAATGTTATGAGGCTCTTGGGGATAGCTCTCATGGCCAGGATTTAAAGATTAGGAAAGACTTCTTGGAGAAGAAGTTAATATTTCAGCGAGATGTTGACGATAATAATGGAAATAATGATACAGCTGATAAATAGACTTTGTATTTATAAAAAAGGTTTATGATGACAAGTCGATTCAAGATTATTGCCACCAATGATTAGAGACATGTTATCCTTGAGGCACCTGGGTTTATTGATCAATAAAGATCATGATAAGAAACAGTAAAAACAGCAATATATTGTGGCAGGCTGCAAAAATTTAGCACCTACGGGATACTTAGTAAGACTGGATTTAGCAACTAGAAATAAAAAGAGAAGTTGTCTATTTTGGACTGAGAAAACAAATCCCTCTCCTATAAAGACAGCTCTCAACATATCCTTGAGAATTCAACAAAAAGACTGTAATGGAATTATAGCATTTTCACAGATAAAACCTGAATCCATAATTGGCTAGAAAAACCACTGAAAATTTAAGGAAAAAAATATTTTAGTAAATGTGGCCATAGCAAATAGTCATGATCTCCCATGAATGAAATTAGAATGAACAAGAGAAAGAAAGGCTTCCAAAATATAGGGACGTAGCAGAAATAAAAAAAAATTTTAGAAGTACAAGTATGTCATCTCTGTCCTTCTGTATGACCCAGAAACTGTCCCAAGAATGTTTAAGCTTAACTTAAGTTCCAATATTTGTATTCAATAACAAAAAGGGAAAAATATTTTTGTGACATAATTTATGGAATATTGGATATGAAATAATAATAATTGCAGGCCAGTATGTGTCCTGGATCATTGCTTATCAAAATAGGACAAAGTATTTTTTTTTGTCTCCAGAGAGTGGAAAATCAATTAATTATTTTTATCTAATTGTATATTGTTAGAAGAACCATTTGATTTTGAAATTCTGTTTTTAAAAACTTCAAAAATTCTAGAACCTCAGTTGTAACCACCAATGGAACCAAAGGCACAAATAGCAACGTTGACATGACCTCATGCTGGATAATTATGGGTTGTGTTCTCCCTAGGCTACAACTATGTGGTTCCAGTAGGCAGAAAGCTGGATAAGAACTGAGTTCAAATCAAGCCTCAAAAACTTAAAATGTAACTAACTGATGGCTAAGCAAGTCACTTAATATTTCTGTGCTTCTTCCTTATCTGCAAAATGGAGGTGAAAATAGCAGACTTCTCAAGTTGCTGTTTGATTATTTTTTCCAAGGAGGGTGGAGTAAAGGAAGGATCAAATGAAATATTTGTAAAGTGCTTTACAAACCTTAAAATACTACATAAGAGTAATTATTATTATAAATAATAATAATCTCACAAAGAGGATCTATTTTGATAGTGTGAAATAATGGATAGAGTATTGCGTCTGGAGTCAGGAAAACCTTAATTCAGATCACATCTTTCGCCCATCTTTATATATATTTAGAAGCAATTTACAACCACTCTGACCCTCAGTTTCATCATCATAAAACAGAAATGAGAATAATGTATTCTTGCCTATCTCACATGGTATCATATGTTTGGAGCTGCAAAAAGCTATAAAAGTGATTTATTCCAATTACTTTTTTTTTTTTTACATATGGAAAGAACTTTAAACAGTTTAATGACTTTTCCAAGGTCACAGAGCTAGAAAATGGTCAATTTGAGAGTTAAAGCCAATTCTTCTGACTCCAGATCAGCTATTATTGCCCAGCACACGAGGCCTTCCTCTAGAATATTTTTACATCTTATGTGTACCTAGGTGGTTTTTTAAATAATCAGTTTTAATTCAACTGGTATTGCATTTTTCCCCTAAAACCAATTTTTGTCCTAATCTATATACAGATCCTCATACACTCCTCATCAAAATTCATCTATTCCATGTTCCATGACCTTGGACCCTCTAACCTCATAAACTTCCCAATGTTCATCTGTGTGCCTTATGACAGTGCCTTTGGGCACTGAACATTCTTTAATATTGAGAAAAGCAGGAGCGTCTCATAGATGGCAAATGTTTTCTTTCTATTCAGTCTCTTGGCAGATCTATTTTGATCAATTTGAATTTAGTCTGCCATTCATCTATCATCAGCCATCTTCGAGGGAGAATTGACACAATCCTAACCACATGTAGCAAGTCTGGGGAATATATCCATGAGAGATTCCTGCTCAGGAAATTATAGAAAATAAGGCCCCTTTTCAGCAACAAGGGAACCCTCATTTGGGCATCTTCTACACAGAGAGAGACCATACAACAGCAGGGCTAAGCTGGAATGTAAAAGTCAAATTATCTATTTTACCTGAAAGCCAGATCACCAAATCAGGTCATTCCCTTATTTCCAGAAATCAGTGACAATCAGAAACTCAGGACACTAGCCACCAATGGAACCCAGTTTGCTCCATCATCATTTAATGCAATGACACAAATTTAATTACATGGAAAATAGTCTTAATCTCAAATGCAAAAGGCTCTTAAATCATTTAAGACAAACTTTAGAGCTATCATCCAAAGAATAAATTTACTAAGTACCTACCCATGTCCAAGGTTCCATGACCCAGATTCTAAATCTGAGTCACATGCAATTTGTGACAAAGTTTGTTCAATTCTACACTGCAACAGCCATCCTAGTGAACCTAGGTTCAAATTCTGTTTCTCACCTTTTCATCCTTTATAGCCCTCCCTAGCAAGCCTTCTCTAGCTAGAATCCTAGTAAGGTATGATCTACCGCCAATGGTCCTCAAGCTTTCTAAATAGGGGGCCAGTTCACCGTCCTTCAGACTGTTGGAGCGCCTCACACTGTCTCTACCGCCTCAGCTCAGTGCTGGAAGTGTGAGTTGCTAACACGAGTTTAGGTTGAATGTCACTTCGGATATGATTTTGCCATAGGCGGGCCCTAATTTGAGGACCCCTGATGCCTTCTTTGTGTATGTATGGAACACTTCAAGGTTTACCAAGCATTGTACACACTAATTGTTGACACATAATAATTCAAAATTTGTAAGCACTTGACAAACATTGTGCACTTTGAGTCTCACAACCCCGTAAGGGAGGCACTAATATTATTAATGGACATATTTTACAACTTGGCTAAGTAACTTGTCCATCACCACATAACTAGAAATGTCAGTTGTAGGACTGAACGTCAGGTATTTCTTGATTGCATGTTCAGCATTCTTGAAAGTACGTTGCCCTGTTATTGTGGAAATGTGTTTTGCATGACTTCACATGTATAATGGGCATGATATTTCTTTCTTTCTCAATGGATGGGGGAGGGACTGAAAAGAAGAAAATTTGGAATTAAAAAAAAAACATCAAAGTGATGGGGGCAGAAAAGAAAAAAGCATTTTCCAGATTTTTTAATCTCATGTTTTTTATAAAGAATCCTGAAGATTCTTATAATTTTCTTTATAATTAAATTAAATTATAAAGAATGCTATGGTTATAATTATTCCCATTTTTCAAAGGAGAAAACTGAAGTTTAGGTTACATAGTTTGTCTCATAATCACACAGCCAGCCAATGAATGGGATAGGATTTGAACTCATATCTTTCCTGCTTCCAGATTCAAAGCTCTCTGTTCCCCCCACTCCCACCACATACACACAAACTGTGCTATCTCCTATACATGGACTTTCTATTCATAAAGTTAATTTGAATACATCCTACAGCTCTCTGGAAACATGTCTGATTGTAAGTAGCCAGAGGGCAGTGACCATTTGTTCTCCCTCCTTGCATGCCCAGTGTCTGGAACAGTTTCTAACTCCTGTCAAAGCTTAATAAATGTTGGCTCTTGTTGCCATTGACAAGCCCAAACTTTTCTAGAAGCAACAGTGAGACACTGAACAAATTACACAGGGAGAACCTCTGTAGAGAGGGGATTTTCCAAAGGCCCTAAACAAGGCCATCACAGCAGTTAGAAGAATACAATGAAGACATGAAGGGGAAGAGGGGACAGGATGTGAAACTGGGGAAGCTTCGGTTCTATCCCAGTCTAGGGAAATAGCTCACATTTATTTCTATCATGCACTGTTTTTCAAAGCATTCATTTAATAAGAAGTCTCTGAAGTAGATAGGTACATACAAGTACATATAACCTTGGACAAGTAACTTAACCTGTCTGGTCTCCTGTTTCCTCATCTGTAAAAAGAAAGGGTTGATGATCATAATTATTCCAGAAGACTGAAGATGAACTTAGCTGCCCACCACCTGGCAGAGATGGATGACTTGAGATAAAGAATAAGACACACATTTGGGGGCAGGGACAATGTGGAAATGTAGTTTGTTTGTGTGTATTGGTTATGAGGGCATTTTTTTCTTTTAAGAGAAAAGAAACTAAATGTTTGCTAATTTTTAAATGGGAGGTTTTTTGTTTTTGTTTTGTTTTGTTTTGTTTAGAAATGTGAAATAAGAGAGGGGAGTAGAATAAATGACTATGGAGGTTTTACCCAGCTTTGAATCTAAGATTCTGTGTGTCTGTAAAGAATCTCTGATTTATAGATTTTATGCAAAACTAACTAGGGCCACTGAGTAAGCCCCAGAGCTGTGCCTTGAACTTCAAGTATTTTGATTTTAAAACCAGTGTTCTTTGTACTACGGCTCTGAGGAGGACCAGCTGACAGTCTGGCCTGCTTCCTGATTCTCTAAAACACATAAATACTCTGGCTGCATTTGCCTCAGAGCCAATGTTTAATGGGCACCAACAGGAGACTCTACCTCACATGTGGCCAGAGCTACCTAGAGCAAACCAGTTGGAATTATTCTCATCCCATAAAATATTGTATTCATCCCTGTGAAGCAAAGGGGATGGACAAGTTCTTCTTCGTTCCCTCCCAGATAGATATCTGTTATATTATCATATTTGTGTCATAACCTCGCAACTCTTGGGTATGATATAACAAAAACAACAACAATAATAATAGCTAACATTTATATAGCATTTGTTCTATGGAAGTCCTTCCTACACCAGGCCTGACACTATCCACTTCCTAACTACTTCAAACACACATTCTTAAATTATGATATAAACTGTTCTCTTTCCTCTTCCCTTCTGTTTTGTTTTCTTTTTTTCCTCACCTTTTTCCTTAGGCAGGTAGGTAACAGAGTGGATGGAGTACTGGGCTCCCCCTCAGAACACCTGCATTCAAATCTTCCTCAGATACTTTTCTGCTGTGTCTCCCTGAACAAGTTCTATTACCTCTCATCCTGTTTCCTCATCTGTAAAATAGACATGATAACAGCACCTCCTTCCCAGGATCATTATGATGATCACATGAGATAAGTCACATAAAATTCTGCAAACTTTAATATGCTACATAAATGTTAGCAATTATTATTACCCCCACTCCCTCCTCTTGCCAAGCCCGCAAGCGTTTGGCCCACATTCAGCCATGCAGGATGCAGCAACTGATTCAAAGGGCATAAAAAGTTGCTGAGAACAGCAAGGAAAAGGGGAGATGATTCAAATAATCCTGAGGTCAGATCTTACTTCCTCGGTGTAGTGAATAAAATTCTGGATGACACTTTGATGGGAGGAGAGGGATTTATGGTTCCACATTCATAAACTTCTTGCTCTGATATCTCCCTATGGTATAGATGTATTCCTGGGTGCTGAAAGGGTATGGCAGTAGGACATAAGCAAGGGCAGTAAAGTGTCAAGTATAGGATTTGGACCTCAGTTTCTCCATCTGTAAAAGAGAGCAAGATAATGAAGCAGAGAAAAAAGGGAGGGAGGGAGAAGGAGGAAAGGAGACAGAAGAAGAGACAGAGACAGAGAAACCGAAAAAGAGCTAAACTCTGAGGTCTCTAAGCTCTGAATCTATGTTGAAATATAGGTTTATAGATGCAGATCACTGAGGTTCCCAAAGGACATGCCATATAATTCTATCCCACCCAAAGAGTTAACCCAAGGACCAGCTGCACAAGGTCAGCCTAGTAAGTCTGTAGAGACATATCATAAATACAGATCACCATTTGGGGCTAAAAAATATACATCAAGATCAATTCTAATGGATGTGACTCTTTTCAACAAGAAGATGATTCAGGCCATTTCCAATGGTCTTGTGATAGAGACAGCCATCTGCACCCAGAGAGACGACTGTGGGAACTGAGTGTAGATCACAATACTCTTTTTGTTGTTGTTTGCTTGAATTTTATTTTCTTCCTCACTTTTTTTTCTACCTGATTTTTCTTGTGCAGCATATTTGAGGAAATATGTACAGAATAATTGTGCAAGTTTAATATATATATTGTATTACTTGCTATCTAGGAGAAGGGTTAGGGGAAGAGGAGAATAAATGGAACACAAGGTTTTGCAAGGATGAATGTTGAAATCTATACATATATTTTGAAAATAAAAAGCCTTATTAAAATAAGTTTTGGTTTAAATCCAGTTAAATGGAAGGTCCTACTAAACTTGAAAAGTTTGAATCTAGGGTAGCAAAGAATTCCATATTTGTCACCTATAATCAGCTTAGGTTAGTTAGGATACACCCATAACCAAAGGATGGGCCACATATCCATAAAGATCCTGTCCTTTGGGTGGTCACAGCAACCCACTGAGACTGAACATGAAGAGCATGGAGGAACTGTACCCTGGTTGGATGAAGAAGGTCTCTACACCTATGAAAGTAAGTACTGTTGTAGCATTATTATAACTGATAGCTTATCCTGCTAGATTATGAACTCCTTGAGGGCAAGCAGATAGGCAGACACTTTGCCTTTTGGCCATGGATAAGATTTCAAGAAGTAGAAATTCAGGGTAGAAAGCATTCCAAGGACAAGGAATAGTCTTAATGGAGATCATGGGATCACAGCTATTCAGGAGATAGGGATCTTGGAGTCAGTGTATCCCTACAACTTCATTTTATCAATAGGGAAACTGAGGCTAGGAAGGTTTAAATGATTGATCATATAATAAGAGAGATAGCATTTCAACCCAAAATTAAATTCTAAAATTTAAGTCAGTATCCCTCCCTTCCCCCAAAGTGATCCGACAGTCATTTAATTCATCTTCTCATTTTCAGATAGAGACTGATCCTAAAGAGACAAATCATCTCTGCCATCCATATATTAAGTGTCAGAGCCAGAATTTGAATTTAGATTTTCTAGCTCTAAACAAAGCATTCTTTCTGCTGCACTATAAGTATATATAAAGGCATAGAGGTAGAATGGTAAGAAACGTGGTAGAGAAGGAGAGGAACAAACAAACATATATTTAACTCTTCTCATGTGGCAGATATTATATTAAGCACTTTGCAAATATTATCTCATTGATCCTCATAACAAATCTATGAGGTGGGGCTATTGCTATTCCCATTTATGAATGAGGAAACTGAGGCAGGCAGAGGTTAAATGATTTGTACAACTTCACACAGTCAGTAAATATCTGAGGTCAAATTTGGACTCAGGTCTTCCTAGTTCCAGTCCCAGTGCTCTATCTACTGTGACATTTAGATGACTTATGAGACTATTGAGTTGTCTACATTGGCTGAAATAGATGGACAGAAATATGAAATTAGACTGAAAAAGTAAAAAGCATTAAATTTTGGGTAGCCTTGAATGCCAGGCAAAAAGAGTTTGGATTTTATTCATTAAGTTATTGAATCAAGCAATCAAGATATTATAATATATTTCTGTGATATTTAGTGTATGCTATGGTCAAAAGCAGCCACCTTTATAAATTTGATGGTAACCTTAGAAAATGAGGATGAAATTAGGAATGGAAATTTCTTACAGTGGAGAACAATGAAACCAGACAACAGAAAAAGAGTTCCAGGGCCAGAGAAAGGAAGACTCATCTTTGCAAGTTCAAATCTGGTTTCAGACACTTCTTAGCTGTGTGACCATGAACAAGTTCCTATACCCTATTTGCCTCAATTTCCTCATCTATAAAATGAGCCAAAGAAGAAATTTGCTGACCTCTTCAGTCTTTGCCAAAAAAAATAATGGGATCGCAAAGAATCAAATATAGCTGAACAACTCATGTCAGATACTTATCAAGGCAATGAAGATTAAAGAATACCTTTCCTCTAGGAGTTTATATTCTACTTGTGTTTTCATTAAAGTCATCAAATAAAATTTTTCTCATTAATATTGAAATGTTGAAATAGTTGAAGTTGAAGCTGAAGAGATAATGGCCAGCATCCCTTCTTTAGCAAAAATGGGCTTGATCCAAATAACCAGACGCTCAATGAACTCATCCATCATCTTCTCTGTTTGCTTAGCATTCTGTGAAACACACTGGCCCTCCATCCGCACTAGAGGTCTTCTTTTTCACCTATGCCTGGAGTTAAGTTGTCTATGCTCAGTGCTGGCGTGATATGACTCCCATCTGTTACATGGATTCAGACTTATGTGATATACCCCTTTTTGAATAAGCAACTGTCCTAGCCTGGAGCTTCTCTATGTAAATCCTAGGACTGGGTCCAGGACCAAGGAAAATTAAGCTTCACTTATTCAGAAACATGCACTCGTAATGCCATATTCCAAGCCAAGTAGGAAAGTCCCAGAACTACAGAGAAAAATTAACTTTCCTTATCTTCAGAATGAGAAAATTATTTTCAATGGCTTCTGAGATCTCTTCCAACTTTCTACCTGTAATAAACCCTTTTGGATAATACATTAGATATTAATTAATAATCAAATAACAAATTAACATATTAAATTGGATAATATATTAAAGGCAAATTATTATAAACCTTAAAATATTATATAATGTTAGCTGTTTTCAATGCTAGTGTTATTATTTAAAATGATTTATAAATCATAACACACTATGTAAATACTTGTAGCAGCACCCCTAATTAGCATCATGATTTAATGGAAGGAGCACTGAATTCTGAGTGAAAGGACCCACATTTGAATCCATTTGAATTACTATCAATTTAAAAGATGTGTTCACAGATTATGCTTTTACATAAGGAGGATTTTGATATTCTAAACTATATATTATAAATTACTGACTATAATATCAATTGTATTGGGTACTTTATATAGGAGATATCTAGAATTTGGTTGATGGAAGAATTGACTAAAAACTGGCTTCATCTCATAGCTATGAAAGGCATCTGGTATCACAGCAACTCTCAGACAGTAAACTCATGCCAGACGCTGGAAATCAGCCTACTTTTCAATCAGATGTGACCAAATGAATGGCTAAACCAGTAGTTTTTTCGAATGTAAGAGACTATCTGTGCATTGTTTTAAAAAGAACGGAAGAAACCTGAGGAAATCTGTTGTGAATGATGCAGCATTAAAAAAGAACTAGAAAAAGAATATACATAATAACAATATAAATGGAAAGAAAAATATAAAATTATGCTCAATGTTGAGAAATTGTTATGATGAATTAGCCTGAGAGAAGAGTCCAGATTGTTCTTTTTTTCTCTTCCTGGAGACAGGAAGCCTATGGGTATGGAATGTTTTATATATATATATATATATATATTACCTACCAGTTTTGTTTCATTATAATTTTTGATGTTGTTGTTACAAAGGAATAACTGAAAATGGGAGGGAGAAGTATCTGAAAATGATAGCAATTTTTAAAAAACCAATAGAATTTATAAAATAGAAAATAATGGCATAGGGAAATGGGGAATTTTAGACAAGAATCCACATTGATTTGTAGGACAATCTCAAGAAATTACCTTCATCTTAATGGCTTTCTTAAAAGCTGATACAAACAGTGGCTGTTGATGGGAACTCTACAGTTGAAAAAGATTTGAGGAAGGCATGAGTATGGAACCCAATTGGTAAATCACATTGAAATACATAGCTCTCCCCAAGGCTAGCGAATGCCACAGTTCGAGATTATTCTCTTATTCTTGCTTTTTGAGGCTCATCATACCTTGGCCACGCAACTGAGCTACGGATATATCCTACCTGATTTTTTTTAACTGTTCTCATTTGTAAAGCATGCCTGACCTAGATTCAGAACATTAAACTCATTGAGGACAGCCAGGTGCTTTCTTATCATCTTTGGACTGATCTGTTCACACTGGCTTTCATCTCTCCATTAACCATTTTTGTTCCAATCTTTCCAGTCTAAAGTATTACCTTTACTTGAGAAAAAAAGTAGCAAATTGGTGGATGAATAATTCTGTTTTCTCTCCATTATCCCTTATCACAGACCCATCCACTCAAAACAGCTCATGTAGTTTCTGTTTGATCTTCCTCTTGCTGATTTGATCAAAACTCCTTTATTACCACAGAGTTCAAAATACATTCAAATATACCTGATTTCAATCCACATCTTTTCTGTAACAATCATAGCTCTGCACCTGTGATGGTTAACATCCAGGTAACATCTTATGCCAATAAAGAATCTGGAGGGAACTCAATTGTGAAATACTCAGGATGAAAAGAAGCAAAGCAGTCCCTTCCCTCATAGAGCTTCTATTTTTATTGTGGAGATTCAATGTGTATGCAGATAAATCAATTCAATCTAACCTGAGAAGGGCAAAAATAACAAAAAATTGAAAGACTCCACCTTGAAAAATGGGAAAAGGAACAAATTTATTAAACACTTATTATATGGCTGGCACTGTGCTATATGCTTTATAATTATCTTATGTAATCTTCACAACAACCCTATGAGTTTAATGTTGTTATTATCTCTTTTTCACAAGTTGTCTGAAGGCATATAGAAGTTAAATGATTTTCCTGATTTGAACTCAGATCTTCCTGACTTTAGTAAACTATCTCCTGCACTTCCTAGCTGCCTCTGAGAAGCAAAGATGAAAAGGAAATGCATTCCCAGCACTGGGAATGGATTGTGTGAAAGCTCAAATGTGGGAGACAGAATGCTGGAGATAGGGAACACTGGAATGAGGAGCGTAATATGGAAAACATGTGAAAAAAGTCTAGAGTATAGATTACAACCAGATAAAAGAAGGCCTTAAAGAAAGGGCTGAATTTTAGTCTCAGAGCTACAGAAAGTCAACCAACACTGTCAACTAGGAGAGCGATGTGGTCAGACCTGCCCCTTAGAAAGATTAGCCTGAATACAGGGGAAAAGGGTAGAGAGACACTGGCAAGGAGACTGAAAGAAGGAGAGACCAAGCAGGAGAGAGAGAGGCAGTCTGGGAAATCGAAATGGTACTGTCTCTGAAGCAAGAATGTGCTGGACCATTTGTTAGGCAGGAGCTTCTTTCATGGATTGAAACTGGTGGCTATTGAGGTCCACTCTTCCTTTCTGTGATTCACTAAAAGATAGATGTAGTTGTTGGGCATGTCAACAAGACTTGACACAACTTGGAAACAAATGAAATAAGCAAAATAAAATGCAAAAAAAAAGTGTCAACAATGACTATGGGCCATAAATATGTTGAGTTAGAAGGGCTGGCAGATCAGATAAGAGGAACTATCCAGCAGGCACAAGAATATGTGGGGAGCAAGATATGTTCATTTTGAGTTTCCACAGTCACATATGGTCCTGAGTCTTGGGTTAGAGATTTAACTGCAATAGACCTCCAACAGTAACAATGAAGAATCTATTTATTTGGACTCATCAAATTAGTTTCATTTTACATCCAAGGAATTATATTCAGAGACGAGCTGTCATTCTACACACACACACATAGACAGAGAGAGAGAGAGAGAAAGAGAGAGAGAGAGAGAGAGAGAGAGAGAGAGAGAGAGAGAGAGAGAGAGTCAAAGAGAGACAAAGAGATAGAGACAGAGAGACAGAAAGACGGGGGGACAGAGATATAAAGAATGAGAGCTAGAGCAAAGGAAGGAAAAAGAGAGGGGGAAGGGAGAAAGAAAGAGAAAGAGAGGGAGGAAGAGAAGGAGGGGGAGGGAAGGGGAGGGAGGAAGGGAAAGGAAGAGGGAAGTAGACATGTCATTCTCCCCTGGATTTTATTACTAAGATCCCAAAAGGTAATGCAGCCATCAGACAGAGTTTAAGTTCATTGCCAATGGCTTCCACTTCATACCTGAAATAACTTATTCAGTCTGAAGGCAGCTCCCTCCCCAGAGGCTAAGGCTTCTTAAGGCTATGGCAGCCCCTTCTCATTTAGCTGAAAAGATCAAATTCAGGCCTTTCCCTCCCACTGGCTTTTCAGAATCTCCTCTAAAGATATGAAGTGTGATTGGGGAAGGATATGGAAAGCCACATCTTTATGGCCACCTAGAGAAAATAGGATACAGAAACTAACCTTGCTGTTAACTGCAGTTCCATCAGGAAGTTGCTAACCAGACAGAACATCGTCACCACCCTGATTGGGTTTGCAAATTTTTGAACGTTAAACTACAAAGGAACAGCATCAAAAAGACCTCCCAACCAACCATTACATTGCCTTACCACCAAGTAATTACCCTCCATGACTCCCGGGTTCCTTTGATCAAAGTATTTCCCCTGTGTAAACTTTTCAAAGTTCTGGGAATTAAGGGATGTACTATTGCTCCCATGGGCTTTACACAGGAGACTATCTCATCACAGAGGGCAGCAGGCTATGGAAATTATGATTTCTTTGAACAGCCACTGTCAACTACCATTTATGTAGTGTTTTAAGGTTTGTAAAGTGTTTTGACATATCTATCTCATTTAATCTTCTCATCAAACCTATGAAGTAGGTGCTATTAATTACCCTCATTTTACAAATAAGAAAACAGAGGCTCAGTGATCTGATCAAAGACAGAATTTGAACTCAGGTCTTTCTGACTCCAAGTCCAACACTCCATCCACGGTGCTATCTCTTGATACATTTAAACTTTTCAGCAGAGCAGGGAAGGAACAAGAGGATTTGACTGCTTGGCTACATGCAGAGAGAAAAGATGATCAAATGAAGAAAAGTCTAACTGTGGGAAAGGTCATCAGCTTTGCAAAGTGAATATAGAGAGGCTCAAATTCAGAAATGATCATCTCCTCATAAGGTTAAGGAAGATGGGCTAGATCTCACTTTTTCATGAACACTCTAGGGGCCAGCATTTGTGAGTTCATAGAACACATCTCTCAGCTGGAAGGGGTCCCAGAGGCTAGCTCATACCTACAAGGGAGACCCTTCTAAAATAGATCCAATAAATGGTCATACAGCCTCTGCTTACAGACCTCAAGTGATGGGGGTCCTCCTGCCTCTTGGGGAGGCCCCTCTACTTTTCAATGAGCCATTGTCAGATAGGTTTTCATTAACCTGAACCCAAGTCTGCCATTACTCATAGCTCCTCATTATACCCACTAGACCCCTTATTTGTGTGATAACCTTTCAAATACTAGAAAACCACCTAGGATATACTATAAGATATTTAATATGTATGGGAATGCCTGCCATCTAGGGGAGGGGGTGGAGGGAAGGAGGGGAAAAACTTGGAACAGAAGGGAGTACAAGGGATAATGTTGTAAAAAATAATAATAATAATAATTTACCTATGCATATGTACTGTCAAAGAAAATGTTATAATTATAAAAATTAATTAAAAAATAAAAACAAATACTAGAAAACATTATCCAAATTCCTCTTTTCTCTAAGCTAATCAACCCAGATTCCTTCAACTAATCCTCACATGGCATGATCTCCAATCACTTTGCTATTCTTGTTCCCCTCCTCCAGATCCATGGAGGTTACCAATAGCCTTCCTAAAATATGGTGTCCAGAACTGAACAATATACTCTAGGTGTGGTCTGACCAGGGAATTATTCCCTTGTTTCGTTCATGGCCAACACTTCATGACCCCATTTGGTGTTTTCTTGGCAGAGATACTAAAGGGACTGTCATTTCCTTTTCTAGCTCATCTTTACAGATGAGGAAACTGAGGTAAACAGGTTTAAGTGATTCCATAGCTAGTAAATCTCTGAGGCTGGATTGAACTCAGAAAGATGAGTCTTCCTGATTCTAGGCAAGGCACTCTATCCACTGTGTCACCCCGCTACCCAAACAGGGAATAGGTTACTGTAGTATCCATTACTTCCACACTCATACTCTATAAGATATTTTCTTACAATTTCTATATCAAGGATAAATAAATATTTGTTAAATGCCAACCATGAGTACTGCTCTCAACAATCTGTTAGACACTAAAATGGACAAACAGTGCTGCCCCTGGTACAGAGATTAATGGTCTTCCTACCTCTCATAGATGAAGGATAAACCCTTGATTAAAGTTCCATGGGGAGTGTTTGGAGCATCAGTAGTTGTCAGAGGGCAGATAAATGTGGCTTTGAGGTTGCTAGAGGCAGGACTAGGTTCTATGAGCCCAGCTGCATGGCAGGAGAGGCTATGGTGATGGCAAGGATGCACTGTGAAAGTACCTTGAGAGTGAGTCAGAGTGGATGAATATGGATGCCGAAGTCCTGGAATGAAGGCAATACATTTCAGAAGTGGCCTGACAAGGAAAAATGAGTGCCCATGAATCTAGAGGCTGGACTCCCTTCGTGCTGCCCTCTGAGATTACTAGCATATTTATGAGTACAGCCTGTGTTGAGTGTGTCCAAGCATAGTCTACCATTTCAAAAATTGCTATTTAATAATAGCAATGATTATATTTATACTTAAACACTAATATTATATGACTTCAAAGTCAGTAAAGCTTTTACAAATATAATCTCATTCTATCCTCACAACGATCTGAGGTGGCAAGTACCATTATCAACCCAATTTTATAGATGAGGAAACTAAAGCTAAAAGAAGTGCTTTCCCTAAGGGAATGACATTAGTAAGGAATAAGTAGTAACTAGTAAGTAGTAAGGATTCAAACCCATGGCTTTAAAATACAGTTTTTAAATTAGCTACTTACTGAATAAAAATAATGCCCTTTATGACTACGTCTTCAATGAATACTGGAGTGTACACCCCGATGAAATATGTTAATCCTTCCACACCTCAATGTAGAGTACAAAAAAATAAAGGCTAAGTAATGATGAAAGCTAAGTTAGATTGTTTCTGTTAGAAAGATTCTGAATCATGGGTAGCTGAGGTCCTGAACAGTGTGGGGAGGGGGAGGAAGGAGAAGAAGAGAGGACTAGACAATGAAGCATTGCCAATCAGTCACTATTATAAATGCAAGTGTGCTGTCACAGCCTACGGGCAGGGTATTTTATCAGCTAAGACAAAATGTGACGGAAGATGAAGGTAGGAAAATGTCCAAAACCAGAACCTCTAAGTCCTATTTCACTTCCCCAAGAGATAATAGAGCTACAAGACAATGAAATAAACTTGGCAACACGAGATGCTGCCTTATATATTACAAAAACTTCTTCTGATCCATTTTCTTTCCATTCTGCATTTGGGAAGGTCCTTCCCTCATCCTCTTCACTTCTGGTTTCTCCCACTCTGGAGATTTTTTTATGTAACCATATGCCTATCATTCCTGATATTTGCTACAGCTGTGTTTACTTTGCTTTGGCACTAAGGCACTGTCAAACACAAAGGAGAGTCAATAGATAAGGTGAATTTTCATTTTTTATTGGCATTATTTACCTTTGGATCTTTGTGCCAGGGAGAAGCTGGAGATCATTAGAAACACTGCACATTTCCAAAATGCTGTGCTGCCTATTCCCTTTTTTTTCCCAACAAATTTTAGGTTTGGGCCAGAAGCTGTATCTTGGAGTAATTCAACGGACTGGCCATCCAATTCATATCACAATCTGGACAATAGACATCTTTTATCCTTTTAGTTTTCCTGTATAGTTTATTGAACTGATCTGTTTTGTACAATCATTGGTCTTGCTGAAGAGGTCCTAACATGCAGCTGGGATTGATGCCATCAGTACAATATCAACAGCAAACAAGAACATTTGGAGGCTCTCCCTATTTCCAGAACATCATTCCTCTTCCATGTACAAGGCTTCCTTGATGATAGTGGCAAAGTCCTTTGCAAGTTGCGTCTCCCTTTTTTATGCTCCCTTTGACATCAATCACCAGAGGTTTGGTGAACAATCTCTAGATTGCATATATCAAGGAATCTAGTATGATCTGAACACATCTATATTCTTTGTTATAGCATAAATTATTTCTCAGTGACACTAGATGATCATAATCTTTGAATTACATAATCTCCAAGGAATTAAAATTGTGGGTGACTCAAAGGATGATGGAAATGTGGCAGATGCAAGGAAACTGCAGCACATTTCCAATGATGATGATGATAAAATAGCAGCTAACTAACACATACTTTAAGGTTGACAAAGCACTTTGCAAACATTATCTCACTTGATCTTCTCAATATTCTTGAGAAATAAATAGATGCTATTCTTATTCCATTTTTACAGATGTGGAAACTGAGGCAGATAAAAGTTAATTGTGAAGGGTCACACAGCTAGTAAATATGTGAGGAAGGATTTGAATTTAGGTCTTCCTAATTTTTAATTAAGTGTTCTCTACACTCCATCACTAGTTTTACCTAATTGAATTATAGACATGCTCAAGAAGTGGTATATGGTACTTTAATATATTTACTGTGTATGGAACTACTCCCTCTAGGGGAGGGGTGGAGGGAAGGAGGGGAAAAGTTGGAACAGAAGTTTTTGCAAAGATCAATGTTGAAAAATTACCCATGCATATATCTTATAAATAAAAAGCTATAATAATAAAAAAGAAGTGGCATATGGGATGACATTGAGGAAATGAATCATCAGAAAAGGAAATGGGTCAGTTATATATACAGCAAAAATGAGAGACAATTTAAATGTTACATGTGTACATAGATGGCAATAAAAAGGAACAAATACACATGTGGCGATTTGAATAGATCATCTCTGAAGGACTATGCAGAATTATAGATGGGAATCCCATAGTACATGAAAGAATGGAGGATTTTTATACCATATCAGCATGGAGAGATCCAGAATGGACAAATGGCAGATCTTCTCAATCACTAGTCTAGAACAATTTTCTAAGAATCTGCTTTCTGTTGTCTATGTCTATCCTCTGCCTTTTCATAGTCCATTTCCATCCCTCGCAGCTTGAGAATGAAATCCCCATGGGGGAGATGAAAGGAGACATTCCTGGAATTCAAAATCAACCAAAAACAGAGGGAAATACGATATCTGAAGAAGACACCCACATTCATGACAACTCAGGAGAAAGGCTGAATCTGATCAATTCTGCATAGCAAAATTTTGGTTCTGAAAATAATATAATAGGAGATTGGACTTAAAATTAAGGAAACCTCCTGAAATGCAGGGACTATTATTTCCTTACCATTGTGTCTACTTCCCTTGCTACAACAGCTAAGACATGACAAACACTTTGAAGCATATCTGTTAAATAAATGCAACATTAGTGGCCAGAGAAACTCATCCAATTAAATTTGCAGTTTCAACTAAGGTAACATTGCCGAGTACATAGAGTATTGTACTTGGAATCAGAAAGACCCCAAGTTCAAATCTCAGCTCAGATATTTAACCTCAATTTCCTCAACATATCTCCAATTCTTTATCCACAAGGTTGTCAGAGGATCCAATGAAGTGAAATGTTTTGTGCTACATAAGTGGGAGCCATTCTCATCCAGATAAGTGCTGCCAGGTAAATTCAGGAAACTAGCCCGTTTATACAAATAAACCAAAATCCACTTCTGAAAAGAGAAAAAAACCCCAGTACATTTCTGACTTTTCCAGGTCACTAAGCTTCTGGTGTTCTAGCTTATCTGTGTGTAAAGGGCAACTTTAAATGAGGAACATGTCCCCTAACAAAAGCAGGCAATATTAGTAGTGCACCCTCAAAGAATTCCTTGTGAACATTAATAAAATGATTAAATATCTCATTAATTGCCACAAAGGAATTTTAGATGCTAGCTAAGCATCCCCAAACCAGCCTTCTCTTATTAATAGTACAAAAAGCAAGCTCAATTGACATAAATGAGAGAGGATTCAGAAGCCTGAGCAAAGAGGAAAGGAGAAAGAAAAGAAACAAATATTGATTAAGTGCCTACTATGTGCCGAGAACTGCTCTACACTTCACCGATGAGCTTACAGCTTACTATTTCCCTCTTTGATCAGACTCAGATATTTACTCAGAACTGAGTTATCTACTTCATAGCATTAACAGACCTCAAGCTAGAACATAATGTAATAACTACCAAAACATTTTGACACTGCTTTAAAAAATTGAAAAGTTGTATAGTATAACATATTAGTTGAACAAAAAACAACTAAATACAGAGTGTAGTATTTGATAAGTTCTAAACATAAATTGCTCAGGAAAGGAATCCCTATTTGTGGAAAAACTGCTGGGGGGGGGGAAACCTGGAAGGAGCTTGGCAGAAGCTTACAATCTTATTATGCCATCTATCAAAATTAATCTCCAAAAAGATGGACAACCAGGATATAAAAAGTCACATGATTTTTTTAAAAAAGGAAAATGGAAGCTTTCCCAGATCTGGCTAAGTATATAATTCTTATCAACGCAATGGACTGAGGTGATCGTAAAAAATAATATAGACAATTATGAATGAGTAATTTTAATAAGCATAATTAGTGTAGATAGACCAAGAAGAAAAATTGTTGAATGGAGGGAAAATTCTTGAATCAAAAATCACTGACTTTTTGGATATATTTTATTAGTTCTGCTCATTTCTTTCCCTTCTTATTTTTAAAATGTTTTGTTGGATGATTCTCTGAGAGGGAGAGGAATAAAAACAAAGGGTGGATTTAAATGATATGAAAACAAAAGAATGTGTTTTTGAAAACACTGAAAAAGTCTCATATCTAAGATATTTAGGGAATTAACACAAATACATAAAACTAAGGAATATTCCACAATAGATAAGTGGTCAAAGAAAGGTTTCAAGACAATGAATTGCAAACTATTAATTACCATGTGAAAACATGCCAAGTGACTAATAATAAGAGAAATGCAAATTCAAGCATTTTAAGTTTCACCTCAGACTCTGAAAATTGGCAAAGTGTGTGAATAGTTCATGACCCTGGAAAGACAGCTCTGGTAAGATAATGTTGGTGGAGATAGGAATTAGTTCAATTATTCTGGATAAAAATTTCAAATTGCATAAAATAAGTGACTGGCCTATTCATATCATTTGAATCAGCTGTCCCATGACCTGGCATCTACCCCAAGGAGGTGACAGGAAGAACAAAGTTCCAAATTTATACCCAAATATTCATAGCAGCACTTTTTTCTGTCAAGAAAGAACTAGAAACAGTCCATCTATTGGAAAATGACCAAACTGGGATATAGGAATGTAATGGACTATTCTTATGCAAAAAAAAAAAAAATGATTATGAGAAATTTAGAGAAATGTAGAAAGATTTGTCCGAGCTGATATTAAATGAAAATATGCAAAACTGGAATTATTTACACAGTGACTACAAGTACAAAAGAAATGATTACTAAACGAGGAATATAACTGAATAACTGAGGGGGGAATATAGTCATATTTGAGAAAATGAACACATTTCTTCTCCTTTCTTTAAAGGGGAAAGTGGTGAGGGGTAGAAGGGCAGAATATTTCATAAATAATAAATATAATCATTGTGTTCAATTTTTCCTTAACTTTTTCTTTGTCATAAGGGAGGGCTAAATTCCAGAAGGGTGGAAGAGAGAAATATACCCAGAAACAGCGGTGAAAGAAAAACATAAGACTTCAATAAATGTATTTTTTTCAAAAACAGAAAAAACATCAGTTATTCCCGCTGTATTTGTCACTGCTGGGATATTTGAATGGACCAAGAGTTAGGGTATTTGAACCACAAGTGTGATTTCAGCTTTGCAAGACATACCAAAAGCCACATGTCAGACAAAGGCAAAAACCCACCAGGAGGCAAGGGATTTGAATTTGGCAGGAACTGCTTAAATATCTCCACTATTACAGATATTGTTAATATCCCACCAGTTCCTTGTGAAACGATCAAATAGGTGCGAGGCATTTTAAATATCTTTTTCAAAGGTAAATGAAACATTTCAAATCATTACTTTTACTCTTTCCAATTTCTGAGAAACATTCAAGCACAGAGTACTTGTAAAGAATATTTTACCATCTATAATGCCTAAATCTATGCATGAATATCAACCTCACGCTTTGAAAAAGTTGAGCAAAAAACTTACAGAACTTGCAGGAGTGCTGAGAAATTTTCCTGATTCTTTGGGAAAGTGGGTGAGATCTCAATTCAATTTTTGTCCTCCATCTAAATCCAACTCTCTATGCTTCTAATGCCTCCACGTTAGATGACTTGGGCTATTTTCTCAATGCAATGGACATTTATGCTAACGGCTATTATTTACATTCTTCAGTGACAGTTTATGGAAAAGAATAATAATTGGGGCCATATTGTCCCAGCCTCTTGTGTCACTTTTATCATAGAGAGTGTGCAATAGTTGAATATCAAACCTGAAATCAGGAAACCTGGATTCAAGTCCCGTATTCACAAGCTGCTGAATTTTGAGCAAGTAACTTGCTCATCCGGGTGGCACAATGAATAGAATTTATAGTCTAAAGTCAGAAAAACCTGAGTTCAAATCCAGTCTCAGATGCTTACTAGCTGTGTGACTCAAGCCAAGTCACTTAGTTACTTCTGAGTTGGAAAAGAAATGGCAAGCCACTTCAGTATCTTTGCCAAAAAAAACATCTAATGGAGTCGTAAAAAGTCAAACATGACTGAACAACTTAACCTCTCTGGATCTCAGCTCCCTCATCTCGAATAGTAGCTATCCAATCAGGGTATTGTGAAGGAAATGATTTTCAAAGCTTATTCTCCTACTAATAAAGATTGCAGTTGACCCATTTCTGATCTTTTGAGAGTTTTTCTCATTTTTTCTGTTAAAAAAAACTAGCAAGAAACATATTCAGGATGTAAAGTTAGGTCTTCTGAGTACAAATCATCCTAGAGAATCCAGCATTGGATTTATTTCTTTGGTAATAATAATAGTAATAATAATAATAATGGACAACACAATGGACAGAGGTGATCATAAAAGAAAATATAGACAATTATGAATGAGTAATTAATATAACCCCCACTATATGCCAGGAACTGTGCTAGATGGTTTTCAAATATTGCCTTATTTGATCTTCATCAAAAACCCCAGGAGGTGGGTGCTATAGTTGAGGAACCTAAAGGAGAGGTTATCAGAGGTTATGTGACTTGTTTAATATCACCCAGTAGTAAGTAGCTGAGGCTGGATTTGAAGTCAGGCCTTCTTGACTTCAGACACACTGCTCTATCCACTCTCACCTAGTTGTCTCTGGTTTGGGGTAAAAGAAGATAACTAGGTGAAGTAGTCCATCAGAATTTATATCATGGACAAACATGTCACTTATACCATAGGCTGCACCATGAGTTTGCAATTAAAAAGGAACGGGATGGATTATCTCCTGGGAAATATGCGGTGTTTTTATTATGATTCTAAACTTCCAATTTCTCTACCAAAGTCAATCTTTTTTAATGATTATAATTATATAAATGTGAGTAGTCATCAATATTATTATTATTGTCCTTCCCTATTCCCCGTGCCTACTTTTTGCACAAATTTATCCACATGGCAAAAAAGGACATAGGATGGGTGAGAGGTGTTCCTGGCTATGAAGGTCCCCTTGAAGGTTTGTTGAATTGCCTTGAAAGGGTCAAGGATCGACATCTAGAGGTCACCAAGACCAGCCTCGAAAAGCTAGAGTGTCTACACATGATGTACAAATTAAGTCCAAGTTTCATTGAACCTTTCTCATTTCCACTTTCAGATTACCCAGTTATCTAATCAAATGACCTATATTTTCTCCCCATAAACTGGAATTCACAAGCCCATTGAAACTTTGCTTATAATAAGAGATATTATACCTGAAAAACTTGACCACTCAATCTTAGCAAGACTTGGTAATACTCATATGGGAATCTCAACAAAATCACCCCATCTGACTTTTATCACTTATTTCAGTCCAAGATTTGAAAAGCCCCCAAAACACCATCCCAACCATTTTTTCTCTGTGGGTAGTGATATACTTAAAATTGGCACCTGTCATCTCCACATACCAGGACTATGACAAACATCTTGATATATGTTAACATAGTGCTCAAAATAGCATAGTTCCTTCATTGTCAAGAGTCTCCATAATCACCAAATGTTCTTAAAATAAAGTCACATAAACTTGAATCTTTTCCAAAATGCAGTGATTCAATGTAACTACAATAGATTTGGCATGGAAAATGCCAGTTACATCCAGAGAGAAAACTATGGACATGAACATAGATAAAGCATAATATTTTTACCTTTATGTGCTGTTGTTTGTTGTTTGCTTGCTTGTTTTTTTTCTTTTTTGTGGTTTTTTTTTTCTTTTGATCTGATTTTTTGTACAAGACAAACATGGAAATATGTTTAAAAGAATTGCAACATTTAACCTATGTCGAATTGCTTGCTGTCTTGGGAAGGGGGTGAGTAAAAGAGGAAGGAAGAAAAATTGGGAAGTCAAAAGGTTTACAAAAATGGATGTTGAAAACTATACATGTATTTGGAAAAAATAAAATACTATTAAAAATAAAATAAAGTCACATCATTCCAAATGGTAGATTCTACTTCTTCCACTTGGGGAATGCCCTATTCATTGTCCTTCAGGAGTAAATAACCTTTGGTCAAGAGAGAGGCAGCCTGTTGTAGTAGATGGAGTGTGAAATCATAAGGCACAGGTGTGAAATCTGCAAAAACCTACTTTCTATATAACTAGGGGCAAGACCCTCTACTTCTGAAAGCCATCATTTTCTAATCTATAAAACAGAAAAAACAACTGGTACGAGACATTTCTAAAATTTATTGTGAAGAAAGTACTTCATAAACCCTAAATACTATTTTATATGAGTTACTAATCTCTATTATCCTGAGGGGAAAAAAACAAAACCAAATACACCAAACAGATAATTTCATGTGCCAGAGATTTGTCTTTTAGGAAACCTAGTTCCATCTCAGGGTATCTTTTGGGCTTGCCAAATGGCCCTGGTCAATCTGCACTCTGGTCCAGAATCTCAGGATTTGGATCTCTACTGATCTTCAATGTCTCTGAAGCTTTCTAGAAAAGAAGTGAGACAGAGGTAAACTATTGTATCAGAGATATTCCCATGCATTAGTGCTAAATATTTATAATCCCAGTGTCCATAATGTCAGGGGAATTGGCATGATTTGGAGGCTTCCCAATAAGCTACTTATCATTCAAATTTCAAGATGAAATCCAAAAGCTACAAATCAAAAATGGGAAAAAAATACCAAACTTCTAATTATACGGAAATAAAAATCCCAAAGTTTTAAAGATGGAGTCATGGGATCCACATTCACATCCTGTCTCTGACACTTAGTGGCTGCACAATCTTGAGCAAGTTATCCTTCTTCCCTTCCTCATCTGTAAAAGTAAAATATAAGGCTAGATGGTGCTACTGTCCTCTCCATTATTAATAATCTCTGTTTCAGTGATAGTAGGTTCCATTTCTGAACAAGCTTCACTCTTTTTCACTTTTAAAAAAGCAAACAGTGAAGGGGTGGGGGTAAAGACAAGGGGGGTACATTTTAAATAATCAGTTAGGCTGGAAGATGTAGATTAAAAACAATTTAAAATAAATGTCTACTGTGGCACTTTGGAAAAAACATACCACGCTGCATTAAGTGCTTTGAATTAAGTAAATTACACCAACTAACCAATTTACATAATGATCAAAATTTGCATTTTACACATGTTATGATGAAAATGGGTTTATAAAATAATTCTTTACCAACTTAAGTTCCACGTCTGGTTGCACAATTTAGTATTTGGATATAAAAAATGGATGGTGTTTATCTAGCACTGTCTTTTATGTTTCAAATCTCCAGGTTTTTTTTTTCTTCCTTTCCTTCTTTTTATCTGGCTAATCTCTTATTCCCAATGCAATAAATAGTTGCTTTGGTTTGTAATTCCCTTCAGTTGGCTGAGGGGGATCATTTCAAAAAAAAAAAAATCAGTAATATGCTAATGTTTCATAGAATTTTCACAAATAACCAAGTTTGATATTCCCTATTGTATTTCCACTTAAGCTGTATTTGGTATTGATTTTAAACCAGCCATTTCCCCCCAAGATATACAAAGATAACTTTTTGAAAGAAGAAAATTCGCATTCTAGTGTCATCAATGGAACAAAGGTCTCCATTTTGATTTTCTGTCAGGCATTGTTCCCTATTCCAGAAAAGAATGAGGGAGAAAAATCAAGCTTTTCTCCTTTCACTGTGGGAAAGGAGAGTCTTGACTCCCAAATACTTTCCAAGATACTGGCCATCACTGGCCCTCAAAGTCTCGCTGCTTTCAATTCCACCACTGGATATATGCTTAGGAGCAAAGTAAGGCCGGATTGTGGTTTGTAAGATGACAAACTCATTGACGTTCTTCATTGAAAAGAGTACCGGGCCTTGTGGAGTATCATGAGTTTCAAACGTGTGGAGGTAGAACTCCTAGAGCTCTTGGAGCTAGAACCCCCTGACGGATCAAGATTCAATGCATTCATTCATTCCACAAAAATTTATTGAGCCCCTACTCTACAGTACTGGGAGGGATACATCAGTAAAGAAGCACCTTCCCAGGAAGGAAACATTCATGAGCAAAGGTGTGGAAGAGAGAAGTGAGAAGCTTGTGTGGGAAATGGTAACTAGTTCAGTTGGCTGGTCTAGAGTAAACATAAGAGAGCATAAGGAGCTATGTCTGGAAAGAGGAAATTATAGATCTGGACAGAAACTTAGAAGGACAGGTGAATAAGCTAAGGTCTAGGGAAGTTATATGACTTGCCCACATGTGGAGTGATCAACAAAAGCAGGATTCGAACCCAGCCCTTGAGACTCTAGAGCAAGTACTCTTTCCACAGTTCTATGATGTCTCCACTAAACCAAGGTCAGAATGAGAGATCATCAAGGCCAAATGAAGAATTTTGAATATAATTTTGCGAGCAATGGGGAGTTATTAAAATTTTGATTAAGTTGATCTGATTTTGTGAAATTAATCAAGCAGCTACACATAATATATGCTAGAACAGTAAATTATTAACATAATATAGAATCCTAGATTTAGAGTTAAAAGAAACCATGGAGACCACTGAGTCCAACCTCCTAAGTTTACTTTTGAGGAAATACAGGGATAGAGTAGCTAAGTAAGCCAGTCACACAATATTTGAGGTGAGATTTGAACTCAAGTCCTCCCAACCCTCTCCACTATGCCCCTCTCTTTAGGAGATATTATGAGTAATGCTACTGAAAATGTGCAGAAAAAGGCAACATCATAGAGGTAAATCATCTATTTCAATGCTGGAGATGTCTTTAAGATATTTTCCATTGTATAGATAAATATTCTTCTCTAGCCCTGTTTGCCATGCACAAAGACAAATGATATTAAAATGTGGTGCATGTCATTAGCAGTTATTAATTTTGCATCAGTATTAATAACCGACATTGCAATACAATATCTTCATTAGCTTAGTAAATTTCCACTCCAAGGAGATCGTCCTGGAAGGAGCATTCACACCTCAGCTGGCTGGGAAATGACTGAATACAAACTCACATTCCAGCAGGAGCAATGCTAATTACAGGCTCCAGCATAAAAAAGTCCAGGTTTTCCTCTCTCACAATTACGAGCCCTATATATTACATTGCAAAATTTGGCCTTCTCTTGATATATATTATAAAATGATAATTAGTTCACTGCAGCTATATATATATATATATATATATATATATATATATATATATATATATATTCAGGAGCCATCCAGTGTCCTGCCCTCATCAACTCTGGCATAATCTAAGACCTCTTCCCCTGACCCTAAGACAGACCATAATCAGAGAAGACAAGTTATTAAAATATCAAGAGTAATTAAGCTATGAAAATGACCTAAAGTCAGAAATGGTGGGAAATCAGACCTGCTCTGAGGGAACCATATGATGACTCTGAGATATATCGTGGAGGTGGACAGAAGTGGCTTCTGAATTATGTAGGCCACTTGTTCTTTCTACCCAGACAGACAATTAAGAAATAAAGAAAAAATAATAGTAATAGACATTGATATAATCAATGAGCAAGTTACATGACCTCACTATGCCTCAGTTTCACTTTTTGCAAAATGAGGAATCAGTACTCTAAGGTACCTTCCAACACTAAATCTATGCTCCATTTGGCCGCCCATCATAAGTGAATAGAATTTCAAATACCAATCCACTTATTCATACAGACACCATCTCTCTACAAACTACAAGTTTCACCTTCATTTCTTTCTGTTCCCAACATATCAACCAAAGACTTCCTCTTTCAATGAGAGTATGCTCTAAGCCAACGGTCCTCAAACTTTTTAAATAGAGGCCAGTTCACTGTCCCTCAGACTGTGGGAGGGCCAGACTATAGTAAACACAAAAGCTCACACTCTGTCTCCGCCCTCAGCCCATTTATCATAACCTGGCAGCAGCATAAACGTCCTCAGCGGGCGCATCTGGCCGGCGGGCTGTAGTTTGAGAACCCCTGCACTAAGCAGACCTTGAGACCACATTGCAACCAGCTAAAGCACCTAAAATACAGATGGATAATTTACACTTAACTCCAAAGTAGACTATCTACCCAACCATCATAGGAATCAGGAAGCTTGAACTATCTCATCTTTCTGGATCAGACTGAATGGGTTCTAGAGATTTGAGTTGCAACCTTCTGCATTTATACTGCATCCCAAATCTTGCTACAGAGAAATGTATGAAGAACATAACTTCCCTAGCTATGCAAACCCTCCTATTCTAAAATATAAATCATAAGAGTTCAAAGTAAGGAAATTCTGGACTTGTGTCATTAGATGGGCCAGCTTGAACATCATATTAACTGGAAAGACTGAAGATCTGATGACTAGACTTGAGAATCCATCAGCTAATCTCTCAGGAGAAGGTTAAATATGGGGTCACTTGATGTTTCTAAAATCAATATGGAGTCGCTAGGACTGATATTATTAACAAAAAGACATCTGGCAGCCAACGCTCAGTTCCAAGAGCACGCAAAACTGTTAGTCAGAAAGAGCATTGTTCTTCCTTGTATTGTCACTCTGACTTATCTCCTTTTCTTGTTTGCTTCAACTCTCTTTTCCCATGAATCATTCTTTTGAGCACCCTCCTCCTTTCCCACCTTCTCCAAGGGTAACAAGTTACATCTTGACCACTCCAGAAAACTTATTCCTTTGTTTAGAGAATGCTGAGGATGTCACCTGGCTTCCCACTGGTGGCTTTGCTTTTTCTTTCATTCCAATGCTAATGTCTGCTCTAATTGGTTGCTTTAACCTCCAATGAATTCAATGGGCAAACTTTGGATAAAACCCATGAGGCCAGAGGTTCTTGACTAGGGATCCATGGGGTTCATGAATTTGGATAGAAAAAAATATATCTTAATTTTTACTAACCTCTAATTTAAATTTAGCATGACCTTCAATTATTTTTTAAAATTATGTTAAAGAGTCTCATAGATTTCACTAGGCTTCCCAAAAGGATCCATGATACTCATAAAAGAATTCCTGCTAGGAACCAACCCTGCCACAGTGCCAGAGATCAAATATCTAGGGTGATTACATGTCGGGCAAAATAAATGAAAGATTACCAGATTGACCCTAATCAGAGAAACTACCATATTTCTATGATAGAAAGCCTTACAGAAGTTGGAGGGATAAGCTATCCAGCTTTTGACATCTCCAGCAATAGCAGACAGATGAGATAATTGAAACACTGGGCTGACCTAATACTGGCTTAGGTCAAAGCATGTGACACTAATAGGGCCCTCCACTTTTCATCTTAAATCCTTTGGGATTAAGCTATTGAGTTGAAAAATGACTAAATGAAAGCAGAGGGTAAAGGAAATGCCAAACAATTAAGCACAGCTGGAAAGACAGGTGAAAATTCCCATCTGCCTAGCAAACTCAGTGAATATTTTGCTAATTAGAATTTCTAGGCTCTATTCAAAGGGAAATCCAGAAGTATGTTTCTCATATGATTTAAATTTTAAAAGGGATGATATTATAGGAATGTAGGTTTAAAACTGGAAGGGAACTCTGAGATCACTGAGTCCAAACCCTCCAATCTATAGATGAGGAAAGTAAAACAGAGAGTAGCCCAATGACTTGTCCAGTATCACATACCTATCAACAGCCTGATAGATACCTATCAATTTGCCCTCAGATAGGGTCAAATCTAGTATGGTTCAACCACCCTCCCTAAATCAAAATTCAGAGGACAATTAGGGATGAAGAAAGGGCTGTCAATTCAGCTCAACTAAATAAGCATGTATTAAAAAACCAACTCTGTGATAAATATTGTGTTCTAGACAATAGAGATATAGAGTCAAAAATAAGCAATTCCCAGACTTCTGCAACTTGCAGTCTACAGTATAGGAAAAGAATATGGAATGCTTTGGAAAGCCCCACAACATCTAGAATACTAACATGTCTTGACTTTTTCAACATTTTTGTCAATTCTCACTCCCTTCACCCAGTAGTAATTTCTTTTGGACCCAGGACCAACAATTTGATCTTGTAAAAACCACATGGGGAAGATGTAACTATATAACTAAAGTGAACAAGCAAGTCCTCTGGTTTCCAGCCAAAATTCCCAACCGATGGGAGAGGTGGTTGTTGCATTGGCTGGCATCCACATGGACTTGATTCAAGTAAGTTGTTTGTTGTGTTATTAGCAGAAAAGCATACAAGGGATGAAAAGACTTTGTTAAAAAATTATATTATTTTTTATTGTTGCAAGACTACTTGGGTAACATGCCCTAAATCATTACAGCATGCAGACTATGCAACTTAAAATAACCACAAATGCTAACATCTCACATTGTGGTCCCCACCATATATATAACACACTTTCCTTGGAACCACCATGTTATTTTAACTAGTAAGAAGCCAGTTGCTTTATTACCTGTGTGATCTTGAACAAATTACTTCCATCTTGAACCTCATTCTTCATTTAATTTTTATATGGAAAACAATCAACAAAATATTTAAGTACTTACTGTACTTCTTGCACTGGAAAGACAGACAAAATAAAGTGTTCCTGTCTCTAAGGATCTTACAATATCACAGGGAAAGATAAAAGCATGCACAATATATACATGATAGTTTGAGTGTGGAGGAACTGCTCGCAGATAGGACGAATAAGTGAGGCTTTATAAAGAAGTTAGTGCTTGAGCTGAGCCTTGAAGATGCTCATGATTTTTAGAGACAAAGGTGAGCAGAAATCGCACTCTAGACATGTGACAATCAATGAAAAGTCATGGTAGAGATAGGAGATGGAGTGTCATATCTGAGTAATAGAAAGGCTGATTGATCAGGACCATATTGTGCATGAAAACTAGTAAAGGAAAAGACCAGAAAAAAATAATGGGATCAAGTAATGAAGAGCTAGCTTTAAATGTGAAAAAGACAATATTTTATCCTAGAAAAATAAAGGGATGCATTTTATTGAATTCAAGGGTTATATGTAAATAGACACTGGTATCTAAGAAAGATGGGTTGGAGTAAGGAGATACTTGATACAGGCAACCCAGATTGGAAGTTATTGCAATAGTTTCTGTGCTTAAAATTATGCTTGGCACATAGTAGGAGATTAATAAGTGCTCATTGATATATTGGTGATGGTGGATGAGGTATGATAACAGAAACCCAGAATTATGGAAGTGACTGTACAAGTGGAGAGAAGACTGAATGAGAGCAATGTTTAGGGAGATAGAAATGACAAGATTTGACAATGATTGTATATATGGGATAAGTGAGGATTTGGAGCTTGAAACCAGTGATGTATGAAACAAATAGCTAAATCTTGAAGTGGGATATATTTAGGGAGGAAAGATAGTGCATTCTCTATGGACATGTTGAATTTTGTAGGATGCAAAGAAATATTATAAATGTAAGCTATTATTATTATCCTTTTGAAAGGTTATCTAATACACTATTAACATTGGAAATGATGACAGATAGCTCCACGTTAACACATGTTTTAGTCAGAGAAAAACTATTTCCTTTCCTTTGTGCTTATAGCTAAGTCCTTAGAAGGTACAGCTAAAAACCCCAATACTACTGATTTCTAGAGCAGGTGTGTCTACTAGCTCTACTGTTGTAAGTCACCCCAGAAAAGCTGCACTCTGGACCTTATTTTTCATCAGCTTCATGATCTCTTATGGTGTAGTAAGTTATTCATCTTGGTCCAGTTTGATAATTTCTAATAAAAACTTAACACTTAACAGTAACATGCTGAGTGAAATGAGCAGGACCAGGAGATCATTATACACTTCAACAACAATACTATATGATGATCAATTCTGATGGGCGTGGCCCTCTTCAACAATGAGATGAACCAAATCAGTCCCAATAGAGCAGTAATGAACTGAACCATCTACACCAGCGAAAGAACTCTGGGAGATGACTATGAACTACTACATAGAATTCCCAATGCCTCTATTTTTGTCCACCAATATTTTTATTTCCTTCATAGGCTAATTGTACACTGTTGCAAAATCTGATTCTTTTTGTACAGCAAAACAACTGTTTGGACATGTATACATATATTGTATTTAACTTATACTTTAACATATTTAACATGTATTGGTCAACCTGCCATCTGGGGGAGGGCATGGGGGGAGGAGGGGAAAAGTTGGAACAAAAGGTTTTACAATTGTCAATGCTGGAAAATTACCTATGCATAAAATTTTTGTTAAAAATTAAATAAATAAATATATTTTAAAAAATAGTAACAGTAAGAATATATTCAGGTAAAGTATCTGAAATATTTTGTTTGTCTTCTAAGTCATCATGTAAATCTAGATAAACAGAAAAGAGCTAAGTCTCAAGATTTTCCATTAAAATAAATTATTCCTCCTGCTTAATATGAAGTGATATGTTTGGTAAGGTAAAAAAATTGGTAAAATCATACTATAAATCACTGAATCATGCAAGCTTTAGAAATTTAAAATGACTCAACACACCATAACTAAACAACAGCTCCTCCTGGCATGCCATAGTTTAATTTTTCTAAAAGCTGCCTCAACTGAACAATTATTCCAGAAAATTTGAGAACAGAATTGAATTTCCCCAAGAGTATTAAAGGATCTATTTGGGAGTATGTTGGGCCATTTCTAATTTACCAGAATGGATGGATCAAGTAGAGAATCAAGCTTCAATTTAATCTTGCCCTAACCACACTCCCTCAGGATATTACTCTGAAGATAAATAATCCCTAGAAGTCCATTTCACATACGTCCAATTGTGGGAAGCTGAAGCTCCAAGGGGCATATTGTTCAAAGGTTGGGCATTTGGGGAATTTGCCTAGAAAGCATGGTGAAGGTCATATGAGTAATAAAGGAGTCTAACCAGGCCTGAACATGTCATTCTCCCACTAGAAAATCTCCATTGATCATAGGATAAAACAGTATGCCTTATCCTGGCATTTAAAACCATCCACATTCTGAATCCAATTTATCCTTATAGTCTAATTTCTCTAACTGTCACTCACATACTGTATATTCAAGGCAAATTTGACTGATATCTGTTCCTTAGACTCAATTTTCCATCACTCACTTCCACGTGATTACAAAAGTTATTCACCATGTCTGGAATAGACTCTCTACTTAGCATCAGCTTTCAGAATTATTCCCTAGCAGGGCAGCTAGCTAGTTCTGTAAATAGATCACTGGGTCTGAAATCAATGAATTCAAATTCAGCTTCAGATACTTACTAGCTGTGTGGCTCTGGACAAGTTATTTTATTTGTCTTAGTTTGCTAAACTGTAAAAGGAGAAAATTATAATAATACTTACCTCCCAGGATCACTGTAAAGATCAAATAATATAATATTTGTGCATAGCAAGGTATCTAGTTTTTAATAGGTGCTATATTCATTCATTCTCATACTCTCATCTTCTTCTTTTAAGACTCAATTCAGGTACTATCTCATAAGGAAAGCCATCTCTAATTCTTTCAGCTAACAAATGGTTTGTATCTCATTTTCTCCAGTGTTTTTAAATCCTCTTTTTAAAAAATAAATTTAGCCATTATCCAGAAACACAAGCATGACAATATATAATCTAACTACATCACTTTATATCTTGTGTTATATTTATTTATATACATAAATAAGACCCATTCCCAAGGCACAAGAGCTCCTCTCTATCTCTAGATTTTTTTGTGTTCTCAAAGGTTCTTGCCCCTTGTGGTGGTTTAATAAAAATGTATTGTATTCTTGAGAATTCACTACCTTGAATGAGATAATACTTGTAAAATATTTTGTAAAACCTAAAACATTATATACTGTTGTAGAAGTTCTTACTCTGCCTTTGACACTGTTTGATGATGTGGCCTTGCACTAATAATTTCATCTCCAAGTACCACTAAATAACCATAAGTGCAGAGGAAGCCCTAAACAATTTGAAATTAGATATGATAAATTCAAATCCTGGCTCTATTATTACCTTATTAATCTCTAAAGTAAGGCAATTGGACTAATTATTCCACCTCTAAATCTGTGATCCAACAGTAATAAGTTACTGATGAGATGCTCATCGTTAGCAGTGGAGTTTCCACACCAGGAGTTCCCATTGAAATACTGAAATCAAAGGCCTCCAGAGCAATATTTCCCCAGGAAAAAAATGAATTCTATATCCTACTTTTTATTTAGATCAGTGAATTCCTGACATCTGGATGAGCCTTTGTTAGCACATTTTTTCAAATGCCTTAATTCATCTGTACATTAAATATGTTTTCATTTGCATGTTTAATTTAAATAATGATTTTTTGATATTTACCTAGTTTTAATTTGTTTTCTCTGAAATGAGCCCTTGAAGTAAGAATCCAAACTTTAATGGGGATCGCAAATGTCACAGCGAGTGCCAGATGGGTCCTTCACCTAGGGAGACTGAAAAGCCTGTCCCACTGCTGGGAACCATTGACAGTCTGGTGAACTGATGTTTTCCTGAGCAGAAGAAGCTAGTTCTCAGTTACAATGCCCAGCTCTCAGCTCAGGCTTGAAAACCACAGATTTCTGTGTAGAGCAATTCTCAGGAACTCATAAGATATATAGGATATAGACCTGGATAGATTTCACCTAATTCAATCCGTTTCATCTAATTTAACCTCTTTTTTGTGAACAGATGGAAAAATTGAGAGAATAAGTGATTTATCCAAGGTGACATAAATTAAATGAATTGAATGAGGATTTGAACCCAATTCCTCTAAAGCCAAATCTAGCTCTCTTTCTGCTAGACTGCATACACACACAGCTGTAAGTAGCTTCAAATTCATACAGGGCTTATTCATTTGGAAAAGATGAGAGTAGAGAATTCAAAAGAACAGTCTGGAGGGAAAGGAGCACATCTCTCTGCAACAAAACAGGTAAGAGAGCAAGCATTAGTGCACTAGCCCAGAGACAGTTGGATCTAAAAGCCCAGACAGATCCTCAGAGCAGCATGTCTCGCAACCTCAGAATGAAAGGTGAAATACAATGCAGCAAAGTACTAGCAAAGGATACCAAGAGGAAGTGTGGAAATATACATTCCCAAGGATGAAGTATACCTGCTCAGCTATCAGCAGTCCAATTAAAATTGCTTCCACTTTCATGTGAACACAAGAATGCACAAGCCTTCAAAGTCACTAAGATTGTCTCCCCCTACCACTTTTGCTAGCAGGTGAATACACTGGAACTCTACAGAAGTCACTCCTTTGAAAATTATTAATTCTGTTTGTAATTTTCGGTGCTGTTTCCTAAATAGGTACTATATCCCTCCATAAAGACCTTCTCTTATAAGTGAAGAATTGAACTAAACAAAACAGAGCAATTATCTCAAACAGCGTATGCAACTTTCCAAATGTGTAATTTCCCCATCTCTCTACTGAAAGAAGGGAAATTCATTACTAAATGTGTACTAAACCAATAAATTAGTTGGGTGATTTCACAGGAATAAAAACTTGAATGCTCCTAAGTTCTTATCAGAAATATCCAACCATCCAACCATTCCTATGGATGATTGGCCCTATCCCTTAGGTCAAATAATAGTTTAGTGCCAATCATAAAATGCTAGCTTCTGACCAGACCTTACAAGACCAGCTTCTGTAGGCCTATTACAATTTGGTCAAGCTCTTTGATTTCATTCTTAGTATTCAAGAAAATGATATGGGGAGAAGAGTGAACATTATGCTTCTTGGTTAATGTAAATTACTTAATCTGTGTATACATTGGGAGATAAACTTATTGCTTGATCATTGGCAGGCAGAAGATTCTGGGAAGCAGGTAGCAGAAAGCACAAGACATAACAACATGAAACAAAATAATACTAATCAACACGTCCATGTAAATATATCCAGCTTGTCTGGGGATTTGTCCATATGCCATTTCATCAGGATGGTGACAGGATGTGAGCTACATGAAGACAGTGATTGTTTCATTTTTATTTTTATTTTCCTAGGACCTGTCATGACACCACACAGTAGGAATCCAAATAAATGTGTTTTGATTAATTAATTTTGAATTTACAGTAGGAAAATTGCCCTGTGCCAGGGCAGAGCAGCAATGAGTTGGCCCTGGTCCTCCAGCTAGCATTTGAAGATCTCCTAACCTTGTAATGTATATTGTGTCATCTGACCATCATCAAAACCTATAAAAGGAAGGTAGCCTATGTCATAAAGTCTCCACTTCACAATTGCAGAGGCTAAGCTTTGGAGAGATAAGTATCTTGTCCATGATCTAAGTGATCAATGAAAGATCTTCCTTCCCTACCTCCACCTTGGAGAATTCCTAGTGTTCTTCAAAGCTTAAATCATTCACCACTTAAAAAATTCATTTTTTTGTCCCTTCCTCAACTGCTAGGACTTTCCCACCTTCCTCCACCAAATTATTCACTTCTATATAAATATATACATATATGCATATAGCTTTGCCTATTCATTTATCAATATATTTATATATTTAAATATTTGTATATTTGGTCTATATATGTATATGTTGCTTATATTCAAATATTTATCTATATAATACACACATTTGTGTATATGTATATATGTGCATGTATGTGTGCAAATTCATTGGACTTCAATACAAGAAGCCAATGCCTCAGGAAACTTACTGGCTAAGCAAATCAATTAATCTGTCTCACCTTCAGTTTCCTCATCTATAAAATGGAGGTAATTATAGTTCCTTCCAAGGTTGTCCTTACAAACAAATGATATAACATATAGAAAATGCTTTATAAACCCTGAGCCATTAAATAAATGATAGCTATTATTATTAAGGCTTTTAACTGAATGTGTTGTTGTCCTAGCCTTAACACAAACAAGTTCTTTTAGAGCAGGGAATGCTTTGTCTTTATATCCCTTGGCACCTTGTAAATATTAGGGGGTTAATGAATGCTTGTCAATTGATTGAAACCTCAGAGATAGTATTGGAACCCAGGTCTCTGTTGGCTATAAATCCATTGCCAATCCCATGGTACCATGCTCCTTTTTTAGCACATATAAATGAATTCCATTTCAACTAATTAAATGTATAGAGTATATATGTCTATAGATAGTAATTAGAAAGCCAATAAGTCCAAATCATTTGGCCCAATGGGATCACCGAGTTATCTATCATAATATCATAGTGCTCCTCACACCTCTCCGAGATAATTACAAATGAGATATAAGGGGGAAATCATTTTGAAATATAATTTGAATTTTTCTTCTTAAATATCATACCAATGATATCTGATCTATCAGGCACCCCCGCTACCTAAGTCAGTCTTAAATGAGCCTCTTCTACATCCCTTCATCCCTCACTAGAAAGGAGGGAGGAAGAGAAATGCTGATTGGAGACTTTGGGGTTTAGGCAAAGGGCTGATTTTAATAGCATGAAAAATCCAGAGAGAAGGGGTCAGGCTCAATGTAGACATGCTATTAAAGGGAGAAAACATCCCCAGAAGAAAGAGGTGAACAGAAGGAAAAAAGTGGAATATGTCCCTGCTCAGCTCAATTTTTAAATAGCTGTAAGGCTGAAATAAGGGAATCTGGGAACATTTGGAAGGAAAAGAAGCAGGGAATGGTCGACCAAAAGAGCAACTGTTATCCTAGGAGGTTTCAAAGATACATCTGTTCTTTGAAAACTCTACCTGGATTCTTTTTAAAGATAGGTCCTGTACAGAACAATATGTACTGATGCCTCAAAAAGAAGGGAAAAAATCATATATCACAGGAGTACAGAGTGCTAGAAATTGCCATATACATCACTTAGTCAAACTCTGCCGTTAGAGATTCCTATCACAACATCATAGATCTTAGATTCTCTATTTGGAGTTATAATGGACCCAAGAGGTCAGAAAAGGGGATAAACTCATTTTATTGTTTTATCTCAGTTTAGTTTTTCAGTTAATGGATATTCATTTTCCTCTCCTCCCTATTAATTAAAAAAATAAAAATAAATGTTCTTATAACAAAATACACATACTCCAGCATATTTTATCTTTAGTTCTCTTAAGTCCTTCTAAGTTTCCACTGTTATTATTATATGATAAGGAGTCATCACTACACAGCTAGTAACCAAGGTTGGATTGGAATGGGAGTACAGCCCCCTAAACACTAAATTTGCTTCCTCTCCTTCAATAGAGGGGATATCAAGTCTTTGCCTAACATCCGAGGCCTTCTTCAATGTGGCCTCCATCTCCCCATCCAACTTTCCCTTCCATGACTCTTCTTCACTTAGTCTGTGCTCCAAAGTGCTTGATTTATCATGTCTATCACCGTCATTCCCCTCACTAAAGCTATGTTTGCTGCTTCTCCACATGTTTCTCCATTGCCTGAAAATCTGTTGAAGTCATAAACAGAATGTCAAGGCTGGAAAAAATCTCAGACATGAGCTTGAAAAGGACATGGAAAGTTATTCCAAGGTATCAAGAAAACCCCAAATGGGGTCAAAAAGAATCATACAAGACTAACAACAACAAACAAATTTTACTTATCTTTATTTTCATGCATACTTCTTTCTTTTAGGGTATAAGCTCTTTGAAAGCAGAGTTCATATTATTTTTCTCTTTGTGTCTCCCATGGTGTCATGCATTATACTTGGATGTGTGTTCATTAAATGTTGTTAAAAACAAAGTCTATAATCAAACAAGAGTCATCTCTTCCTTCCAGGGATCTGGATCTCCCAAATAAATGGAGATATACGCCAAATGTGTTGGAAAATCTCCTTGACCCAAAGACACAAAGGTATAGGATATCCAATGCTAGTCAATAAAGCCAGTAAAGTTGGTTGAATAAGAAAGCAAAGGTTCTGAATGCCAGGCCAGCAAACCAATGTTTTACTTGCTAGGCACTAATTAACCAATGAAAATATTGGATAACAGCAACAGAATGAGATACCCAAATATTTTTAGAAAGATTCATTTGCCAGTTCTGTGAAGTAATCATTAAAAGAGGAAATAGTACACAGGAAAATTAATTAAAAGGCTATTACAATAATCTAAGTGAAAGATGATAAGAGATTGAACTAGAGGGAAAAAAGAGAAGAGATTCAGAGGATGAAATGGCAGGTCATTATTTGAAGGCTTGACTTTGTATCAAAGGCTATAAAATGAGTATGAAATCCATATGATGATCATCATGATGATGTTGTTGGTGGTGGTAATAATAATAATAGCCAGACTTTATGTAGTACTTTAAAGTAATTTACATGTGTCATCCCATTTGATCCTCACAACAATGTCGTGAGATATAAGCATTATTACCCCCATTTACAAATAAAAAAGCAAGGCAAAAAGACTTCTTCAGAGTCATTATGTGAGGAAAGATTTGAATTCAAGTCCTCCTGATTCATTGATCAATGCTCTATTAGCTAAATTGCCCCCCATACATACACACACCTATACACAGACTCACAGGATAATGTATATTTTCTGTGACCAGGTACCAGAGCTCAGAGATAAAAGAACAAGAATCATTTCAATTCTTAAAAATAGGTTACATTTTCTCTCCTCAAGGGCATCTAACTGGATTTTCTTTGAGAAACTACAGCTGCCTTTTCAGCCAACTTCTCCCAAAGAAAAAGGAGATGCAAATTCCAATTCTATGTCATAGTTTTCATTTTGATTATAGTGATTTCTAGTTTAGCAGGAAATGAATACTCCAGAAAGCATTTAGAATTAATCCTAGCCTTTTGTAGTTGCAATAAAATTCAGTTAAGAATGAAGAATGATTATTTCATTGCAAACCCAGTCACTGAGAAACCAAGATCCAATTGTCTGTGAATTAGGTGCTGGATCACAAGGAAGTCTAAAGTGTCAAGTGCTTTGACTGAATTCTCAAATTCCAATTTCAGTTTTCTGACTCTTTTCTCTAAACTGTATAGATCAGTGATAACAATGAGGACAGCTTAATCATCATTTGTACAAACTCCTTTTGAACTGGACGTGGGAAGAGAGTGAGCTGGGAATCTCTGCCCAGGTCTGAGTCACTTCCTTGCATTTTCTTCCTTTCTTTAGAATATAAAGATTTTATTGGGGCTCTTTATTTAAATATCACTTTCCAATGACTCCCCTTTGCCTGTTCCATTCCCACAACTACCAGAGCCTGCTTTTTATGTAATATTATAGGTAAGCAAACAAAAATGCAAATTGAGCAGTCAGTCCACCTGCATCTCGTCCCCTACTTACAATGTCTATTTCCCTGGGAAGTCAGAATGCTCTTCTTCAGTGTTCTGAGCTTATGATCTAGCCATGCATTAATCAAAGTTCTTGCCTCCAATTTTATTTTTTTTTCAATATTATTATCCTTGTATAAATGGCTCTCCTGGGTCTTCCCACTTTCTTTAGTTTCAGTTTATTCAAATTTCCCCAGTTTCACTTAATTCTTCATCTTCACCTTTCTTACATTTTAAAGTAATATTCTATTACATTTGAATACCATAATGTCTTTAACAGGAAGGAAGGAAGGAAGGAAGGAAGGAAGGAAGGAAGGACGGAAGGAAGGAAGGAAGGAGTTTCCCAACTAGCCAGTTCCATTTGTGTCCTCAGTGGGGCAGCTCTACTCACAGAGGTTTTTATTTATATTTCATTCTCAAAGAGGACCATGACATTAGAGACATATGCCATGATGTGCAAGTGAATTGGATTTAAGTGAGGGAGAGCTGTGTAACGTCACCTGCCTCACTTTCCCTTCCAGAGCCAACTGGGTCCAGTAGCCAGACATTGATCAACATAATTGAAGATGGCTTTGGATGGAAAAATCAGCCAAGCTATTCTAATTAGGAAGATTTTCTTTATGAGGAGTTCAAATCGTTCTCTTCTCAATTCCCACCCATTTTCCCTACTTTTACCCTACTGGGTCAAACAGAATAAATCTAACTATTCTCTACTCATGGTATCCTTTTGAATAAAGGCTCATTGGTTCATGGTCAGGGAGTCCCCAAAACAGAAAAAAGACTATGATGCAAAGGGATGCTCTCACCAACAAAGAAAGGGTCCTTCCTGTTCCAAGAATACTTTCCTTTTCCACCTTTGGTTCTATATTTCCTAGAGCCCTCCTTCATAGTCTTAAAATTAGAGGACCTATTTGGGTAAGGAGGAAGGAAAAAAAGGAAAGGGATCCACTAGATGATTACATATAATGAGCTGATTTAAGAAATTGGGGTTTCCCCATTCCTAACCAGAGACAGGAAGATTACTTGCCAAGGAACAGTAGAGAGGAATCCCATTGTGGGCAATGCATTAGATTGGATGATCCCTTTTATTTCTGGGGTTATGTGATTATGTCAAATGTTGGAGCAGAAAAGTTAACTGATCACTCAAGTACAATGGAGCAAAACCTAAATTTGAATCCAGCATTGCTGTTCTGAGCTTCTTCCATTACACCAAATCTGACTGACTCATGAGAAAAAGAAAAAAGGAATAAAGCAATGCTATCTAAAACTGGTTTTCCAGACTTATTACTCATTATTCCCTTTCCTTCTATGTGTGATCAAAGCAACAGGTTTTCTTGCTGTTCCTCACCACTAACTTTCAATTTCCCACCTCTGTGCTTTTTTATATATAAAATTAAATAGTAGTAAATACAATATTGCTAGGTGAGTTGGTATTTAGAAAGCATGGAACTTTGAGTTAAGAAGATGTGAATTTGAATCTTATCTCTGATATTTACTGTGATGCTGAGCAAGCCATTGTAGGTTTCATTTTTTTTTTTCTCATCTTTAACTGTAGCACAGGCCTTACAAGCCTGTTATAGGAACTAATGAGATAATACTCGCAAAATATATTGCAAACATGAGCATTCCACATAAATGTTAACTATCAATATTTGTTTAGTAAATAACAGACAAGGATTCAAATTCAGGTCTTCTGGCTACAAATCCAGGGCAAATTTGTTGGCTTTGAATTCTCTTTCTCATCACACTTTCACAAGATCAGTCCCCCTAGTGAGAGATGTTTGTTCAATAACCAATGAGTGAACATAGTATAAGAGAAATGATTATGTAGATATTGACAATTTCACTACAAAATAAATGAAGAAAAGAAGTTGTTGCTAACTGTAAGGAAGAATCACAGATTTTCCTTGGCAAGTCAAATAAAGGAATTTGCAAAATTGGTTTTATTGCAAGTCCAAAGGCAACAAGAAACATCATTTCAGGAGGTTTTTGTCTATCTCTTCTTTCATTGCTCATGATGAACACTGACCAAAAGTTCATCATGAAGAAAAGGTCATCTCTGTACCAGCATCTGTTATAGAACTTGAGGAGAAAGAGGACCAAAAACAAAACCACTTATATCACTACCTTCAATTAAAGCACGCCGTGCTCTAATACTGAGTGACTTTAATTCTAAGATGGATTTAAATGAGAATGGCAAAAACTATACTGGAAAATAACTCCAGAGTAAGACTCAAATGTCAGAAGTTTGCAGACTACTTCAAAGTCAAGAGATGCTAATAATAATAGGCATGAAATGACAATATCAAAAATGTAAATGATGTTATAATAGTGATATGTACCAAACCTATGGTTTCATTAGTATAAAAAATTCCTTGGGAATGTAACTCTCTCTACCAATAAAGATTGACATCTTGTCAGAAACTTACAGCCTTAAAGAACCACAAAGAGGTTAAGAGATTAAGTGATTTTCAGAGAGTCATACCAGTAGCATGTACCAGATTGTCCAGGTTTCAAGGTTAGCTCCAGATCACAGCCTCTCAAATCTGCATTAACAGGAAATTATTAGTAAATAATATCAGAATATTTTAAATTGTTTAACTTACTGAAGAAAAATTTTTAAAACTCTATAAAATTAGAAGGAAAATATGAAATGAAATTAAAACAATTATAAATTAATGTAGTTAAATAAGTCACCAGCAAAGGAAAGACAGCATGATATAAGGAATAAAATGTTATACTTAAAGTTAGAAATGGATTCTCTGACATTTAAAAATTATGCAGGACATCTAACCTCTCTGAGCCTCAGTCAACTCTGTAAGACTTACCTATTCAATGAAAACAAGAAACAGCCTAACAGCACATATAATTGCCTTGCCAACAAAGACATAGGATGGTTGAAGGTTAATGACAATTTAGAGTATAAAATCATTCATAAAATCTATCAGAGGATGGTGGAAAAGAATATCATCTCATAAAAAAATGAGACATAACAAAAGGAGGGAAAGTTTACAATTTGACAAGAGATGCAATTAAAGTGGATTATCCCAAGAGTGTTTAAGAATGAAAGTGGAAAGATGACAACAAATGGAAAATGGAAAAAATCTGTCAAAATTAGAACACATTTTTCTCTCCTTCCACAATAATAGAATCAACATATATAGAATAAAATATACCAGTTCCCTTTGTGCTATGCATGGAAGTAAAAATGGCTCTAAAGAAAATAAAGAGTAGCTGGAATAGACCAAATATTCACAGTGGAAGCATATGCTGGAGGCAACCTAATTTTGAAGTCTGAGATGAATTCTCAAGATAGTTGAAAGATGGGAAGATACCAAATTCTTGTAGGGAGGGAAGGGAGCCAAGTCAAGGATATAATTATCCTATAAAAATAAAGGTAACTGAGAATTTTTTTTAAAATAAATAATTTCCTGATATACATGTCTACTTTCTCATCTCTATAAAATCTGTATAAGAATAAGTTATGCATATAAATTACAACCAAATCCAGTTTATATGTAGAGATATATGCAAAAGCATTTCTTTAAGACTTTAAATTTATTAACATTCATTCTCACCATCAATAGCCCTCTAGCCACTGGAATTCTCAGAAGTAGTAAACATTTTCAGTTATATAGGGTACCATAGAAACTAAACTAATTAGTTTAGTTTCTAATCAAAACCAAACTTACTAGAAAAAAGAAGAATTTGATAGATAAGAGTGGGGAAATTTTAAACTTGAAAAAAGGAGATCTAAATGTGAGTTCTAGATCCAAAGTCACTTCAGCTTTCTAAAGCTCAGTTTCCTCATCTGTAAATTGGGGATACCAATACCTATATTATATAAATATGTGTTGCTTTTTGTGAGGGAAAATAATTTGCAAACTTCAAATTGCTATGGAACTGTGGACTATTAACTAATCAGTTTTTTTGATTTATAATCCAGACTTTTGAAAGAAAAATCATCACATGAAAATAAGATCATAACAAGAACTGGATAAAAAAAAGATACCCCAAGCTTGCATGCCCTAATATTGGGCTACATTCAGACCTTTTCCCCATGACTTCTATAATTCTATATAGTAGACCTGTGCAACAATTCTATAATAGACAATATTGAACTGGAACTTTTAAGCTTCAGTTGCTTTTAGTTAATTAATCAACAAATAGTTTTAAAATGACTACTATATGCCAGAAATTATAGTATCTCTGGGAATAGAAAGACAAAAGATGTAAAGGGCTAGAACTGAGCAAATGCACTTGGATAATGGAGCACGTGAGACTAATTGCCAATTGGATGGTTCTCTATTAACTTGTTTGAAGGTTGACCCTGCCCAGCTGTTCTGTGCTGACTTGATTGGTGGGACAAAGAGGGGGAAGTGACGTGTGTGGGGAGAGTAGGAGGAGGAAATTGAGGCATTTTCTCTCGGGGTGGTTGAGAGAGGAGGGTGGTGTGGAGATTACTAGATCTAATCCCCTGACAATGACCTCAAGAGACCAAGAATAAAGACTTTTGGTGATCCTGACTCCGGCTGATTTCTGGGAAGACAGAGTTCCAGCAAAAAATAATGCAGATTATATTGTCGGAAAGGGAACAACATCGATAGACAATAAAATATTAAGTAATGGGGGATGGGAATAGAGATAGGAAAAAACAGGAGCTCTGTCAACTATAATGGTCAGTCAAGGAATTGTGTAGGAAATAGGACCTCAGCTAACCCTCGAAGGAAGCTAGCAATTCTATAAAAGGAAAATAAAAACAAAAATGCATTCTAATGTGGAGAATAGTTTGTTCAAAGGCCTGGAGATGGGAAATAGGGTAAACCACAGTGTAGACCAATAATCTGATTAGAATATAGAGTTTATAGGAGAGTAAATGGTCAAAAGTCTGGAACTCTAGATTGGACCCAAACTGTAACTACCTTTATATAGCAATCAGAGGAGTTGATATTACATTTTATTAAAACAAACAAACAAACAAACAAACAACAACAATAACAAAAAAAAAAAAAAAAACAGAAGCGACTATAGTTTCTTGAGTAGGTAAATGCCATGCATGGTAGAGGTGGAATTTTCTTATGGAAGATGGGTCAAAGAGGAGAGAGCATGAAGGCAGGAAGATCGGTTATAAAGTTATTGTAATGAGCTATGAATAGATAATGAATGCTTGAATTAGAATGGAAGCTTCATAATGAAGAGCAGGGTAAATATGAGGTACATAGCCATCAACTGCATATGGGAGAGGGGAAAGGAATAATCCAGGGGACAGATCTTCATCCATTAAGCAAAAGGCTTGGTCATTACTGTGGTCTCATAGCTCTAATATCTTCTGATTCTAATAATTCAGGCTAACAATAATAACCTGAGATCTTTGGATACCCCTTTTTAGAAGAGGCAGATATAGCGATGTTTAATCTAATGATTACTGCGGTCCAAGAGTAATCTTTGTTATTTTAGAAGGATTATTTGCTATAGTAGTTAAAGAAGAAAGGTTTTCTTGGTTAAGCCTCAGTTGTTTGGAAAATTAATTAATTAATCAGAACAGTTCATAGCCTGAAAATTCTAAGGTTTTATGTAATTACATTCTTGGGCAATTTCACAAATTATTTCACATTATTATTGATTCTAATAAATTATAGTGGCCTTAATTTGTATAGCCATGGAATCTTCTGTTCTCATCTGGCTAGATCCAGAAGACAAGAACAGGTATTCCAGGATACCTGTATACTGACTTTTACAGTGCTAAAACAGATGTGCCTGGGAAATAGAAGGTTCAGCAAATATTATCTAGGATTGCTTTGTCCTAGAGAATTATTAGTGTCTAGCCCCTTGGAGTACTTGGAGTACTAAGACCTCATGTTGTTTAGAGAACAGCCCAATGGAGGAAATGGTTTGGTTTGATTTTTTTTCCTCTTGAACACACACAGACACATGGGAAGACCCATGTAAGTAATGAGGCTCCCTAGAGGGCTCTTGCTTTGCCACAATGAGGTCATCTTGCTTTCCTTCTTTCTGGCACACAAGGTCAACCAGTATTGAAAAATGGGCCAATTTAACACAAGTCCAGAATTCCAGACTATGGCTCATAGGAAGCTTCAGTAGTTGAGAAATAAATGCCTTCATTAAGGCTGATGGTAATGGTTGTACCTTGCTGTTCTACAATTCAATTGCCCTGATTTTCTGATTACAGTGACATACTGAAAATAAATTGCATGTATGTGAAAAGGTTCCAAAAGACTCAGATAGCACGTGCAGGCACTTATATGCACACATTACATTCCTACATGCATCCATATCCACATGTTTTCACAAACATAGGAGCAGCCATATCAACTGTTTTATTCTCATGAAGATATTAGTTTAAAAGAATGTATAGGTTCTTTCTGGGGTTTCCATTTCTCTGTAAACCAGCTCACTTCAGCTCCTGACTCCTCACTCAAAACTGCAATTATTCTTGGGACTAATCTCTTATCTGGGACTAAGGATGATGTCATGAACAGATTAGGATGCTATTTGACCTTGACTCAGAGCCCAGAAGCATCAAGTAGAAAACTTATCATGCAGATGTTTTGTATCCATCCACAGAAGAAAACCAAGGAAATCAACTAACAGGAAAACATGAAGGAATCCTTCCAGGCTGATCTCATCTATTATTGAAATACTGTCTCCTATTCAGCATTTCTGCCTTCCCATCTCATCTCAAAGCACCCTCCAGGCCACTGCCTTTGTTTTTCCCTTTCCTGTCAGTCCTGTGGCCACTTATCAGACAGATCCTTCTGGATCACAAAACGGCATAGCATTTTATAGGAAGGAGCTCTGGGCTGCTCAGTCTCAGGAAAACAACTTTCCTAGAAAAAACAAGCCCAAATAATGTTGCTAAGGTAATGGGGGAAGGGAGAAATGGAACAAGAGGAAGAATTGATTTCAAAATTTCAATCCACTAGAAAATTATGTTGAAAAATCAAACTTAGATTGCATGTTAGTCCTTGGTACCAAAATCAAATTAATAGGGAAAGGAAAAATCAAATAGCATTTTATTCTCCCAAATTTCCTAACCATCACATGCCCCATTGATAAATGTAGGAAGGAGAAAATAAAAACAAGGAATAGAATGGAGAGACACAGGAAAAACCTTTGAATTGGAGTACAGTTGATGCAGACAAGTCAACCATTTTTAACAAACTGGCACCAGCTTTTCATACCCAGGCATCCACCAAGAGAAAGCCAGGACACCTCATGGGTCATAAACTCAACATACCAGGAAATTCATGTTCAACCCACAGCAGATCTGGAAATAACCAAGAGCATTCTTCTCTGCCCTTGCCTCCTCAGGGGCTCTCAGGCACTGTCACCTGGAAACCATCTGCACTGTCACTCTAGCTAATCAGGACACTGAGGAGGCTCCCTTACCTTTTGGAAGATATTTCAATAATGCAACAGGCTTCATTATAAGCCTATTCAGGCAAATGGAAGCTCAGGCTAGGGACCAGTTATAAGAAGAAGAAAGGATGGAGAGAGCAATCAAAATACTTTCTGGATACGGAAATAGCTAGTATAATGACAATGATTTTGTTAGACTAGTCCAATGGCAGCATGAAGTCGTTCAAATTTTCCATCCCCCTTTCCCCTCAGAGCCCCTCTCACTCTACTTAGCATCCTTTCAGTAACACCCCACTTCATCTGGGCCTTGGAGCATACTCCCATGTTCTCTCTCCAATTGCAAATTAATCCTTAACAGGTTTGCTTTTAACAGATTAAGGTTCGGTTTCCAGGGTTCTGACAAAATCTTAGAGAAAAAACATATGCAAGATCTGAAACCTACAGAGGGAATATTTGGGTCTGGAAATTGTTTCCTCAATGGCCCACTCCCATCCGACAGAGGCCTATAGCCTTCACACTAATCATTATCAGTTGAACTTCATTAAAAAAAATAGAACTGCTATTTTTGTAATCTAGAGCATTCCCAGAGAAGAAACTTCTCCTACCAATATACTTCATAATATAGCCCTTGTGGAATTGCCTGAGGTTTTAGACAATTTAGAGATGGGGTGACTTGCCCAGAATCCCACAGCTGATATGTGTCAGAGACAAGACCTGAACCTCATGCTAGCATTCTATCAATGAAGCCTCACTGTTGCTCATGACCGTTTCCCAAAAAATAAACCCCTTTGTGCCATGGCAAGTGAATATTTTTTATATTAGAAAAGTATGATTATTATACACAGTTTTCCACTCTCGCTCAAGAGTTACACTCTAGGGAGCTGCTACACTTAGCCGTGGATCTAGACATGACTCCTCCATACGAGAATTTTAATTTTAAAATGACTTAGAAAGAGTAAATCAACCTTCAAAACATGGTGTAATTACATTTCTATATACAAGAAATGTATTATTTACACATGGAGCTTTGTGTTTTCTTGTGCTGTTTGATAATAGATTTCTCAGAATTAAACAAATATTAGGGGGTGCAGCTAAATGATATGGTGGAGAGAGCACCAGCCCTGGAGCTGGAAGGACCTAAATTCAAATATGATCTGAGACACTAAACACTCACTAGCTGTGTGACCTTGTACAAGTCACTTAACCTCAATTGCCTCACCCCCTAAAAAATTACTTTTGTATGTATGTAAATATACAATGTATACAAATATTATGATTATCAATACAGTCTTTCCTTCATAGTATAATCAAAGCTTCTTGAGAGCAAGGGTTACTTTTGATTTTGTCTTTGTAGCCATAGTGTCTAGCACAGTACTATATGTATGTGTGTTGAGTCATGACTCCTCATGACCTCATTTGGGGTTTTCTTGGCAGAGATACTGTAGGGATTTGTCATTTCCTTCTCCAGCTCATTTTACAGATGAGGAAACTGAGGCAAAGAGGGTAAAGTGACTTGCCTAAGATAAATATCAAGGCCAAATTTGACCTCAGGTCCTGACTCGGGTCCAGACCTATCATTATATCCACTGTATCATCTAGCTGCCCTCTTTCCATATAGTAATTGCTTAATAAATACTTGTTGGGTTGAGTTAGATTGGGTTGGAGAGTTCAAAGGTGATGTATCCCTTTTTGGATAATTTCTATTCATTTATTTAGTGAGAGAAAAAAGGGAGCTGTTGCAAAAGGGAAAAGATGGGCAGGTTTGGGTATTTAGCAAATGCTTCCTTAGTGCTACTAAGAGACCAGGAATCCAGACACAAAGAGAACAAGCTTGTAAAAAAAGCACTTTGCCAACCAAGGACCTTAACCTTAACTTCTTAACCTATTTGGAGTTAGCTGAAGCAAAAGAAAAATGTCAGTCATATTTGGGAATTGGGCTACATATCCCTTTCTGCTCCATTTAGGAGGTTAAAGGGCTAAAGAAACCATATCTCTCTATGTCAGGGCTTATTAGAAAGGACCAAAGGTGGAAGTTAATGGTCTCTTAGGATTTTTCCAGCTCTAAATCTATGATTCTATATTTTAGAGTTCTAAGGGTTCCTTGACCAGATTAAAAAATATGCCAAGAAGGAAAGTAAAAGTTCCAGAGGAGGCAAAGGTATATAAAAGAACAAATAGATAATACAGTAGAGAGAATGCCAGGTCTGGAGTCAGGAAGACCTGAGTTCAAACCTGGCCTCAGACACTTATTAACTATGTGGTCTTGAGCAAATCACTTAACTCTGTTTGCCTCAGTTTCCTCATCTATAAGGTGAGCCAGAGAAACAAAATGGCAAACCACTCCAATATCTTTGACAAGAAAACCCCAAATGATATCACTAAAATCAGACATGACTGAAAGGAGTGAACAACAACAATAGAGACAATAGAGAGGAAGAAAAATAGTGAAGGGTAGACAAAGATCACATGAAGAAAAAAGGAAAGGAAAATCAATTGTAAGATCTGCAATTTTTTAGGCCACAGACTTGATATCAGGATATAGTGGGAGCTAAAGTTTTGCAGCTAAAAAATTCAAACTCCACATTATCCAGATAAGGAAATGGAGCCCCACAGTTGTGGAATGCTTACCCAAAGTCACCCCAATAATTAGTGGAACATCCAGAATTTGAATCCAGGTTCTCTAAATCCAAATCCAATATAATTTCACTACATCACATGATATCTCATATTATATGAGACAGTAAAGAAAATTCAAATGTGTTAACATGAAAAGATGAAATATCTCAAGGAGAAAATAAGAGATCAGTAAGGCAGTAGCAAGATGGTTTTAGAAAAGCCTGATGTTGTCCACGAGGAAAAATGTTTTCTTTCTGGATATCTCAGATGTATATAAGGGCTATTTCAGCTATTTCCCCAGTATTGATAAGACTTACAAATGTGATCCACTTTTAATGACTCATGAAGGTAATGAAAAACATAACTACTAGAAACATAGAAAGAATCTCAAGAGACTAGAAACAGATTTGGAAATGTAGGAGGTTTTTTTTCATTATATTTTTAATTCCTAGTCAGGATTTTAGAAGAGAAAGGAAAATCTGGAAAGGGAATAAATAACTGGCTACATAGGTGATGTCAATAGATGGAATTTCATTTCAGGGATATTGGTTTTAAACAATGGAACCATGAACTCTTAGCTAGAAGTGAAGGACATTTTATCAGAACTGAGAGAATGCATTTGACAATTTTTTCCCAATCTTATTTGAAAGGGTTTTAAACTTAAAGTTGGAGAGGAAGAAGAAAAATGCTCGGATGAAAATAGTAAATTTACTTACTATGGAGAATATTACAGAGGAAATAAAACAATAATTGTAGGAAATCATCATTTATTCACCAAAATAAATAACTGGGGGGGAGAAATAGGGAAAATATATGTGTATATATATGTGTGTGTATGTGTGTGTGTGCATGTGACCAGATGTCTACACACCAATGCACAAGGCTATGTATAATGTCAAGTGAATTTGAGATTTTAACACAAGGAGAAAATTACATGGTAAAATGAGACTTTCTACTGATATATAGCAATGGAAAGGTAGATCTTGTTTTGAGAAAATAGATTTGGCAGAAGGAATAATCCATTGACTTCCAGGGACTCTATTTGCCCCAGTTTGGGCTTTGCTTTTTTTTTCTATGCTTTCATAATCCTATTGTTAATCTCTGAATCTACTCAATTATGTACTATTGAATACACTCCACTCATGCTAAAACCCAGAATCTTTTTTAATTAATTAATTTAATTAATTTTTACAAAAAAATTATGCATGGGTAATTTTCCAGCATTGACAATTGCAAAACCTTTTGTTTCAACTTTTCCCCTCCTTCCCCCCACCCCCTGCCCCAGATGGCAGGTTGACCAATACATGTTAAATATGTTAAAGTATAAGTTAAATATAATATATGTATACATGTCCAAACAGTTGTTTTATTGTACAAAAAGAATCGGACTTTGAAACAGTGGACAATTAGCCTGTGAAGGAAATAAAAAATGCAGGTGGACAAGAACAGAGGGATTGGGGATTCTATGTAGTGGTTCATAGTCATCTCCCAGAGTTCTTTCCCTGGGTGTAGCTGGGAGTTGTTTTTTTGTTTGTTTGTTTTTTTGTTTTTTTTATTGTTTGTTGTTGTTTTTTGCAGAGGCAATTGGGGTTAAGTGACTTGCTCAGGGCCACACAGCTAGGAAGCATTAAATGTCTGAGGTCAAATTTGAACTCGGGTCCTTCTGACTTCAGGACTGGTGCTATATCCACTGCACCACCTAGGTGCCTCAGAATCTTTTTCTGTACTTAATTGCATATCACTGAAGACTACTGAAGGAAGTCACATAGTCATGTTCTTAGGTCCACTAAAATGTTGTTAGGAATATCATTGCTAAATGTTAGCCTTTTTATTATTTTTTAAATGATGTCATATTCCCTACATGGTTTGGCTACTATAAAGCTCCTTTTCTCTTCTATTTTCTTCTCAAATCTTCTATACCATTCCTCCTCCCTTCATGAAAAAGACCTATCCCATTACTTAACTGTGAAAATAGATGCTGGCCATCACATAATCCCCATGTTCCTCTTTATCATCCCCCACTGTTTTTGTTCAAGAAGTCGCTGATAAAGAGTCAGATTTTCTATTTGCAAAGAGCAGCCTATCTACTTGTATCCTCGGTACTATCCACAATCATCCTCTCTAGGATATTGAAATATTAATCATTTTCCCCCCACATCTTCAATCTTTTCTTATCTACTAGTTTGTTCGGTGCCACCCACAAAATTTCCCAGGTCCCGGCCATTCTTTAAAAAATATTTATCCCTTGAAAATAAAACAGTTATAAAAAAAGAAAAACACTAATACAGTACTGGCGGTTTGTAAACTGGGCCAATGATTCTGGAGAACAGTTCCAATTGGGTGAACAAAGTGACTCAGATGGACATGCCCTTTGACCTAGAAAGACTACCCCTAGAAAAGGTCACTGACAAAAAAAAAAAAAAAAAAAGGTCTCAAAGACATAAAAAATATAGTGTGCAATAGCAAAAACTAGAGACAAAGTAGAAATCCAGTGATTAAAGAATGACTAAAAGAACTACAATGCTTGAATATAAATGGAATTTTATTGAGTTGTAAAATTTGGTGAATATGGTACATAAAGAGAAAAATAAGAACTATTGCAAAGTGATATAAGCAGGACCTAAAAAATATACAAAAATATACAACCTATAATCAAAAGCTTAATGAAATCATCGGAATTACTTGAGTGTTACAAAATCAATAATGATAGCAAAGTTTAGCCTCAAAAAAGAGATATGAAGGTACCTCACCCTTCTTCCTTGAAAAGTTCTCAGGTAAAAGACTTGCTACGTTACACAGAATGCCTGACTTTTTCCAAATATATTGGTTAGTTTTGCTGAACTTTTTTTGCTTATTAAAAACGTTTTTTAATAATGTGTGTTTCTTTGGAAGGGAGGGGAAGGAAGAGAATGCATTAGAAAATGCATGATATAAAAATAAGCGATATCAATGATATTTATTTTTAAAAATAATTACTTTCCTCTTCCACCCCCTCAAGTTATCCTACTGCTCTTTATCCCTCTTTATTTCACAGTAAAATTCTTAGAAAAGAAACATACACTCATAGCCTCTACTTCCTGACTCCCACTCACTTTTCCCCCTGGTACCTTTCAACCCCAGCATTCATCTGATTGTGCTTTCTCTGAGATTATCAGGAAGTTTTCAGATCATCAAATCTGATGGGTTTCTCTCTAACCTAGTAGTCCTTTTAAACTCCTCTACATCTTTTCAAAGTTTTTGACCATTCAAGCATCATTCCTCCTTAATCAACTTCCCTAATACTATTCATACCTGATGGTCCAGGAGACCTGCCAAACCACTCCCTATTCCCCTTTTCTGTGTGTTCCCTTTCCTATAATAGTGAGGATGTGCTCCAAGTTTTTGTCCTGGCCTTTTTCTCTTCTCCCTGTATACTCTCTCTTATACATCCATTTTGGCATATTTAATTTTTTAATCCCTATGAAGTTGAATCCCAAATATATGTGAGCTAGCTCAAAAGTCTTAGTGAACTTTTAAGTTTTAATAACTTTAGACTAAGATTTTTAGAATTTCCTCTATATTCAGTGATCATTAATCTAGAACTTGAAAGGACCTCAGAGATCAATTAGCATGAGCACTTTTGTTAGATAGATGAGAAAACTTCACCCCAGGACAGATTACTGACCTGCCCAAACCCATACAGGAATTTTAAGTACCAATTTCACTGCCCCTATTGTCATTTCCATCCTAATGTCCCATGGACATCTCACTCAACATGTTCAATATAGAATCCATTCTTTCTTCTGAAACCTGTTGAGATTAAGATCAACCAGGTTTCCAACTTTCATTCCTCCAGTTCTACCCAACATGTATGTTGTAATATTTAGCCAATTCTATCATCATAAAAAGTGCTTGTATTTTTCCTCTTTTTTCTATTCATAAATCATTATCTACTCAGGATCCCATCACTTTTTATCTGGATATCTATAATTGCCTTTTCATTCATTTCTCCTTTTCTGATTTCTCCCCCCTGTGAATCCGACCTCCAAATAATTTACAAAATAATTGTCCTCAAAAAAATCCATTTATGTTTATATGCTCATACACCTGTACGTGAATATATGTATTATAATTCACAAATACAAGTATGTTTATGTATGTGCATGCATATATATGTACATATATACATATGTGTATATCTACATATATATATTATATATATATATATATATATATATATATATATATATATATATATATATATATAGACACTGTGTTTAATGGAAAGTGATCACAGAGAGAAAATTGAGAAAAGATTCAAGCAGAAGATGGAATTGAATCAAATTATTTGTGTATCAAGGAGAGTTATTCCTATGTAGAAATCCAGGAGTAAATCGGAGAGATTGACTTTATGAGTAATTTCATCTCTCAGTAAGTAATAGGAAGCACAACAGAAATTGCCATGCTGGATTCATATCTGGTCAACAAGAAGGAACTTGGGGGAGAACAGAAATGAAAGAAAACTTAGGAGTGATGATATCACTTTTCTGAGAGTTCAAAAAGGGAACCATGGCTAGATACATACTCTAAGTTTTAGGAGGACATGCTTTTAAATGATCAAAGAAAAAAGATAGATACAACCCCATTGCTTGGTACCCTAAAAGAGAAGACCAAAGGCTTTGAGATTGAGATGATAGAATTACAATTTATCACAATAATATCACACATTATGGAAATAGATTTAGAAGAAATGTACATGTTTAACCTATATTGGATTATTTGCTGTCTATGAGAAGGAGGTTCAGGGAGGGAGGAAGAAAAATTTGGAACACAAAATTTTGCAAGGGTAAATATTAAAAACTCTTTGCATGTATTTTGAAAAATAAAAGGCTATTACTACAAAAATAATCAAAATCATATTATCACACATTAAAATGAGATCATGTGTGCAAAATGCTTTCATGTGATCTATAGAAGTCACTTAAAGACCACTAGGTAACCCAGTGGAGAGAGCACTGAGCCTGGTATGTGAGGGTTGGCTAGTAAAAGGGTGAGCAATTGTTAGGTCACAAAAATTTTGGACACAAAAAATACAAACTTAAATAGACCAACATAACTTACCAGGGAGTTCTCTAATACATTAGACTTTAAAATAAGATTGTGTGTGTGCAAAATGTTTTCATGTGATCTGTAGCAGTCACAAAGACCACCAGGTAACACAAAGGAAAATGTGCTGGGCCTGGAATCCTGAAGATCTGAGTTCAAATCTAGCCTTAGATTCTTCCTAGCTGGGTGACTAGCTGGACATGTTATTTAACCTTTCCCTGCCGCAGTTTTCCCAGTTATAAAATGGGCATGAATTTCAGACTTGTAATTGTTTTAAGATGAGATAATGCTTGTGAAGTCCTTAGTATACTACCTAGCATATAGTTAGGCTGTATAAAAGTAATTCCATTCTATTCCTCCTCTTTAAAAATGAAAGGAGAGGTGAAAGAATGCAGCAGCATCATTGACTTTCCATGTGCAAACTCAGAGGAAGGTCACTACCTTAATGAGAAGAGGAGGGTAATTCATGTGGTAAGTAGGAAGGTAGCAGCTGTCACCAGTATCTGTTGAGGGAACCTGCCTCTCTCCTTGGAGGTTTCCAGTAATTAGCTTATAAAAACAAGAGTACTCCTGAGCTGTTTTTGCTAAACTGATCTTCATTCCACAAACTTGACTGTCTTTTCAAAATATAGAACAAAGAACTCAGTGAAAATTTGGGGTAGTTTTGTTACATAGAAATCTCCTAAGCATTTGTTCCTATTCCCCTGCATTGCGCATGTCTCTGGGGAGAGTTCCATGTACTTAATGTATTACTAGATATTACAGGCCCATAAATCAAGGACTTGAGAGTGGGTCATCATTGTCCCAAAGTCATCACCAGCCCACCCCAGCAAATATCTTCCTTGTTTTCCTAAGTAATTTGCTTCTGAGTTCAGAACCTTGAAGTTGGGGGGTCATGCAGAGAAAAGAATGAAAAGGGAATAAAATAAGCTAATTTTCCCTTGTTTAAATCTATAGTTAGGAAAATGAAGAGAAGATATAAGGGATGGGGAGAGGAAAGAGCAGCCTCAGAACTTCAGTGAATGGAGTGATGACTATAGATGACAAAGAGAAAGCAGAAATACTCAGCTACATTTTTACTTCTCTCTCTGGTACAGAGATACCCAGACTGGGAAAGTGGAGCTAAGGTGTTGTAGGAGAGAATAGATGTATTTAGGAGGTAATTGGAGAGAAAGAAAGGTAAAAAAATATTAAGAGAGTGCCTAGCAACTTTAATTTCAGTCTCCAGACCCAGTTTAAATGAATTAATTACATCCCAGGGTACGGAAAGAGCATGCAGATGTGATTGCTGAGCTACTGTCAGTGATCTTTGAGGAATTAAAAAGAACAGGAAAGGTACTGGATGACTGGAGATGGGCAAACGTTGTCCTGATTTTTCTTTTTAAAAGCAGAGACAAGTGAGTCCAATTAGTGCTGCCCCAAAATGGAAGTCTTTACCTTATGAAGCACCGACTTCCTGTCATTGGCTGTATCCAAGCGGGGGGGATGGATTGATGTCACTTGTCAGGGATGTAGCGAAAAGGATTCATCCATCAGATGAGAGTCTTGGAGGCCCCTTCTCTGCTTAAATGGCAGTTTATACAGTTTATGGTATGGATTGATAAGTCTCAGAAAAGAAAGTCTACAACAGAGAGTCAGTAAACATGGAAAAAGAGCTAGCGTGGACGTCAGAGAATCTAGGGTTCAAATAATCCCTCCAACATATGTCAGTTATGTAGCTATGGGCAAGTCACTTAATCCATCTGAATGTCAGTTTCTTTGTCTGTAAAATGGTAGAAATAACAATCACACAGTTTATTGTATGAATACTGTATGTAACATCCTTAGCAGGTTTTAAATAGCTATATAAATAACAATGACCTATGACTACTATTTTTTATATAGAAAACTGGTTATAAAAATGTCAAAAGTAATAAAGGGGCTGTCTGATCAGTCCATGAAACCAAAGCTCCTCCAGAAAATCGACTTCTCTCTATTGAAGAAATAAAGATTCTTAAGAGCTGAACTTGGAAACTTTACAATGACTTATGGTTGCCCTTTGGCCTTAGAATGTAATCTCCCAGACAGCAATGGTTAAAGACAGGTTCTAAACACAAGAATCTCATATATCTAGTTGAGTTGTCTTGAGGCCCAGACCCTCATTTCCTATTTACAAGGCATCTCCACCCATATCTTCCACAAGACCCACAAATTAAATATTTCCAAAATCGAGCTCTCTACTTTCTTCCTTATCCTGCCCCTTCTTCTTATCTCACTATTTTTTTCAGTAACACCATTACTCACTCTAGTCTCCCATGTTTGGAAACAGATTCATTTTTGAATCCTCCTCCTCTCCCTCTAGTATTCAATCAGTTACCAAGTCCTGATTGATTAGAATTGCATATTTCTCTGTGTGTGGCACAGTGGGGAATAAACTGACACTGGAATTAGAGAATATGGGTTCCAATCCTACCTCTGAGATTTTTATGGGCAAGTCACTTTTCATCTCTGATCATCCCCTCTTAGCACTTAGAGTCCTTCACAATATGGCCCTAGGGTAAATTTTCAGCCTTACTCCAACCTATTCTTCCTTTCATCAATGTTCTAGCCAAACTAGAACTGTTTTCATTTTAACCTTCATTTTTCCCCTAGATACCCATGAAGGCCCACTTCCATGTCTCTAATACATTTTCTCCTCTTCTCCACTGGTTATAATTCTTCTCTTCTCTCTGACATCCTTAGATGTAAGCTCCTTGAGAGATGCATGAATCTATTTTTTTCTTTGTATTTCCAGCACTCAGCCAGACATTAATTAAAAGAATTAATCAACAAAGGAAATATCTCAAATAGAAAAATTATAGGATCATGGACTTTTGACCTAGAGGGAACATCCTAGGTTACCAAACCTAAAAACTTCATTATAAGGAAGAAGGAATTTGAGATCCAGAAGGGTCAAGTAAATTTCCCAAATATACATAGACAGGAAAAAGAATTTGACGTGGATCCACTAATTTCAAATCCAGAATGTTTTTCTCCCCATAATATCCTTCATTTATTAAAACCTTAAATATATTAAAAAGCCATGTATGTGGCACAGTGGATAGAGCATTGGGCCCGCACTCAAAAAGACTCATTTTCCTGAATTCAAAGCTGGCTTCAGATATTTACTAGCTGTATGACTCTGATTAAGTCATTAACCCAGTTTGCCTCAGTTTCCTCTTCAGTAAAATGCTCTGGAGAAGGAAATGGCAAATCATTCAAATATCTTTACCAAGAAAACTCCAAATGATGTCACAAAGAATGGATATGACTGAGAAATGATTAAATAAAATGTATTAAATTAATCCTATGCTTAGTATTGGACTGGATAGAGTTTTTCTAGGTCTTGGAGATTATGCCTATCCCCTTCCTTATGCCAAGTTCCTTTTATCATTCATCAGATAAATATTATTCACAATAACTTTTCCATAAAGACCTATGCTTAGGCTTAGTCCTATGTGGACTAAGAGAACAACATTTTCTAGCATCCAAAAGACACAAGTGGGCCATTTAGGTACCAGAAGGGTCTTTGTTCCTCTCTGGGTATATCATACAGGAAAAAGCCTGAAAAGCTGGAGGGTGTGCAGAGAAGGGAAAACAGAATGGTGAAGGCTTGTGACATATTCCATATGAAGATATAATAAGGAAATTGAATCTGATAAATGCCTTGATTGATTTCTTCATTTAATGTGGAGAAGAGAAGACTTAAAAAGGACACAAGTCTGTGAAGGGCTGTCAAGTACAAAAGAGATTAGATGCTTTCTGCTTAGCCCTAGAGGAGAGAACTAAGAGCAATAAATGGAATAAATGGAAAGATCCAAGCTCAAATTTTCCTAATGATTAGAGTAACTCAAAAACATAATGGACTGCCCCAGAAGACAATAATTCACCCTCGTTTGAAGTGTTCAAACAGATGCTAGACAACCACTCATGGTAGAAGCTAGAGAGAGGATTGCTGTCCAAGAATGAGTCTTATTGGATAGCTTCATATCCCTTCCAACTTCCAGTCCTCTGTGACCCTAAATATCCTCAGGTCCTTACAATCCCAGTCTTCCCCTATAGGGTCAAATCTCAACTCTATTGCTTCATAACATCAAGACCTTGAGCCAGTTCCTTTCTTGAACTATCTCAATTATCTTTTCTGTACAATAAGGCAGTTGCCTTCTATGGCTTCTAGACATTCCTTCTATATGGCTTCTAACATTCCTTTCAACTCTGTCAATGACTTTATGAAACTCAGGAAGAAATAAGAAAAATTAACTTGATAAAGTAAGGCTTGAATTCCCAAGGCAACAATCCCAGTCAATTTGTGAAACTAAAAGGCCTCTCTTCTACATACTGGTCCTTTCTGACCTCCAATTAAAGCCTAAAGAAAAGTCTTTGAGGGTTCTATAAAAATAGAAAAATTTATACATGCAGGGGACAGTTTCCTGAAGCTTAGCCTCATCACCAAACATCTGCAATGGCTCTCCTCCTTCCCCCACTGAGGGACTAAAAAGCCCATCAGTATCAATGTGTGTTTCAGGGCAAATATTCATATTTCACATGATCTATATGAATATTTCATGCAAGTACCTCAAACAAAAGACAACAAATAAAAGCATTTATGGCAGGTGCAGAGACAATCTTAAGAGGCAGCTAAAGAGCTAAGTCAAATTCATGAAATCAATTTTCCAACTCCAAGCCCTGGGGTCTCAAAGTTATACCTTTATTCTTTCTTACTCAGGAAAATAAGGTCCAAACTGCAGCCAGTTCCTTTATAAAGAATGGGTTGTTTCCAGGCATTCATAATATTCCATTGTAGGAAGAAAAGTAAAAAGACATATAGTTCATCCACAAACTAGAATCCCTAAAACAATATCCTTAAGTCTTTACTTGTTCTTGAAGACTTCCAGTGATGGGGAATTCATTACCTTCTCAGCATCCTATTCTGTATTAGCATAACTCTGATCGTTAGGAAATTTTTTTCCTTTTAAAAAAATCTAGATCTACCCCTTCATAATTTCTATCTAGTGCTCCTTGTTCATCCTGTGGGGCCAAGAAGAAGAAGCATAGAATTTTTTGTCAAAGCAATTGGGTTTAAGTGACTTGCTAGGTCACACAGCTAATAAGTGTTAAATGGGGCTGGATTTGAACTCAGGTTCTCCAGGCTTTAGGGCCAATTTTCTAATCATTGTGTCATCTGGCTGCCCGAAGCATAGATTTTTTAAATTTTATTTTTCTTATCCTACTTTTGAAGGCAATTGGGATTAAGTAATTTGCCCAGGGTCACCCAACTGTCTGATACTGGACTTGAACTCAGGTGCTCTTGAATTCAATGTCAGTGTTTTATCCATTGTGCCCCCCCTTTTAAAGCATAGAATTTTTTACTGAACATCAGTCCATATGTAGTCTTTCTTTTTATTGCCAAAGATCCAGACACTGAGCTCCCCTTCTCTCCAATTCTCCCTTTACCTCCTAGTTGTTATACAGCAAGTACTACCCCACTTGCAACACTGCATCTGGTGTTCTGGCATCTCACCATGTCAATACCAGCTTTCTGGGTATTCGTTGTCTCACACTAGCTACCCCATGCTCCAAAAAAGATCTCAACTCTTTAGAGGACTCCAGTTGGCATATATATTCTGGAGAAAAATAATTCTGGAGAAAAACAATTCAGCTCAAAAGCTTCAGAAAACAGGATGTTTGGGCTTTGAACCTGGAATTAAAGATGAGTTGTGAAGTCCTCAGGGTAATTGAAACAGAGCAGAGGATAAAGCAAGGTTCTTTTTTTAACAGCTTAATGAATGAATAGCAAACATGCTAGATGGTCAAAGCCACGCAGCAATTCCATTAGCAATCATTTTCTTCTTTCCTTTATCTAGCTTGTTCTTTGAATAATTTTCATCTCCCAACTTTATTTGCACTGATTTTGCTTTTGCAATGGCAATCCTCCATGCTTTTCCCCTAACTTTTCAAGCTCAAATGTAGCTCAAACGTTGCATTCAACATGGCATTATTACCAATAACCACTCCTTGCCACCAAGGACCTTTGCTCTGAATTATATGGATCTATGTAGAGATGGAAGAGAGAGAGAGACAGAGAGACAAAGAAAAAGAGACAGAGAGAGACAGAGAGAGAGAGAGAGAGAGAGAGAGAGAGAGAGAGAGAGAGAGAGAGAGAGAACAAGAACTCATAGTTTTATTTTTAATAGTGCCTTCTCTATTAGACAGTGAGTTCTTTGAAGGCGGGGAATAAATTTTGCTTTTCTTTCTATTCTTAGAACTTAATATAGAGCCTAGCATTTAGTAATCATAATAAAAACATCTTCTTAGGGCAATCCTCCTGGCAGGTATCAGTTGGGCTATAGTTTTCAATCTGCTTCCATTAAAAAAATTCCAGACATAAAAATTAGAATCTATCCCAATGTGGGGGAAGAGTAAGCACATGTTCTTCTCTGTCCACTGAGGTGACAGGATATTCTCGAAGAAATGGTCATAATTACCATTGACCTGAACTGCTAATAGGAGAGACAAAACAAAGACCAGAGTACTAAATCTGAAATAGGTTTTACTGATGCAACTCACTTTTTTCATTCAAGGAAAGATCAAAACCATTGCCATAGGAGTCCTATGGAGGAATTGTCATAGAGAAAATTTTATAAGACTGATATTTTAATATACACCAAACTCCCAAAAGTGTTTTGGAGGTTTTTCCTTCCTTCCTTCCTTCCTTCCTTCCTTCCTTCCTTCCTTCCTTCCTTCCTTCCTTCCTTCCTTCCTTCCTTCCTTCCTTCCTTCCTTCCTTCCTTCCTTCTTTCCTTCCTTCCTTCTTTCCTTCCTGTCTTTTTTTCTTTCTTTTCTTTTCTTTCTCTCTCTTTCTTTCTTTCTTTTTCTTTTCTTATTTCATCATTTTTCTTTTTCTTCCTGTCCTTTCCTTTCTTCCCTTTCTTAATTTTTCCCTCCTCTCTTCCTTTCTTCCATACCTTTTTTCTTGCTTTTCCTTTTAATGAGTCTTATCCCCACTAAGGAAAACATGAACTTTGATTTAAATTCCATTAAAAAACCTATGGGATATAATCAAGATTCGCTATGGCAAAAAATGTGCTGTTCATCAAAGGTGTCCTTAACATCCAAAGTATGCCAAATTCTCTCTGACCTGATGATAAAATAATAAGATGAATTAAAATTTTGTGAAATCAACATCAAATTATGTAAAACAAATAGATGGCTTCATAAAACAAAAGAAAAATGTATTAAATATAAAATGTAAACTTTTGTCAACAAACTGAATTTAACTTTGTTCCAGCTAATCTATAAAATATTGTACTTAATTTGGGAAGAAACATGTTCACCTAGAATCAATAATGTGTCCTCATCTAAATTGCATGTTTCTCTAAAAAAAACTACCAATTCCAAAACAAATGCCTTTGAACCCATTAACATACTCTTTTTTTCTATGTGGTATCAGATAGGAATGACAAGGAACAGTTGGATGGATGTACAATCAAACTTTATTATCCATATCTTCTAGACACATGGAAAGAAGGAAGGAAGGAAGGAAGGAAGGAAGGAAGGAAGGAAGGAAGGAAGGAAGGAAGGAAGGAAGGAAGGAAGGAAGGAAGAAAGGAAGGAAGGAAGGAAGGAGACAGGGAAGGAGAAAGGGAAGGAAGAAAGGAGAGAGAAAATGGAAAGGAAGAAGAAAGAAAGAAAGGAAGGAAAGAAGGAAGGAAGGAAGGAAGGAAGGAAGGAAGGAAGGAAGGAAGGAAGGAAGGAAGGAAGGAAGGAAGAACGAAAGAAAGAAAGAAAAGAAAGAAAGAAAGAAAGAAAGAAAGAAAGAAAGAAAGAAAGAAAGAAAGAAAGAAAGAAAGAAAGAAAGAAAGAAAGAAAGAAAGAAAGAAAGAAAGAAAGAAAGAGAAAGGAAGGAAGGAAGAAAGGAAGAAAGAAAGGAAGAAAGAAAGAAAGAGAAAGAAAGAAAGGAAGGAAGGAAGGAAGGAAGGAAGAAAGAAAGAAAGAAAGAAAGAAAGAAAGAAAGAAAGAAAGAAAGAAAGAAAGAAAGAAAGAAAGAAAGAAAGAAAGAAAGAAAGAAAGAAAGAAAGAAAGAAAGAAAGAAAGAAAGAAAGAAAGAAAGAAAGAAAGAAAGAAAGAAAGAAAGAAAGAAAGAAAGGAAGGAAGGAAGGAAGGAAGGAAGGAAGGAAGGAAGGAAGGAAGGAAGGAAGGAAGGAAGGAAGGAAGGAAGGAAGGAAAGAAAGAAAGAAAGAAAAAAAGAAAAGAAGGAAAGAAAGGAGGGAGAAAGGAAAGAAGGAAAGAAGGGAGGAAGAGGAAAAAAAGAGAAGAGAAAAAGAAAAGAAAAGAAAAGAAAAACAGTCTCCACACCCACTGCTCATCTCAATGCTATTTATGCCAATTATTCTAAAAATGGCAAGGAGCTTGTTCTCACACAAATTAAGCCCCTTCTTTATATGCACTGGATTTGCTAAATTGAGAATTAGAATCTAGATTCAGTATAGCAGGGACTTGGAGAATAGCGAGCCACTTCACCATACAGAGAGATTGACAGATCTACCTGGTTATTATGTGGTTCTTTTCTCTAGGGAATGCAAAAGTCATTTTCTTGTAATATACATTGGATTTGTGGGTGAGTGTGTGTGTTTTCCTGATTATTTTTCTCCTGTGGCTTCCTCTCACCTCTTCCCTCCTACGTAGACTGTCAACTCCTAATTCTGTGTATAAATGAAGACTGCAGAAAGTATAGGATTATAAATTTAGAGCTAGAAGAGAATTCCAAGTTCTGCAGTCCAATACCTTCATTTTATAGATGTGGAAACTGGGATATATATATATATATATATATATGTACATATATATATATGTATATATATATGTACATATATATATACACATATGCAAAATACATTCAAAAGTCATATGAGTTGAAAAAAATTTAAAAGGAAATTAAATCCAATCCCACATTTTGAAGATAGGGATATTCAGACATAGAAAAGATAAATGACTTTCCATAGTCAAATAGAGAACAAGTAGAAAAATTAAGATTTGAACCATGTGAATTAATGGTAAAAAATTCAAATGAAAGTGGCCTACCTGTGCCAGACCTAAAACTAGATTATAAAGCAGCAGTCATCAAAACTATTTGGTACTGAGAAATAGAGTAGTCGATCAGTGGAATAGTTAGGTTCCCAGGACAAAATAATCAATGATATAGTAATCTAGTGCTTGACAAACCCAAAGATCCCAGCTTTTGGGATAAGAATTCACTGTTTGACAAAAATTTCTGGAAAATTGGAAACTAGTATGACAGAAACTAAGCAGTGACCCACATCTAACACTGTATACCAAGATAAGGTCAAAATGGGTTCATGATTTAGACATAGTGGTATTATAAGCAAATTAAAAGAACAAAGAATAGTTCATCTCTCAGATCTGTGGAAGAGGAAGGAATTTTTAACCAAAGAAGAACTGGAGGTCATTTTTGAATACAAAATAGAAAATTTTGAGCATATTAAATAAAAAAAAGGTTTTGTACAAACAAAACTAATTCAGACAAGATTAGAAAGGAAGCAATAAACTGGAAAAACATTTTTACATTCAAAAATTCTGATAAAGGCATAATTTCTAAAATATATAGAAAATTGGCTCGAATTTATAAGAATTCAAGTCATTCTCCAATTGATAAATGGTCAAAGGATATGAAGAGACAATTTTCAGATGAAGAAATTGAAACTATTTCTAATCATATGAAAAGATGCTCTAAATCACTACTGATCAGAGAAATGCAAATTAAGACAACTCTGAAAAATACTACACCTCTCAGATTGGCTAAGATGACAGGAAAAGATAATGACAAATGTTGGAGGGGATGTTGGAAAACTGGGACACTAATACATTGTTGATGGAACTATGAATGGATAATTTGGGACTATGCTTGAAAAGTTATCAAATTGTATATACCTTTTGATCCAGCAGTGTTTCTGCTGGGATTATATCCCAAAGATATCTTAAAGGAGGGAAAGGGACCCACATGTGCAAAAATATTTGTGGCAGTTCTTTTTCTAGTGACTAGAAACTGGAAACTGAGTGGATGTTTATCTGAATAAGTTATATGGTATATGACTGTTATGGGATATTATTTTATAAGAAATTATCAGTAAGATGATTTCAGAGAAGCCTGAAGAGATTTACATGAACTGATGCTAAGTGAAATGAGCAGAACCAGGAGAGCATTATATACGGCAACAAGAAGATTATACAGTGACTAATTCTGATGGACATGGCTCTTTTCAATAATGAGATAATTCGGGCCAGTTCCAATGATTTTGTGATGGAGAGAGCCATCTACATCCAGAGAGAGAGGACTGTGGGAACTGAATGTGGATCACAATATCACATTTTCACTCTTTTTGTTGTTATTGTTTGCTTGCATTTTATTTTCTTTCTATTTTTTTTCCTTTTTGATTTGATTTTTCTTGTGCAACAAGATAATTGCATAAATATATATAATGCATATATTAGATTTAACATATATTTTACCATGTTTAACATATATTGGATTACTTGCCATCTATGGCAGGAATTGGGGGGAAGGGAGAGAAAAATTGGAATACAAAGTTTTGCAAGGTTAATGTTGAAAAATTATCCATGCATATGTTTTTAAAATAAAAAGCTTTAGTAAAATGGAAGATTTGGACTCAGACTAAGATCTCTGATTCCATTTTTTTGCTGTAAAATATTTTTAGTATATGTTCTCTAATCTTTAATCTTTCTTTCTTTTTTTATAAAACTTTTTAATTCAGTTCTTCTTGAATCCATGACCAGTGCTCTAACAAGATGAGCCCTTAATCCCCTGAGATTATTAACTATAGAACACTTGCCAATCTGCAGTGGTAGAGAATGGAAGTTTAATGAAAGTTTCTTGCACCAATGAATGCAGATTTGAACTAATAATAACATAATAATAACAGTACTTATAGAACACACTGGAGAACATAGATTCCAATGCATCTCTGGAGCTGTATGTCATCTATATGAATATTCCTTTAAGTAATACAAATTTCCAGCTCATCCAAAATCACCCTTCCTCTATGAGATTCTTCTCTACATCTTTCCACATATTCATCACCAGGGATTCACCCAGTTTACTGGGTACCTATCTCACTTTTTTTGATGCATCAAAGGGATGAGGAAGGAATTTTGTTATTAAGCACTTAGTATATGCCAGATATAATGCTGAGTGCTTTCCAAATATTATCTCATTTGATTATCACACCAACACTGGGAAGCAGGTGCTATTATTATGCTGAATTGAGGAAAATGAAGCAAACAAAAGTTAAGTGACTTGTCTGGGATAAAACAGCTGATAAGTGTCTGAAACAGAACTTGCCTTTAGTTCTTTCTGACTCCAAAACAAATAAACAAAAGAACAAACAAAAACAATGAAACTCATAAACTATATATTGGCTAAACCTTGCTACTCCATCTGACCAGTCTGACTTCATTTCTGTGAATATATTTCTTTTATGGCCTCCTTTCTATCATCTCTTTACAATTTCTATATATGATAGGTCACAGCCTTCCCCCATCCACCTTCAAAAAGGAATAGATTAAAATGGTGCAACGTCTGTTTTGATGTGAGATAATGGAAAGAAGGCTGACTGGAATAATAATTTAAATTTTGCCTCTGTTATCTATTATATGTATGACCTTGGGCAAGTCATGAGAGCTCTGGGGCCCATCTGTAAAAGAGAGATAATAATACTAACACATCACAGGACCATTGTGAAGATAAGTTGAGATGGCTTATGTAAAGTCCTTTCTAAATTGTAAAGCATTTCATGAATGGTGGGCAATGTTTAGCATTATTAAATTATAAATGCCGATTTGTATAATTTTGTAATTTTCATTTATTGTGGAAATATATATATATAGAAGAATTGCATATGTTTAACATATATTGGATTTCTAGGGGAAGGGGAGGGAGAAGGGAGGAAGAAAAATCTCAATTTTTAGAGATACTACCAAATTCTAAAGGCTCCTGACAAAATTCAGTGGTATTGAATGCCTTAAAAAGGTTCCTGTGGAGAGGCTAGAGGGCATAGAAAGGGCAGGATGGGGAGAGTGGACACAAAGTCAGGATTTCACTTTGGACTATGCTCCACTGGTCTAACAGGGACTAGTAGCTTCTTAATATTATAGTATTTTAGACTCTATTCCTACAGTACTTTAAGACTCACAGAATGCATTTTCCTTGAGACAACCTTATGAGGTAGGTAGTGTAGGTATTAACTTCAATTTTTTTAGATAATAGGTTTAAAACTGAGAGGGATTTTAGGGGTCCTCTGGTCTAATCCCTTCATTCTGTCTCTCTCTTCCCTCTTAAAATCAGCTTTAACCAGTTCATGGGGTCTACCCAATGGAATCAGGAAAACTACGGATGATCATGCTACTTGGGCCCCCATCCAAAGCATAGCAGGGATAAGGCTTATTCCCCAAACACCAGGAGCCTCACAGTGGGAAACAGAGCAGTGAGACCCAGGGAAATCAGGAAAATGTACGGTAACACATCAGTCCCAAAACCCACAAAGAGACAGACAGAGAGACAAGAGACACAAGAAAAAAGAGATAGACAGGAGACAGGAAAGAGATAAGAGAGAGATAGAGGACAGAATGAAATAGCACTTAAGTGTTATATCCCCCCCAAAAGTATGTGGATTGAAGAAAATTTCCCAGGTGGAACAGGGGTACATCCATATAGAAATTTCCATAATTTTCATCATTCAGAGCTATATTCCATTTTCATTTCCCCAGGGAGAATTTTAAATCTGATGATTAAACCTATTCAGCCATATGGTTGGGGGAGGGGAAGAGAGTTGAGATGAGATCCCATACAAAAGCAAGGAAGAAACTTTCTCTCACCCACCTTGACAGGTATATGGGGTTGTGTGCCCCCTGATAGTCTATGAAAAATTCAACCTGTTCTACTGCACCACCTTGATGGAAGCCCTCAACCTTTCTCCCTGTATTATTGCAATGGCCTGCTGATAGGTCTTCTTACCTCAGATCTCTTTTCTTTCTAGTCCATCAAATACACTGCTGCAGAAGTGGTTTTTCCTAAGCATTGATCTGACCATGTGATTTCTCTCCTCAACTAATTCCAGGGGTTTCCTTTGCCTCTAAGATTAGCAATCTTGTGACTTGTTGTGAGTTTGACACTCCTGCAACTCTGAGATAATTAATTTGTAGAGAAGCTGCCGATGGAATAAAGTTTTCTCAATAAGGAGAGAGTTTTCTCTATGAGGCTTTTTATTTTGTTATGTTTGGGGAGTTTTCTGACCTAGGTTTTTTTTAAAAGGCCCTTCTCCACCTCATTTCTTACATAACCTTAATCAATAATAGGAAGTTGCCTCAGTCAAACCGAGACCTGTTCAAGCCCTCAGCTTTTAAAGGCCAAGGGTTCCCATTGCTTCCAGGACCATCTCCAGTCACTCTGATCTACATCTGGATCCAGATGGCTCTGGAGGGGAAAGTGAGGCAGGCGACCTTGCACACCTTCCCTTCAATCCCATTGACTAACATGCATGGTATCACCTCCCTGGGATCACAATCCTCTTCAAAGACAAAGGACAGACAAGCAAATAAACTACCAATTTCTTTGTTAGCTTTTAAAAATTCTCTGCAGCCTGTCTCCTGTCTTTCCAACTTCATTGGACATCATGTTCTAGCCAGGCTGGCCTTCTCTCCATTCCTCATCTAAGCTCTTTCTCCCATGCCTTTTCACTGTCTGTCTTTCTTGTCTAAAATGTAACTGTTTATAGAGTTCTTTTCTTTCTTTAAATAAAACTCAAAGACCATCATCTATATCAAGCAATTCTTAATTCCTAAGGGATAGAGTACAGGATTTAGAGTTCAAAGGCCCTGAGTTCAAATCTCAATCAAAGACTCTAATTAGCTGTATGATTCTGGGCAAGTCATTTATTTCTATTTGCCTCAGTTTCCTTATCTGTAAAATGGGCTGGAGAAAGAAATGGCAAATTACTACAGCATCTTTGTCAAAAAAAAAAAGGGGGGGGGGTCATGAGAAGTTATACATGACTTAACAACAACAATCTCCTCCACCATGAGTACCCTTCTTACCAAAATAGCTCATTTTAGCTACTTTGTATATGGATATATAGTATATATATACATATATATGCATATATATGCATATATATGTATATATATACATATATATGTGTGTGTGTGTTTACATATGTGCACATACACATATAGGCAGCAAAGCAGATAGAGAGTTGGACCAGGAGTCAGGAACAACTAAGTTCAAATATAGCTTCAGTTACTATGTGATCAGTGAATGTCTTTTTTTCAGTTTCCTTATCTATAAAATAGCATAATAATAGCACCTACCTTCTAAGATTGTTGCGAGGATAAAATGTAAAGAGCATTGCAATCCTTAAGGAGATTCATAAATCCCAGTTATTTTATTACAAAAATTTCTATGTTTATGCAGTTTAAATTTTTATGTGCATTTTTAGTATTTTCCCTTAGAACATAAGCTCTTTGTAAGCAAAGATTATTTTATTCTTTGTACTTCTAGCCCAGTGTCTGGCATACAGTAGGTACTTAATACATATTGGTTGATTGATGGATGGATGGATTGCTTCTCCTATCTTGATGATTATTTAATTAATCCATAGCTTGCTTTTTCACAGATTTGCAGAAAGCAAGTCACCAAATAGGTAGGGACTGCTCTTGCTGCTGCAGAATTTCTATTGTCCAAACACCTGGCCTGCATGACTATTGCAGAAGACTTGTTAGACGGAGTACACATTTACCAAGCTCCGTTAGAGTCTTCCCAGCCTGTGACAGTCTTTACTTGGTGAATAGATTACGCGCTTCAATTATTTTATCTAATGATGGCATTTGTACTGTAAAAGTCAGCACAAAAAAGAATCAATGAGTTTTAAAGGACAAAAGCTGGTGGTAGCTACAGACCAGTGAATTTGAGAAAGAAGAAGGGGGAGGCTGGGTTTTGCTCAGATAGCACCACCCATGAGGCAGATGTTACATGTCTTCTGGGTCCTTACAAGGATGAGCAAAGCAGAGTAGGGAAAATTGGGGGACAGGCCTCTCACACTCTCTGTGGACCATGGACAGGTGGGTTAATTTAGCTGCACAAAGTATTTTATTATTAAAAAAAAAAGGTCCAGATTCCCCTGCATCCCTAGGGCCATGAGAGTTAATAACAGGATTTTCTGCCATGGCACTACATATAGAGAAGAATCCAGTTACAATACACCTGGAGCAATGATTTCATAACATGTCACACCAAATCACCAAAGGAATGACAACAGCCATGTAACTGTTTTGGAACAGACACTTTGGTGGGCGCTATGACCCCTGCCTCCCTTGGGCCCTAACTACCTGGGACCATGTCTATGCAGATAACAAGGAAAAGAAGGGGTGTAACTATAGTAAGACTATAAATAATTAAATTGGAAAAGCTTTTTCTTTGGGATTATTTCAGGGCTATGTTTGATTCCTTCTGGATTTTAGAGCAAAGGAGAGCAAAAGTCAAGTCCATTTCATATCTGTGACAAACCAACAAGTGCTTTCATGGGACTAGACCATGAGGCATAATGTTGTATTTTGGATTAGTCCAAACCTCCAACAACCTGGGAACTCCGTGTGCCAGCACAGACTTTTTAACCTTCATGGAAAGTAATATCTAATGGGTCTGCTAATTATCATAATAACAATAACAACAACTGAAAATAATCTTACATTTATGTCAGTTTTTCAACCATACAATGCATTTTCCATATATTATCTCATTCAATCCTCAGAACAAAACTGTACGAGAGGTGCTGTTATTATCTATTTTACAGATGGGAAGACTAAAAGTGGGATTAAATAACTTGCCTGTAGACTAAAAGAAACATTTTTTTAAAAATCACTACTTGAGGTCCTTTTAATTCCAAGGGATCTTAGCTTTCTTATAAAGTCATTGAATGTAAAAACAGCTACCATCTGTGACTTTCCCATATGCAGTCTTTCACACAGGCAGAATAACTATGGGGTTCCACCTACAAAGTAGCATAAAGTGTTGCCTGCAAAAATACCTCCAAACATGCTAACCTAGAAGTCCTACTCTAATAGTGTGCTTGTTTACACTGGGAATGCCCAAAATTGGGGTTGTCCTGCTCGCTGTTCCCTCAGGATCTGTTCCATCAGGACTTTGTTAAAATGAGAAAAGTCACAGAGGACAAATGAACATTCACCAAAGGATGTGGCTGGTTACCCAGAATGAATGTTTATTAAATTTGCAGTTGACACGAGCCTAGACAGAAGAGCTAATTTATATAGGACAACAGAGGTAGGTTTGACAGGATGGAAAGAAAGGCTAATATAATAAAACCAAATATAATGAAGATACATGTAAAGTCTCATAATAAAATTCAAAAAAAATGACTACAAAATTATAATCACATAAGAGCACAGATTCAGAACTAAATGGTTATGTAGTTTAAACTCCTCATTTTAAGATGTCTCAGAGAGATTATGTAATTCATCCAAGATAGTGTTGTTGTTTTTCCTTCTTTCTTGAGGAGGACCATGATATCAAAGAGGGTGCCATGACATACAAGTGAGTTGGATGTAAGGGAGGGAGGGCTGTGCAAGGTCATCTGCCTCACTTTCCTTTCCAGAGGCTTCTGCGTCTAGTAGCAAGATATAGATCAAGATAACTGGATGAAATGGGATCTAAGCTAAGATCTTCAACAGGTCTCAGTTTGACTGAGGCTGCACCCATTCAGTGATTAAGGCTAAGTAGCAACTGTGGCAAAGAAGCTCCTTTTTCACTTAGTCAAAGAGAATGGTCAAAGAGAAATGCCTGCTATTTACACTCAACCTGAGTCAATCAGGACCCAAACAAGGGCCAGATGGGGCTTGGCTTGAGACCTGTTGGTGGCCAATTAGAAGCAGCTAATACATGACTATTAGAACCAACACTTTTCTTTCTTAACAGGCAGCTTTCTTAGAGGCAGCTGATGGGAAAAGTAGATAAAGAGATAGACATAAAGTGTTGGAAAGACTTGAGTTCAAATCCAACATCACTTAGCTATATGATTCTGGGGAGGTCATTTCACCTCTGCCTCACGGTAAAAATAATAGCACTCAGGCTTGATTCTCAGACAAGCCTTCTCACGAACAATTTCCCCTCCCCACCATCCCACACAATCCCAGTTTCTGCCTGTCTTTACTTTGGGACTCACAAGAATACAATATATTGCCCCTATCCAGGCTTCCTCCTATGATCTGAAGCTCATTCAATATAGCACAAGTGGATGGATGGAGGTATGGCTGGAAAGCAATTCAAAAGAAAATGAAATATTCTTGCCCTTTTCTCTCACCCAAAGACAATCCCTCAGTCTTTATCCTAGATGTCATTACAGCATGTACCCTCTGAGACTTTGCTCCAACAATTTCTCTTTCTCATACATTTTTTATTTCTTTTTTCCCCACTAGTTGTCTCCTTATCTTTCTACAAATATGATCATATTTACCTAATCCCCTTGAAATCTTTCTCCCTTATGCTATTGAAATTGTTCTCCTCAAGATCATCAGTGATATTTTAACTTACAAATCCGATGGCCTTTATCCTGCCCTTATCCTTCTTTGCCTCTCTAAAGCTTTAGATATCATTAACAATCCCATCTAAAGGATCATCTCACTTTGGCTCTAGAGCCTTACTTCAAGCTTTTACTTTTCTCACCATTCTTTTTTTCACTTCATCACTAATTCCTTACCATCATCCCAAATTTTTAACATGGGAATTGCTCAAGAATCCATCCATCTGACCAATTTTTTCTCTTTGCCATTTTTCCATTGAGAATATTAGTTGGCTTAATGGCTTCAATGACCATCTTTTGAAAGAGGACTTGTAAAGATTATTCCAGCACTTAGCACAATTCCTGGCACATAGTAGGCCCTTAACTAACATTTGGTGATTGTTTAATTATACCAGTCATGGTCACTCTTCTGAGCTGCAGACTTGTATATAGAACTAACTTTAAGAAATCTTCATTTGGATGTCCTACCAGTACTTGAAAGCCAGTATCTCCAAAACTAAGTTTTATTAGTTTCCCTTTTTCTGACATCATTATTTGTCTGACAATGTGTTTCATTTTGACTGCCAAGCTCAGAACCTTGGGGTTATGGGCCCTGTGTTTGCTTTATCACCTCTCATAAGTCCTGTTGAAATTTTCAGATGAAGAAATTAAAATCATTTCTAGTCATATGAAAAGATGTTTTAAATCATTATTGATCAGAGAAATGCAAATTAAGACAACTCTGAGATACCACTACACACCTCTCAGATTGGGTAAAATGACAGGAAAAGATAATGATGAATGTTGGAGGGGATGCGGGATAACTGGGACACTGATACATTGTGAATGGATCCAGTCATTCTGGAGAGCAATTTGGAACCATGCTCAGAAAGTTATCAAACAGTGCATACCCTCTTATCCAGCAGTGTTACTACTGGGCCTATATCCCAAAGAGAAATTAAAGGAGAGAAAGGGACCCACATGTGCAGAAATGTTTGTGGCAGCCCTCTTTGTACTGGCCAGAAACTGAAAACTGAGTGGATGCCCATCAATGGGAGAATGGCTGAATAAGTTATGGTACATGAATGTTATGGAATATTATTGTTCTATAAGAAATGACCAGAAAGATGATTTTAGAGAGCCTGGGAAAACTTACATGAATTGATGCTGAGTGAAATAAGCAGAAACAGATCATTGTACATGGCAACAACAAGATTATGTGATGATGAATTCTAATGGACCTAGTTCTTTCCAACAATGAGATCAGTTCCAATGATCTTGTGATGAAGAGAGCCATCTACACCCAGAGAGAACTGTGGGAACTGAGTATGGACCACAACATAGCATTTTCACTCTTGTTTGTTTGCATTTTTCCTCAGTTTTTTTTTTCTTATTGATCCAATTTTTCTTGGGCAGAAAGATAATTGTATAAATATGTATACATATATTGGATTTAACATTTATTTTAACATTTTTAACATATATTGGATTACTTGCCATATAGGGGAGAGGGTGGAGAGAAGGAGGGAAAAATTTGGAACACAAGGTTTTGCAGGGATCAATATTGAAAGATTACCCATGCTTATGTTTTTGTAAATAAAAATGCTTTAATAAAAAAAAAGTCCCATAGATCACTTTTTATGATATCTCTCTCAACCAGTCCTTCTTCTTTATTCTCACTGCTAATAAGTGACCAAGGATATAGAGCACTGGGCCCTGGAGTCAGGAGGAACTGAGTTCAAAGGCAGCTTTCCTAGCATATCACTGACCATCTGTTTATCTCAGATTTCTCTTCTATAAAATGGGGATAATAATAGTATCTACCTCACATGGCTGCAATAGGAATAAAATTAGACACTATTTTTAAAGCACTTTGTAAATCTTTAAGAATAATATAGCTAGTTGTTGATGATGGTGATAATTAACAACAACAATAATGATGATGATGATAATAATAATAATAATAATAATAATAATAATAATAATGACCTTTATTATTATCTGGACTATCCTAAAAGCATCAGGATAGATTTCCCTTTCTTTCCCAATATGTCCTTCACATTTCTGCCAGAATCATCAATCTCCAAATAGATTTGTTCATGTTGTTCCTACACTCAAAAGTTTTCAGGGGTTTCCTGTTGCCATTTGAATAATGTTTAAAATCCTCTGGCTGGCATTCAAGGCCCATAGAATTAGTCATCACAATGCTTTTACAGACAAATGTCCTACAAGTACCCTGTAGACATGTTATGGAGAAGCTAGGTGGCACAAGGGACATAATGCAAGGTTTGGAGGACCTGAGTTCAAATTTGGCTTCAGACAATCAATAGCTATGTAACCACAGGCAAGTCATTTTACCCTTTAATTTCAATTTCTACGTCTGTAAAATGAGTTGGAGAAGGAAATGGCAAACTATTTTAGTATCTTTGCCAAGAAAACCCCAAATGACTTTTGACTGGAAAAAATATGAATAACAACAATAACACATGCTACACTTGAAGTTAATTATTTTATCCTCTGACCTCAGGAATAAACCACACTCCCTTCTGTCTCTATGTCTTTGTTTACAATGTCATTAAATGCCTTCCATTCCCTCTCAAATTATTGAATAACTAACTATCATTAAAAACCCAGCTCAAGTTTCACTTCTTCCATGAAGCTCCCCATAATGCCTCCCACCAGCATGGACCTTTTCCTTTAAGGTATTCTTAGAACTTTGTTTTGAAATTTTCTGATTAACTATCATGTATTTCTAAGCTAATAGAAATGCATAGTTTTATTATAATCATATATTTGGGTTTTTTAAATTTTATTAAAGCTTTTTATTTACAAAACATGCATGGGTAATTGTTCAGCATTGACCCTTGCAAAACCTTCTGTTCCAACTTTTCCCCTCCTTCCCCCCATCCCCTCTCCTAGATGGCAGGTAGAACAATACATATTAAATATGTTAAAGTATATGTTAAATCCAATATATGTATACACATTATAATCATATATTTAACATTAAACACCTAAAGGATAGGGACATATTTTACCATAATTGTGTGCCTTCTCCAGGATCTAAGCCTATGTTCTGTGGACATTATGTAAATATGTGAATGACCTCTGATTTTATTAGCATAGGAAACTTCTGGTATGATAAATCCTTCCATCAACATAATCACAAACTATTAATGATTGAGTAAATATATTAAGGAATTTCTGAGATATATAATAAGACACATGACTTGCATAGCATCACATAGTTAGTGTCAGAGGAAAGATTTTAACTTCAGTTTTCCTGTCCCTTCCATCTCTAAATATATAATAAATAATCCCAGTTTAAATCCCACCTCCAACAAAGGGTTAGACACTGTCACTGTATCTTTAATAAAGAGAAAAAGAATGTAACTGTAGAGAGTAAAAACTTGTTATCTGGGGGAGAGACAGGAAGAGAAGAACAAGAGGAGAGGAGAGGAATGCAGAAAAGAAGAGAGGAGAGAAGAGAGGAAAGAAGGAAGGATACTGGAGAAAAGGAGAAGGGAGGAGAGGGGAGAGAAAGAAGAGGGGAGGAGATGAGAGGGGATAAAAGAGAGATAAGGGGAGGAGAGGAGAGGAGAAGAGAGAGAAAAGAGGGACAGAGGGAGGGAGAGAGAGAGAGACAGAGAGAATCAGAGACAGAGATAAAAGAAAAGAGAGCGCATCTTTCCTGAGGAGATTTGAAGGGCTAACTTTCATGGAGGGAGGGAGGGAGGGAGGGGGAGAGAGAGAGAGAGAGAGAGAGAGAGAGAGAGAGAGAGAGAGAGAGAGAGAGAGAGAGAGAGAGAGAGAGAGAGAGAGAGAGAGAGAGAGAGAGAATCAGAGACAGAGAGAGAGACAGAGAGAGAGAGACAGAGACAGAGAGAGAGAGAGAGAGAGAGAGAGAGAGAGAGAGAGAGAGAGAGAGAGAGAGAGAGAGAGAGAGAATCAGAGACAGAGATAGAAGAAAAGAGAGAGCATCTTTCCTGAGGAGATTTGAAGGGCTAACTTTCATGGAGGGAGGGAAAATTTCTTGAAAAACTATGATACTTAACTGTCATCTTTGAGATGGTATAGAGATACATTTTGAGATAATTGAGTTTACTTCTTATTCTGAGAAGAAAACATTCTGCAGAGAATTCCTGAGAGATTTAAACTGCCATCCTGATAGAATTTAATTGTTGGACTGAGAAATCAGCAGTTGCCACTGATGTTTAGAGATGGCTCTCTTTATTCCCCTTCTCTTAGCTAATACATTGTTAAAAAGTATGTTATGGCATACAACCATTTTATACTTGTATGTATGTATGTATATTTGCATTAATTTTTACTATTAAAATGATATAGCCAGGACATTGCTATATCCAAGCACATCAGTCTGAGGATTAATACTGAAAGAAGAGACAGAGATTATGAGAAAAGAAGTTTTGTGTCTTTTTACAAATTAGCATGGGGACTCAGAGATTATTAATTAATTGATGTAGATGTTGGATTTCAATCATTGACAAGAAAATATTAGAATACAGTCTTTACATTTTTTGAACTGAATGTAAGAAAATTAATAAAATAATTGATCAAGTGAAAGTTAGAAGTTTGGAGATTTGGTGGAAGTTTTTTCTCCAAGAGCATTTGGGATGTACTGCTCTCGCCTTACAACATACATCCTCACCCTCATCTGTAGGTTTGCCCCACCTGGGTTCTAGCATAATTTTTGGCACCTGTAGTGGATAGGGGTCTCATGACTTCAAGTCCACCCATTACATCAATCTGCTTCTCACACAATTGGCATTTAATGAATGTTTATTGAAAGAATGAATGACTGATTAAACAAATGAATGGACATAATGTTTAGTGGACTAAAAGCTCCATAAGAGCAACCAGTGTGACTTGGCAGGCAAAAAGCTGATGCAATCTTGAGCTATATTAACAGAAGCATAACCCTTTGAATGAAGAAGGTGATAGTTATGCTGGAATCTGCCCTTTTCAGACCTCATCTAAAATAGTTTGTTCCTTCCTGGCACCGCATTTTAGAATGGACATTTGATGAACTGGAAATGAGCCAAAAGAGGGTATCCAGGACAATGTAAAGTGCTTGAAACTGAATCGTGCAAGGATTTCTTTGGGGGTGGAGAGCTATCTCAGTGGAACAAGAAAAGAACTAGGGAAGACATGATAACTGTTGTCAAATATTGGAAAAATTGTCGCGTGAAAAGGGGAGTCACCAAATCAACAGAAATTTGTTAATTGCCTCCATGTGCCAAATACACATTGGACAAACACAGAGAATACAAAGAAAGGTCAAAACAAACCTTGCTCTCGGATTCAAAATTGAATAGGGGAAACAATACACAAATAATATCTCTGGAATAAATTGGAGATAATCACAGAAGGCAAGTCACTGGTGCTAGGAAGAAGCAATTTGGATTACAGGTAAGACAGGGCCAAACAATTTAAAATCTGTTATATGGAAGAAAGGTTAGGTTTGTATTGTTTGGATCCAGAGGACTGAAATGGGAGCAGCAGTGGGAAGTTTCACCAAAGCAGAATATGGTTCAAAAAAAAGTAAACAAGAACTTCCTAACAATTCAAGCTCTCAAAATAGAATGGAAACTTTAAGTCAAAGGCTTTCCTTTGAGTTTACTTTAGGTCTCTGATACCCATTCAGAAACATGTGCCTATTCCTACGTTAACATAGATTTTATAAAGAGTTCCTTAGGAGGTACTCCTTGTGTGAGCAAATGACTGAGATTTCATCCAAATCTGAGAGGATGTTTCTATACATTTCTCATCCTTGTGCTTGAAATCTTTTCCCTCCTTTTCACTTCCTCTGGTTTCCCTGGCTTTCTTCAAAAGAGTCCTGGCTATAACCCTATCTTTAAAAGAAAACTTTTCTGAACCATCTTAATACTAATCCACCTTCTCACTGATTCTCTCCATTTTACCTCGAAGATATCCCATTCACCTAGTTGTTTGCACGTGGTCTATGCCATTAGACTAAGATCCTTGAGAACATGATCTGGTTTTTGTTTTTCTTGTTATCCCCAACTCTTACCTGGAATATAATAGGTATTTAATACATGCTTTCACATTCTGCTAAAAATGTACTAGATTCTCAGTCAGGTGGATTAGAAATCCTTCCTTAGGAAACACAGGAAAATCTTGCCATATCAGGGCACTAGGGATAATTTTTTGTGGGGCAAAACTCAGGTTCCTGGTTATAACACAGATCATTAGGATGCTGCTCCAGTCATCCTATCTGTACCCCACTATTCAAAAGGTTTCTTCAAACAAAGGTTGCGGATAAGATGAAGGGGTATGACCTGGATCTTATTGCACTCCAGTGTCTCTTATTGCGTACATGACTAAACTTAAAGTCATGATCAATTGATTTATGTCAACTAAAGTAGTGTCTCGAGTGGAAAATCCAGGGCATTTATTTTGGCCTTATTCCAGTCAGTTTTTTTATCAGTGACTTTGATAAAGACATAGGATCTGGCTTATCAGATTTATGGATTGCACAAAAGTCATCAGGATACAAAAATATTTTCATTGTCTAGAATGAGTCCATTCCAAAAGAATAAAATTTAAGGAATAAATATCGACTCTGTAATTTCACTGATATAGGGAACTCCCAGGGAAGGAAAGCCCCTCTACTGATGCAGGTTTGCATACTTGCAACAACTTAAGAGATCACCTAAAACCCTGAGAAGTTATTAGCTATAATGTCAGAAGCGGATCTTTCTGAGTCTGAGACCAGAGCTCTATCGACTACAGAATGCTACCATTAATTGTTATAAAGCCTAAGTTTGGATTCAAAGAAACAACTTTTATGTTAAAATTTATGAAAAGGATTTGGGGATTATTTTACCAAATTGCAATTGCAGAAGCAACAATATGTCCATTAGTCATAAAATTTCATTCAAAGCCAAGGTTCCATTACTAGAAGCATGGTTTCTAGATACAAGGTCATAGTCCAGCTATGTTCTGGCTTGATTGGACCCTAACTATGGCTAGGGTACTGTGACTAAATCTGAGCACCACATTGTGGAATATAAATGAACAGCACCAGCACTCTATCTAATACACTAAGCCTTGTTGGACACTTTCCTGGGACCATATTTTTAAAGATATTTATCTTCTCTCCAACTAACCCATTTTGTTGTTCAGTCATATTTCAGTTTTGTCCAATTCTTTATGACCCCATTTAAGGGATAAAGATACTGGATATAGCTACTAAAGTGGTTTGTCATTTCCTTCTCCAGATCATTTTGCAGAAGAGGAAACTGAGGCAAACAGGATGAAGTGACTTGCTCAAAATCACACAGCTAGTAAGTAGCCAAGGCCAAATTTGAACTCAGGAAAATGAGTCCTTCTGACTCCAGGCCTGGCACTCTATCCACCGTGCCACCTAGATGTCCATCCACCCCTTATAGGCTCGAACAATTGATACTGAGTCCTTTATCACCCAGGACCCTGCCAAAGGAGCCAATACACAAAAGAAGAAGGGAATAAACATTTCTTGAATGCCTACTATGGGCCAGGCTAAATATTTTACAGATTTGATCTCACAAGTCTGTCAAAGTTGATGGCTGATTTGACCTCCAACTAAGACAAGGATGGACAGAATAAAAGTCAAAACCACAAATCTGATAGATGTACCATGTGGCATCAAAAGGGGGCACAAAAGAATATTTTGAAATGTTCCTGTAGATCTTACTAGAGACTTCTGGCCACCACGCTTTCATTTATTCTCTAAAAGTCTCTACCTCTATACTCGCCAGAATTCACCATTTTAAAAATAGTATCTTTTCCAGAGTATTGTGCATGTCCACTACCAACTGGACCTATAGCCTAAGAATATCTCTCAGCCTACATGACTCCCAGATCCCTGAAGGAAGAGGTGATTATGTAAATAAATCAAATCCTACTGATCTCGGGTATAACATTGCCAGTTACCCACTTCTCACTGCTAACAATCCAAGCAAAGGCAGAGTCCTACCTTTACTCTGATTAAATCAGAGAGGTCCAATGAGAACACCAGTGATCTACCAACCTCTTTGCAGACTACACTCAAATTCACAAATGCATCAGACAGCAATGATTTGGATGTTTCCTCAATAATCCTAAATGCAAACTACCCATGACTGCCAATCTTATGGGATTCTGATCCGTGTTCTCCTCTATGTTCTCTCCAGTGTACAGAAGACCTTCTTCCTATAAGTAACTGGAATCACATCTGTGACAGATTAATCTTCCTCCCACATAAATTTGGTCATGATATTCCACTTAAGGGGTAGCTGGATGCACAGTGGTTAGAGTATTGGGCCTAGAGTTAGGAAGACCTAATTTCAAATCCAGTCTCAGATATACATCTACTTGCTCTGTGAACCTAGGTAGATCACTTAACTTGTGATGGTTGCAGAATTTCCCCCTCATCCCTTTCAGCTCTAGACCTAGAATTGAATAACCCTTCTGCCATTCTTTCTTAATAGCCATGTCTTCATATTTCTTTGCAATTCAGTGAGAAGCTGGTTTTGATATTAATGGGCCAAAATTTGAATCTTGACTTTGTCATTTACTATGTGTGGCAGATCACCTTGGATATGTCACCTCCCTTTCTTGGGGCCTCAGTTTCCTCATCTGTAAAGTGAGAGAATTGGGCTAGATGGCTTTGAAGTACACCTCTAGTTCCAAAGCTATGATTATATATCCCTGCCAATACCCAAATCCAACTACTCCTTTTCCCAGCTCATGCCTTCTTCAAGTCTTTGTTCATTCTTATCTTCTATGCCCAGAATGACTTCTGATCCAACCTCTGTCTGTGGAAACTCAGCATCTCCTTAGAGGCCCCTTCTCCAAGAAGCCTTCCCTGATTCCCACAGTTCACAAAACCCTTTATCCCTCTCACACCTCATGTAGCACTTTATTCCTGGTTCCTATGTTTCAGGTATTGTTATATATTTTATCCGATCCAGTCCAACACAATATTTTATATCAGTTTGCAAAACAGTGTGGAAGATTGAGTTGGAGGCAAAGAAAGAGATTTCTAAGTCAAACAAGCTGGAGCAGAGAAGTGCACAGGCTATAGGATGGACAGTATCTAAGACACAGAGCCAGTATCATGACCAGGAGCCAAGAAACCTCCCTTCCCTGCAGGATTTTCCCTCACCCACTATGGGCTCCCAGCTAGTTAACAGTTTGATGTAGTCACCTTGTTCTCTTAGATTATATTATGGTTCCAGGAAGTTAGGATTTACTGTCCCCTCTTCTCAGGGCTCCTTGATTAAAAATCAAGGTGTTTTTCAGCTCCCTTGTTTTCCCAGGGCTGCAATCACACATCCCCCGTCTTCACTACCTCAGAGACAGACGCTGGATTTGCAAAGTTTGCAGTCTGCTAATGTCATTGGCAGGAGCTTTGTTTCTCATTCTCCAGTCCCTGGCTCTTGTCTTCCTCCACTGGCCCCAGCCCACTTGCTGCCACATGGATTTAAAAGGATTGTCTTGGGGGTCAAAATTTACCCTATTGTGGAGAAATAGGATGAGAATGGAAGAGGGAGCTATTAGAGCAGGATACTGCATGCATTAGCATATGCCATCCTGTGCTCAGTTATATTTTCCCCTAAATATAAAGGAGGGTTCAATTTGAAAAAGGAGTTGTAATTTCCAGAAATGTTTATAAGATATCAAAAAATCCTATTGGCTGCCCTCTGACCAACCATAGTTTTCAACTTTGTAGTCAATGACCCTTCCCCTAAAGGTGGGTTGGGGAAGCACGACAAATATGGGGGATGCTGGCGTCCCTGGAGGTGTCAGGGCCCAAATGTCCAGAGTTCCCAATGCCCTGCTTTTTACTTTTCTCCAGAATCTCAAAGCCACATTGTCAGCAGGACTCAAATGTCAGGAACCAGTGCCAGGTAATTTTACACAGCATTTAACTTTGGCCTTTTACGAGAGCATTTGTTACAGCCGTCTCAAACTTCAAAAAAAAACACATTCCTTATCAAATCTGCCCCCTTCATTGGTCAGACATTGATTTTTCCCTCCAGGGTTTTTAATGACGCAGAAGCAAATGAGACCGTGTTGTTTTTACCTCTCACCCAACCCAGAATATGAGAAAGGAGGCCTGTGCCCAGCTCCAGGAATGAAGCCAGCTACTGGCTGAGAGAAACTGCAGCCTTGTTTTGGCAGGGGAGATATGCCCAAAGGAGGCTGTTTTCCTTTTCCATGGCAACAGGTTCTAGGGTCCAAAGAGACTGCTTCCCAGTCCTTTGTGAAGGCATTTTTAGACCTCAATGAACAACCCATCCAGGTGACAATTGGCAAAAGAGGGCCAGGTTTGAGGATCTGAACATACGGTGCTATCCCTCCAAACTACATCCTCTTTTTGGTTAAAATACAATTTCTATATAAGACACATGGAGATTATTCCCTACTGTCTCTCACCTCTTTTCAGTCCAATCAAGTTAACTGGAATCAAGCAAAATAAATTTAGGATGGTGGCAAATCATTAGATTTGAAATCAAAATTATACTCAATTTCTAATGTCCCTTCTAGCTCCTAAAATCCTATGACTCCATGATGGGGAACAGCCCTTCTGAGGGAGATATTCTTTCACCACTATGGGAACTATGTCTTCTCTCTTCAAGAAACTTTATTCCTCTGACTAATTAGGATATTCAATTTGGAAGTCAGAAAAAGCTGATGTTAATTCAATCATTTAATGGATGTATTGCTTTGATCTGGACACAGCTTTTCTCAGCCTCAGTTTCCTTATCTTTCAAATGAGAAAAATAATAGCACCTACTTTACAGTGTTGCTGAGGAGGTCAAGTGAGATAATTTATTTAAAGTGCTGGTATATTTTAAAATGCTATATAAAGATTATTATTCTTACCCTAAACCTTCTCTTCTTGTCCCTCAATAAGTATTTCTTGACAGATGATCTTATCTATTTTATAGAGAAAAGTGATAGCATCTATTGCTTCACTCTGTACTTCAAATCCTCTCAGAAGTAGCATCCTTTCTTCTCTTTTTTACTCTAGTCTTGCCTATATATTTATCCAAAAACACCCTTCTTCTTATGTCCTTAATCCCATTCCCTTCAGTCTACTTTCAGAAGCTTTTTCCTGCTCATCAATCCAACTCCATCTCTAATCTTCAGTTTCACTTTCTCTGCTGCCTCCTCTGTTGCCTATAAACGTGCTCAGAAATCCCCAGTCCACTAAATATTCTTACTTGGCCCCATCATTATCCCAAATTAGAATCCTACATCTCTACTCCATTTTGTAACCAATCTCCTAGAAAATGATTGCTTATACAAGTCCCTTTGGATTTATGCCTCAATCCTTTGAAGTCTGACTTTCAGTCTCATAACTCAATTAAAACTGCCCTCTTAAAATGACCATCAATAATTTAACTAATGTAACACTGATAAATCCATTTGCTTTTTCTCAGGCATCATCACTATTATCTCCTCTGTTTTAACTTTTAAAATTACAAATCTTCCCTTTCCTTTGAATATTCTTTTCCTTTTTTGATACCATTCTGTCCTCTCTTCTCACCTTTCTGACCATTCTTTCTGAGTCTCAGTCTCATTAACAAGATCTCTATTTATGTCCCTTCTCCTAAGTCTGGGGAAGATTCTATCCTTGACCATCTTCTCTTTCTCTTTCTTCATATCTTATCTCCTTCCCATAACTGCTATTATCTCTATAGAAATGGCTCCCAAATTTGCAATCCAACCTTCATCTCTCTCCTGTGATCTCTGGTCCTTAATTGCAAATTATTTACTAGTTATCTACCTGAAATCCCCAAAGGCATTGCAAGCACGTTCAGTCCAAAACAGAACCCATTATCTATCCTTCCCCCAATTTTCCTCCTATTGTTTTCAATAGAATCACCAACATTATGATCAGTCAAGTTTGAAATCTCAAGAGTTTTCCTTGACTTTTCCCTCTCTTTCTTCCCTCTCTCTCATCCTCCCATATACAATCAATTGCCAAAACTTTTTGATTCCCTACCCACAAGTTTTTGTTTCTGATATTAACCCCTTTCTGACATCTACCTGATTGAAGTCATTTATCAGCTCTTACCTAGACTGTGACAGCAGCCTTCTAAATTTACTTCCAGCTTCTAGTTTCTCTCCTCACTAATCCATTCTTTACACAGATGCCAAAATCATCTTCTTAAAACGCACATGTTCATTCTTTGCTCAGGAATCTTCAAGAGCTCCCAATTTCCCCTAAGGGAATAAAAGAGCTTCTATTCTTTGGCATTAAAATCCTTTACAATCTGAATTCAGTATACCTTGCCAATCTCATTTCACACATCTCCCCATGCATTTACCATTTCAGAAAAACTATCCTATCTGGTATGCTTTGTATAAAATACTCCATTTTCAAATTTTGAATTTTTGCAAAGACCATGGCCCCATTCTTTCTCTCCTCTGCTATAGCTGTAGAATGCTTTACTTCCTCTCTTCCTTCTCTTAGACCCTGATGTCCTTCCTGTCAAGACAGCCTAAGGACTGCCTCCTTCAAGAGAGATTTCCTGATTTCTAATCCCACCAAGGTCACTTTACATTTACTTTGTAAATATTTCTCAATTATTTATCTATGAATAGATGTATTCCCAAGGACAGGGACTGACACATATGTCTTTGTATTCCCAGTGCCTAACAGTGCCTGACATGCATTAGATACTTATCAAACGCTTGTTGATTGATTAGAAATTCCATATTCCTCCAAGTCAAGAGCCACTTCCTATCCTACACTTCCATTATCTATGGCATAGTATTTATATTTAATTACATACAGTGTGTGCATTTACACCCCCAATTTATCTGTCTAGGAAAATGAAAACTCCTTGGAAACAGAGACTTTTTGGTTTTGACCTCTGTATCCCAAGCCATTAGCACAAATCAACAGTGGGTTAACATTAGAGATCCCAGCTATAGATGAGTATATACTGAATATAAAGGAGCTGCCCTGGAATCAGAGAGATCAAAGTTCAAGACCTGCCCCTAACACATACTAACCATATGGCCACAGGCAACTCCTTTCACCTTTTAGTACATTGGGACAGTCTCCAAGACTGCAGATTTCAGGTGAGCTATTTATCTGCTGTAGGAAAGTGAGTTTCTGCAAGAGTAAAAACTCAGATGAGCATGAAGAGAAGTCACAAGTCTATACTAAACTATATTTGAGCAGATAGATAGAAAGATTAAACAGAAAGACAGATATGTGTAGATAAATATATATATATATATGTATTGGTATAAAGATATATATAAATATATTTGTATAAAATTATATATAGAGAGAAATCAATATATCCTTATATACATCTATATCAGCAGGACAAATTAGGCAAGGCTCCACTGAACTTTAGTTCGTTTAAAAAGATCTGTGGGTTTGGGATGGGTTGCAAGTTCAATATGAGTCAGCAACATGAGGTGGCAATCCCAAAATGCTAATGAAAATATGGTCTGCATTAAGAAAAAGTACAGCTTCCAGGAACAAAGAGATGATAGTTCCTCTGATTCTCTCTTTCTCTGTCTCCCTCTGTTTCTCTGTGTCAGTCTACATGTCTCTCACACACACATAGACACATACATACACACATATGCACACACATGCATGTACAAACACACATTTGCTGGCAAATAGCTACAAAATCACCATATGATAAACTGGGAAAAGACAGGTTTTGTTTTGTTTTGTTTTGTTTTTTGCTGAGGCAATTGGGGTTAAGTGACTTTCCCAGGGTCACATAGGAAGTGTTAAGTGTCTGAGATCAGATTTGAACTCAGGTCCTCCTGATTTCAAGGCTGGAGCTCTAACCATGACATCCACTAGCTGTTCCAGTTTTGGTTTTCTTTTGTAAAATATCAGTACTGAGCTATCTTTTCCATTGCAAATGGGAAAAGAGAGATCAGTGATGCTGAGTTACTTACTTAAAGTAATATAGATAGTCTGTCATAATAGTAACTGGGCCTCAAATCTAATACCCAGATTTTGACCCAATATGAAAAAAGCCTTTCTGATGAGAGTCATCTAAAAGTGAAATGAAATTCTTTAGAAAATAGCCCAGCATCTCTTCCTCCCCCCAACAGAAGTCTTCAAAAAAAGATCCATAAGTTGTGAAGAAGAGATTTCCATTTAGATGGATTAAATTCCCCTTGCCATACTTTCTAATTCAGGAAATTTCCAATTTATCCTATGTATATCTGATTTGTACATAGTTATTTTCATGATGTTTCTCCATTAAATGGAGCTCCTTGAAATCAGAGATCATTTTTTGATTTTCTTTGTATTCCTAATGGACTAGGACAGTACCTAGTATATAATAAGTAACTTGCCTAACTGATTTTCAGTCACAGGATAAAATGAAATTAAAATTGGCTTTGCAGTCCAAGGACCTGAATTCAAATCCATCTCACCTTTAATGTTCGCTACCTGTGTGATTTTTGGGAAGTCACTTCACTTCTCATGGTCTCAAGGAGGTTTGGCTGGGTGACCTCTGAGATCCCTTTCTGGTGTGTTCCTGTAATTCTCTTCTTTATTATGTATTTGTTATTATAGTTTTTTATTTTCCAGATATATGCATGGGTAATTTTACAGCATTGACAATTGCCAAACCTTTTGTTCCAACTTTTCCCCTCCTTCCCCCTCTCCTCCCCCAGATGGCAGGTTGACCAATACATGTGTAATTCTCTTCTTAAGAACTTTGTTCAAATACTCAGTCCTTCCTGATCTTTAAAATGTTATGATCAGAGTCTCAGGTTTTTCAAGGAGACATCCATGCTCACAGTGTGGGAATGTGCTTTCTATGGGAGGTTTCCCAAATAACATTTGGAAGAAGATGGAGTGGTAGAGGAGAAAGATAATTAATTCTCAGGGAATTTTTTTTCTCCATGACATTCTGTTTCATCACATCCCACTGGATTTCAGAAATCAAGGTTGTTCCATTTCTTTTTGATACAGCATTTAAGTAATGATAGCAGCCACTGTGCACATGTAAACTTTATCCCCATGCCCGGTTGGGTTAGGCTTGTCTGCACCCCAAGCAGACCATATCTTAACCATACCTGGAACGGCAGGGGTTGGTTACTGATTCCTTTTGGATATATATGGAGAACAGCACAGACTTTCAGATGTCAAGGTATAGAACCTTTCTGGGCCATCTGAGCAATGAGTTATCTCAATGCTTATGGCTTCCCTAAATCGACTTCCTCTCATGGCTGAGTTCCAGGGTTGGAAACAGGCTGAACTCACAGACTTTTATCTCTGAGGTTGAGTGGAGGAAGATAGTGATGGGCATTGGAGGTTTGCGAAATATTTTACTTGGGGTGAGGGGTTTCAGAAATGCCTGCTGTTGAGGTATTGTCTTGCTATCACAATGCTTTCTATTTTAAGCATAGTGTTCTCATTCTTACTCTGATTTGAGGTCATTTCTTAAATCCTGACAGTACTAAAAGAGAAAAGATTCAATAGATGGGGGCTCAGAATTATTTTGAATAATTTTGAACTCAAAATCTAGATACTTTTTCAGTTATTATGGGCAAGAGTTATGCAATGACATTACATCAATAACCTTTTGGATAAGACATAGAAAATAAATCTAAAAACCTGAATCCACGTCTTAATTTTATCAATTATTTGTTGGATGCCTTTAGGAAAATCATTTATCCTTCCTAAAATTTAGTATTCTTGTAACCCAAATGGGAAATAGTCATCTCAACCCAACCTAGGGATATTGGAAGGATTCAAAAGATTAATGAACATGAAAGCGGTCTAAAAAGATAGTGATAAATAATTGTTATTATTGTTATTATTTTCAGAAGGATAATCAAAGAATAAAAAAGCCTTGTTTTTGGTTTCCATATCACACTGGAGACTTATATTGAAATTTCAATCTGCTAAAGCTATGTTATCTTTCTTTTTTTTAATTAATGTGCAATTCCTCTATACATATTACCACAAATATCCTGCGGCACAAGAAAAATCAGATTCAAAAAGGAAAAAAAAATGAGAAACAAAATAAAATGCAAGCAAACAACAACAAAAAGAGTGAAAATACCATGTTGTGGTTCACATTGTCCTCCCTCTGGGAGCAGATGGCTCTCTTCATCACAAGACCATCGGAACTGGTCTAAATCACCTCATTGTTGATGAGAGCCATGTCCATCAGAATTGGTCATTGTATATAATGATCTCCTGGTTCTGCTCATTTCACTCAGCATCGATTCATATAAGCCTCTCCAGGCCTTTCTGAAATCATCCTGCTGGTCATTTTTTATGGATACCTTATCTTTTTCAAACAGTTTTCCAACCATACTTTCTCCCACTTTCTGTTCATGAAGATGATTTTTGGAACCCGACTGTAATGCTTTATATTTATCTGAATGAATTTCATCTTAAGATTCAGTTCAATGATTTAACAAATCAAGTCCATTTTGGATTCTTTATAATATGTTGTATTAAATATATATATGTATATTATATATATATATATATGTATTTCCATCCATCCATCTATCTCTGTCTGTCTGTCTGTCTGTCTATCTATCTATCTAAGTTTCCCTTGATGGGATATAAACTCCAGAGCAAGAACTCCTTTGAATCCCAGCCCTTGCCCCAGTTCCTTTTTCCAGTCTTCATTTGGCTTGAATTCTACACTTGACCATCTGGGTCAGCTCTTTCTAGATGTTCTCCAAATGTCACTGTCCTTCCTACCTCCCTTTCTCTCATTGTCCCTTCTTTTCTTACTTTTCTTACTTCCTTACTTTTTCTCATTGTCCCTTTGTTGAACAGGTTGGAGGAGCAGGAGCCATTTATGTACACCCTTATTTTTCTACTTGTCAATAAAGTTAATAAAGTTCCACTTCTCACCTGGGGTGGTTTACCCTTCTTCTGGCAGCCTGGTAGCTCTTCACTCTTAGCACTTCATTATATATTAGTGCCAAACTATATCCAATTGGCATAATCCACTGCAGTTCTGTGCTCTGAGCTCTTGTGATCTATCAGTCTCAGCCACATTGGAAGCTGGGATTACAGCTATGTGCTGCCACACATGATTTGGTCAGTGTCCTTTCCAAAATGGAATGCCCAGATTCAGACATAATCCTCCAGGTGTAACTTGACCAAGAAAGATTACACGAGAGCTATCATCTCCTTAGCCCTGGAAGCTGAGCTTCTCTTACTTTAGCACACATTTCCATTACCTTCTGGGGGCTGCCATTTCATGCCATTGACTCGCATTGAGCTTTTTAGGTTTGTTGAACCCAAACCCACAGATCTTTTCAGTTGACCTGAAGTTCAGCCAGTCCCTCCTCAATCTTCTTCCTGATGACAATTTTTGTGCCCACACATATGACTTTACCTTTATCTCCATTAAATTATTAAAGCTGGTCCAATGTCTCAGTTTATGTCTTTTTGGATCCTGACTCCGTCTTCCAGTATGTCAAATAATCTTACCCCTACCCAAGATTTGTATCATTTTTGGATTTGACAAATTTGGCATATATAACCTGTTCATCAATGATTCAAACAAGATGAAACAAATCTCAGATCTCTGAGATAGTCTGTTGGAAACTTCTCATCAAGTAGATATGGAATAATAACTATTGTGACCCATTTGAAGGCAGGGGCAATTTGTTGTCCTTTCTTTAGATCCTTAGTGCTTTGCACAATTCCTAGAGTATAATAAGTAATTAATAAATATGTGTTGACTGACTGACTGATTAAAAATGTATCAACTTTGGTTATGAAATTAGTAATAGTTGGGATATTGATGAATTACCCAACAAGCATTTATTAAGTACTTAATAATTATAATATGGTATATATTATATTATATTAATATTATAATTAATACGATGTTAATTATATAATGATTGTTAGTAATAGCTTATAATTAATATATTAATATGTAATTTAAACATAAATACTTAATAATAATAATTAAGTACTTAAGTACTTTAGATGTATTAGACACTGTGCAAGGTTCTGGGAATAGAAAGAGATAAAATGTCGTGCTTTCAAAGAGCTACACTCTATGGTTAGATATGTCAATATGGACATGTTCTGTATATATAAATTTATAAATACAAAATCACTTGAAAGGAAAACACTAGAACTTGGGGATCAGAACAAATACAATACAAGTGATGCTTTAACTGAGGTTTAAAAGAAACCAAGGAGTATAAACAAGCAGAAGTGAGGATGGGAGACCACTTGAAAGCATGATAAACAACTATCATATGATGATATGGATGGCAACATCTACGACAATGACAATAGCAATGACTTTCAGACATGGAAGAGTAGAAAAAATTTGATTTAAAGCCATAAGACTGGCATTAACGTCTCAGTCTTTCATATTTCCTACCTATGTGACTTTTAGAAAATCTCTTAATCCCCATTCAAAACCCTGAGCTTCCTTAGATTTCTTATAAAAAGAGGGAGTATATATAAATTAAGATTGGGACGATGTAAGGGGGAAGCTCTGAGACGTCTAGCAGGTCAAAAATCTATAATCCTATAAACTATGAACATGAAAAGGAAGATGATCTCAGGTCACTTGCTGACAACCCTTGAGCCACAGTTACTACAAAAAATCAAAATCCCCAATCCACACATGTGTCAAGCATTATCACTTGAGAACCTCATTTAGTTCTAGCAACTTAGGCCAGATCTCCTTTTTTCAGAAAGTTGTAAAATCATACCCATCATGTCATTAAATGACTCAGCCTAGTATATGAGCAAGTGTACCTTCTTTCTGCATGCAGAATTAACTATACATCTTGCATATAGCTATTTGTCAAATGTATGTACATATTGATGTGATAAATAAAATATTTTATTTTAAAGAGCTACAAATTTCATCATGGCATTTCACAATTTAGCATTTTCTCAATCTCTGGATATTACAATATAAAAATCTATCATGTAAGAGTTGAACATTTTCAGATGCGTAAAAGAAAAGAAACATCCTCAGAAGGTAGCATCCAGGGACATCTAGATGGCAAAGTGAACACTGACAGGAAGATATAAGTTCAAATTCTGCCTTGTATAATGGTTGGCTATGTGACTATGGACAAGTCACAATCTCTCTCAAGCCCAATTTCCTCTTCTTCAAAATAACAATAATAATATCTCACAGGGCTACTGTGAGGATAAAATGAGATTTTAAATACATATGCACATATAGATGTATATCATCTTTTGCAAATCTTAACATACTATATAAATGATAACTATAATAAAGGTTGGGAGCCACTGAGTGAGCAGAAAATAAGAGAAAATATATGGACATTTTAAATCTTAATAGGGAAAAGTGCAAGCATGAGAAGCAATTAGAGAGTAACACAGGACAGGATTACAAACCCAAAGCGAGTCATCTTCCTCACTCCCACTCCTGACTGCAAGTATTAGGAGATAGAGGATGAATGAAATATGAATAGATCTCACCTTAATAACACAACATGAGCAAAGCCTTTTACATATATTACCTCATTTGAGTTTCACCACAACTGAAGCTCAGGGATGAGACAGGCCCTGTCCATGGTCCTATAGCTAACAAATGTTACAGATGGGATTTACTGAGAGTCCTCTGAATGCCAAGTTCAATGATTATTTTAGTACACATGGTTCTATGGTGTAGGCAAAAATTTCTCCATTGTTCCAGGCCCAATTTAAGCTCCTCCTCCTCTGTGAAGTCTCTCTGATTTTTTTTTTTTTTTAGGCAATTGGGATTAAATGACTTGCCAGGAACTGTTAAGTGTCTGAGACCAGATTTGAACTCGGGTCCTCCTGACTTCAGGGCTGGTGCTCTATCCACTGCACCACCTAGTTGCCCTCATCTCTCTGATTTTCTAGCCCCCAGGAATTTTCTCATTCTCTAAAGTCCTATTGCATTGACAATCTAGACTAGCTCTTTGACTCTTACTTTTCCTTAAACCTAATTTGAGTGGGCATAGAACAAATGCTGGCTAAACACTTGTTTATTGCTCTTAGAACAAGCCAATGTTAGAAGTTGGAAGGGACCATAAAGATGATTAGCCGCATCCTCTTCCTTTTACACAAAGAAATAAGCAAGATGGGTGCGGAAGTGGGGAAGGGGCGGTGTTATAGGGGAATCTTTTGCTTGGAAGAGACCGGCTGACCATTAAAGCCCAACCACACATGGGCACAAATCCCCTCCACACCACAATGCATGAGCTATCATTCTACTTCCAGGTTTAAAGGACTCCTAAGAAGAGAGTTTGTTGCCAGCAAAGTGAACAAGTGACTAAACCAAGATTCAGTGGTTGATTTAATGAAGATGTGAGCATAAGGGATGATGTTGGGTCTCTAAGATCACAATTCCATTGAACATAACAAACACTTATTATTAAAATTCTACACTGTGCTAGACACTGAAGCTACCAACATCAGAACAGGGCTTACAATCTCCTAGATTGTGGATTCACCCACAATAATCAATATCATAGATTTAATTTAAAGCTTGAAAGGAACTCAGAAGTCGGCAAATTAAGTAAACATAAGAAAGGGATGCCCAAAAATGTTAATGACTTGCCAAGATCACGTAGCAGGTCATCTGGCCCCCAGCACTTTCTAGGATTTAAAGCCAGAAGGTACAGCCTTTTCAGAGAGGATAATTCATTCATTCATCAAATAGCTATTGAGTACTTTGTGCTAGACATGTCTGCATCAATTTTATAGAGTATTCGGGGAGGGATAGGGTTAAGGTTATTTAAAAATAAAAAGGATCATGAGATGAAGGGATGATGGGACAAGGCCAGAACAAACATTCTCATGCCCACTCAGTTTTGTTCAGACACAATACTGTTCCTTTTGAAAACAGGGGTGAAGAAAAGCAGAGGAAACATCCAACACATGATGAAATTAAGGCTGATTTATTTTCCTTTGACTTTCTTCTATCGTCACAGTGCCATCTGTTGCAGGTCGGGTCTATACGCAAGATTAGCAATACACAGCCCTGCCCTCCAAATAAATATTTTGAGTTCTTTCCCTTCCCTCCCTCTCCTTCTGTCTCAGTGCTCAAGCCATGCTGTGATGAGTGGGCATGTTTAGTGAATTCTGAAGATGAATAATGAGGGAGAAGTTTTTCTTTCTTCTTTTGCTTATGTGCATATTTGTGTGCTATTTTATGCACATGCACACATATGTACAGACATGAATATGAGCACATCTATGTAAGAATATAAGATATTTTTTTCATCATCTTCCCAAAAGATAATTCTCAAGCAAGCCTCCTCCATCCAACCCACAGAAAATACAGCATGAATCACTGAGATAGAAGTGTAAGGGAAGTCTTGGCTCTGGAAGGCTCTTTGGGAACTGGAGAAAGAGCATGACTCAGACTGTGTGGGTATTGGAGAAGAGTCGGTGTGAGGCACCTCCTTTGACTTTGAGTCTCAGAGATATTCAGTGACTTGCCTAAGATCACACAGATAACAGATACCAGAATCAGAATTTGAACTTAAATCCACAAATGGAAAATCTAGCACAATTTCCACTAATAGACACTGTGGTGTTAACTGGTTTAGATGAATGATTTTTCTCTAATAAAAGGAAAAGTTTGATGAATCAGATAAGAAATCAGAAAATGACTTTGGTATGTGTGTCTACATACACACATTTGCACAAATACATATGTATGTATACACACAAACACACACATATATTATGCATATAATGAAGATTTTTTTTTCTTTTTAATGAGAAGGGGATCAGATTATTTTTCAACTGGAAGGAATTAAATGAAAAGATTACACATCTCCATCCCCACGTACACACTTAAATCAGTAAAGATTTTACTGGAGATCAAAATTTATTTCATAGAAAGATGAAATAAAAAATTAAGAAAGGGCTAGCTATCCATAGATCAGAAGCTGGATAAGGTCCATTCTGCCTACATAAGAGGAAAAAGACCAGGATTCTTAGAAATCAAGTCATCATTTCAAAATCAAAATATACCACTCTGGGACCAGACAGAGGGTTGATACCCAAGCAACCCCATCCATAAATCAAGTATTCACTGAATCCTTAAAGAACTAAAGCTTTGTAGTAGACACCAGTAGCCAGGATGTACAGCCCTAAGCGAGAGACTCAGGTGGAAATGCAGCCACAGTGAGGGACAAGGCTTCCTGAAGAGAGGAAGTCCAGAGAAATATTCTGGACTGTTTGCAAATGCAGCCCAGTGGGTTAGTCCTGGGCACCAGGCCAGACAACAGCTAGGATTCTGCCCCAGGCCTCCATAAACTGGGCCAAAATTCTCCATGTTATTATAGGAGGAGGACAGGTGCTACCAGCTTTCTGCCCCGGCCTCTAGAATCCCTGGATGTCACTGGGAGAGCATGCTATTGCTTGAGGCTACAGGCCCCAACCTGAGAAAGCAACAAGGTCATACCATGAAGCAGAGCCAGGAAAAGAGTCCTCATGTGTTCTGAAAGTGAGAGCTGGTCTTCCCCTTCCAGTGTGACCTTACTCATCCTTACCATTAGCTATTTTATCACAGATCTGCTTGCTGGACTACAGGTCTCTAGTTTTGAAACAAACTATTTATAACCAAAAAAAAAAAAAAACCTTAGATTTCCTTATTTAGCATGTTTGTCCTTTGTTTCCCAGAAACTCTAACTTAAAAGGTGGTCTCAAATCCAACACTTGCCCATAGAGTAAACAGCAGAAAAAACCTTCAATCCACTTGAAAGGAAAACAGTAATTACCACAGTGAAGGCCACAGCTACAGGGAGTGTCAGTTCAACTAAGTGCACATAGGCAATACGACCTCTGAACAGAGGTGAGAAATGTCCGTCGGGAATTCCTACTTTAAATAATAATTATTCTTGCAAAGTGTTGAGAAGCAACCAAGAATGGTCATAGGAAGATTGCTTTAGAGCTGGGTTCAAGTGCCACCTTGGATACAAGCTGGGCAAGTCACCACACTATGATAATAACAAAAATGAAATTTATACAGTGTTGTACTACATACTATGAGTCAGGAACTGTGCTAAGTGCTTTATAAATAGCATCTCATTTGATCCTCACAGCAATCCTACAAAGCAGAAATTAGTATTATCTCCGTTTTTAACAGATGATAAAATGGAGGCAAATAAAGATAAATATCTGAGGCTGGATTTGAACTCAGGTCTTTGTGAGGGCTCTATCTGCTGTACCACCTAACTGCCTCTAATACTATGTCACAGAAGAGGTGCCAGCTGCTTCATTTGAGACAATTCCTCCCTGATAGCTTGCCATAGCTTCTCAAAATGTGGTCTGAAGAATCCTGGAAGTCTCTGAAGTCCTCTATACACCTTTCAGAGGGTTTATAAATTCAAAATTAGGTTTTTTTTTTAATTTTAATATGGTAAATATCTATAACTATAACCCACATAAACAAAAATTCTTTGGACATATCCTCAATAATTTTAGTACCAAACAAAAATTTGAGAACCACTGCTCTATACCATAATTAGTTTTCTTTTCCAGTCCCAAACCACAGCAAGGTGTGAAAGCGTAATTGTTCCTATTCTTCTGAAGGATAGAAATTGCTTTCAGTGCACCCTTTAAAACACCCTGGTGTCCTGCTCCTACTTGTAACTCTGACTATAGAATGGGAGAGGGTCTACTTCCTTTTAACAATGCATTATTGTCCTTTTCTCTCATGGTTGTTTATTGTCAGCAACTGGCTTGGTTAAGCTTATTACTTTATGAAACACACACACACACACACACACACACACACACACAATCCAAGTTCTTTCTCCACAAATTAAGCATTAGAGAATTAGAGAATCATGGGGTTCTAGAGAAAAAGGCATCTAAAGGAATGAGCAAATCTGGGTCAGCTCAGATTGGCCAGGAAGTGCCCACCATGCACAATGTTGCCCAGTAGTCAGAATGCTCTCTCCACAAAAAAATTAACTTGCTAACATGTTAAGTCACAAGTTAATCAGAGTCATTCTGAGAAACTAGGGTCTTCATATTTTCTGAGAAGTTTCTTTCCTTCTCATTGCACTTTTGTTCCAAGATTTACATCTCACCTGCTTCAGAAAGGACTTGGGGATCAATGCAAAATATAATAATGACATGCTAATGTTTCCAGTCAGAGAACTCCAACTAGAGAGGCTCAGTCAGGGACAACGACTAAAGGAACCCCTTGGGCTCAAGACCCCGGGTTCATAAACTCTATACCAGCATAAAATACATAAATAAATAATTTTTTTAAAGATCAAAAGCTCCTCCGGCAGGAAGAGATTCTTAGGGAATAGGGAACAGACATAAATGCTCAGAGGTATCAAGATATAGTATCATATAGTTACATCTGGAAAAAAAATCTTAGACAGTATTTCTTTTAAATACCTTTTTATGTGAGAAAATTGAGATACAGAAAATGGAATGTCTATGGTCATATAGATAGTTTGAACTGAGTTTTTCTTAATCCAAAACCATTCTGCATTTCCCTATCCCACAATTCAACTTGTACCTGAACAATAATCCCCTCCACAGCCTCCCATTCCATTCATATTTTTATGTTTTCCATATTATCATCCAAATTTCATCCAAAAATGAGGAGCTGAACTGCTTTATGTTTATATAGTTCTGAATCTATGATCCTAGGGTCAAATTTACAAATTCTAAATATGTGTGTGGATTCTAACCATTAGGCTTTTCAAGCAATGGTCTGGTCTCAGTGGTCAGCAAAAGAATCTTTCCAGTTATCCAATAACAAACAAATTTGCCACTAGAACCATGTTCTGGAAAGGTTAATGCTTTCACCTTTGGAATTCCCATGTTCCCTCTTTTTTTACTGGTCTTATTTGGCCTACTTTTCTAAGTAGGCCCTAACCATGAAGTGTTACCTTCACTTTATTTCCTACCTCCAGGCCATTTATTCCTAACAAATTTCCATTGCTATCAGTCATTATTTTTCCATTCTCAGAGACCCAGACCTCATTCAAAGTCTTTCTTTCTTCCACTTCCACTCTCTTTCCTCATGCTCAAGCACTTCAATGTTCACAATAATGATGTTCCATCAAACATTCTGATGTCGCAATTCACTTCCACTCCGTTACTATCATTTTCACCGCTCTTTCTCTACCATCAAAAGTAGTATTCACATCTCTCAGTGAACAAAGAACCAACAATAACAAACAACATAATCTTGTATTCTGATGCGCCCCTCTCCAATCATAATTCCCTATTCTTCCATCTGTTCATCTCTTTCCTCTTACTCTTATTTTTCATCCACACTGTGACCTCTCTAACTGTTCTATCAATCAGAAGTCCTCAAACTACAGCCCCAGGGCCAAATTTAGCTTTCTACAGGTTTTTTTATACTTTGCTAGGAGGTAAGAATGTTTTTTAAAACATTTTTAAATACAATAAAACTGTATTTTAAAATTTAAAAACCATTCTCCAATCACCAGGCTAAGAGTGAGCTGGATTTGGCCCTTGGGCAATAGTTTGCCAACCGCTGCTCTCATCTGTCACCCGCCCATCCTCAGCCTTGTCTCAGTATTTAAGCCTTCCAAATATTAACTGTGCACTACTGTCCAAAACACGAATTCTCTTTTCCTTTTGAAATTGATCTACTTTCAGAAAACAAGCTTCATAGGACCAGGATCTAAATCTAAATCCCTGGGACCTTATTGGTGCGCAATAATCCTTTCACCTTGTTAGTTCTCTCTCACTTGCCTCTAGGTGACTGTTCCAAACCTCCTTTTTCCTTAAGTTCTTAGGACCATCTGTATCTCTTAGCAAATAATCGGGTCTCCCATTTTATAAAAAATAATTAAGGTTATCCACTCCCTTGCTCCTCTTTCTCCATTCTCTGAAACCTCTTATATTTACCCATCCTTTACATTTTTATTCCAATCGTGAAAAAGAAGCACCATCTTGCCAAATCTAACCCATCCACTCTTCATGCCATCACCTCTTAAAACCTCCTGGAAATTGTTCATATTGTTCAAGGTTCATATTTTATTTGTTCTTTTGTTCAATTGTTGAAACTTCACATTTTATATTTTCTCCTTTTCCTTTTCCTCTTTCCCTTCCTCCTCCTCCATTTCTTTTTTCTTCCATACTTCTACTTCTCAAATTTCTTATGTTGACTGCACTATCACAATGATTCTTATGTCTTTCCCATTCCAGTGACCTAAGACATTCCTTGTACATGGTAAGTACTTAATTTAATTAAATAAACTTGAAGCTAGCATTGAACTGCTACTAACCCAATGGGTTATTAGAAATATGATTTCAAATAAGGAAAACTTCCGGAGGATATGAGGTTTGAGCTAGATTTTTCATGAAATTATAGATTTAGGTCTAGAAGGGACCTTAAAGATGATTTATTCCAGGACTTCTTAAGCTTTTGTGTCATTAAGTCCTTGAATAGTCTAAGGAAACCTTTGAATTTCTTCTCACCATGACTTTTTTAGTGTAGAGAAGAAGAGGAGGAGAATGAAGAGGAAGAAGAAAAGGAAGAAGAGAAAAGAAAAAGAATGTATTAGCTTCCTCAGAGAGTATACCAAATGAGCTTCATAGAACAATATAATCTTTATCCTACC